>NW_019154105.1:57584079-57780658 GCF_002288905.1 Enhydra lutris kenyoni
GTAATCCAACTTCCTTCATGGAGTGTTTTAAATCTGAGATGATGTACTGGAAAAATTGCTCATTCCTTGAGTCACCAGAATAACATCTATGAAGACTCCAATCATGTTCTGGGGTCCAGTCTGTACTATGGTAGTTTTCCAGAATCCAATCTCAGATTGGTGTAATTCAATCCAGTCAACAATCTCAGCTGTTATAATGTGGAACTCAACCCCTAGTGGTCTACCATAGTCAAAGGGGCTCTCCCAACAAGCTCTAAAAATGTGAAACATTGCTTTTTCAAGCAGCGGATGTAGACTATTCCACCCTTCCCTAAAAAGATGATCCAAGTCCTAGAGACAACTCCCACAGTATCTATCATAACTGAAGAAACCACCCACAGAGTAGCTGATTGTGGAAGAGACCATCACTACACAGCAGACCATAATCAGAGAGACCACCACACAGAGGTTACCACCACCAAATTCAATTATGAGGATAATTCAAATACGATTAGAAAAGATAATTGTAAAGAATTCACCAAAATGATGATGTCCTTATTAACGTTATCAATACTTATATTTATCTCTCACTTGCCATGTGCCAGGCACTGTGCATTCATTCATTCACTCATTCATTCAACATGTAACTTATTGAGCACTGACTCTGCCAGACTCTGTTCTAGGTACTGGAGAAACAGTAGTCTACAGCAGAAGAGCATATGGATACACATGGAACTAGTGGGGAAAATGATAAACTCCCAAATATAAAAGTGATAGAGATAAAAAGTAAAGGATAAAGGTATAAAAGTGATGGAGGGTAGCCAGTATTACATGAGATGACAGGGTAGGTATCTCTCTGCAGATTACTTTTGAGCCTACCATGAATGAAGTGAGGAGTCAACCCAGGTGACTTTCTAGGGTAAAGATGTTCCAAACAGAGGGAACAGTCAGTGAAAATGCCCTGAAATTCATTAGTTAGTTGATTTATTATCTACTTTGAGCTCCTATTATGTACCAGACACTGTTCTATGGACAGGAAATAGCAGCAAACAAACAAAACATCCCTATTCTCATGGTGTTTATATTCCAATGATTGGCTCATGCTTAGCATGTTCAGAAACATCAAAGATTGTAGAACCACTGTAGGACAAGGCCCAGAACCTGACCTTGGAACTTTACCTCCACACCACAGAAAACTGAACCAATATCCCGTTCCCTCCACCAGCATCTCTAAGCCACACCACTGGAAGGACATATTCCTTAAAAACCACACAAATTGTCATACCTGTGGCCCTCCTCTTGCACTCACACATCTCAATTTCACATAGTTTTGAGATAGGAAAACACCGTTGAATACTTCTAGGAGTTATTAAATAATAATTCTGGTCTAGCCTGAGTGATATAAATATTGAAGAACTGACCAGACTAGATTCAAAGACTTTTTTAGGTCATTTCCAGCCCACAAGTTGGTGCTTTTTCTAGTTCACTCATGGCGTTTGGATGCTGGCAGAACTGGGAGGTTTGTTTCCAACATGGCAGAGTTTACTAGATTTGGGCTGGAGGTTTGCCTCTGCTGCTTCACATGCAATATCTCTGTGCCAATTATTTAAATCTTCCGAACACCAATGAGCTCATCTCAACAATGGGGACAGCAGTGAAACTGACCTTGAAGGCCTGCTGTAAGACAAATACTGGTCAGTAAATCTAAAGCACCTAGTGCCTCACTGCTTGCACAGAAGGTGTTCAACACAAGTGACTAAAGTCCACAGCACACAACCAGTTGTGGAGGGCGTTCAAATTTCCTTTTGTAAAATCTTTAAAAATGTGAAGTTTTCCCCCTAACACAATAAGCAAAGAAGAACGATAATTATTGGTAACCTGGTATACGCCAGTGGCTTTACCCCCTTCCCTTATATAATTGCCTTCAACAACCCTGTGTGGTAGGTTCTATCATTTTCATTTTCTAGATGAGGAAACTGAGGCCCAGAAAAGCTGAGCAACTTGTCAGGGACCCAAAACATGAAGTGGCAGAGCCTGTAAGCGAGAAACTGAGGTCTGGAGGTTGCCCAGCCCTTTCTGTGAATGAAGCTCATGACTTTCTTCACTTGATGGGAGAAGTGGTTTTAGATGCAGACCAAGCCATAAAGTGAAAAGGATGCCTCAGTTCCTTCTATTTGTACTTCTGCTTTCCCTTCCCTATACAGAAAAAGTTCCATAAGCTAAAGCTTCCCTTCATGCTCAACCTTCTGTCATAGTCACATCCTGAAAGGTTCTTTTAAAAGCACAGTGCAAAAAATACAAAACAGAAACACTGCATTAGCCTATATCCAATGTACCACTCCATATTTTTTCTTTGAGGACTTTCTGAATATGAAGTGGAGGAGCCAGTATGTGTGTGTATGTGTCCCTTAAGGAATGATTCTTCTTGATAGCAAGAGAGGGGAGGCTTTCAGGTAGGTAAGAGATGCTGAAGGATGGCATATCTGCATCTCCTAAAACTCCTCAGTGTTGGAAATCTCTTTCCTTCCTTAGAAAACCACATTTTAGCACAGGCTCTATGCAGGAACCCACAACCACAACAGCGCCAACATATCTCATTGGCTCTCCATCTATCTATCTTCTTCCCCAGCCTTCTTGTTACATTGGTTTTGGTTAAACAAGCAATGGAGGCCTCTCATCTTGGTGACTGCAGTCAACGTTGGCACATCTTGGCTTATAGAGTGTCTCTCCAGTCCTGGTCTCTGTCATCACATGGAGTCATCCCCTGTGTGTTTGTGTGTTTGTGTACAAATTTCCCTCTTCTTTGGGGGACACCAATCACTGGACTGGAGTCTATCACCTAGTATGACCTCATCTTAATGTGATTACATTGCAAAGTTCCTATTTCCAGGTGAGGCTACGACATTCACCACTTCCAGGTGTACATGAAGTTTGGGGGGACATTATTTAACCCATTGCAGTCACCCAATAACAATAAATAACCAAAAAAAAAGAAAGAGAGAGAGAGAGAGAGAGAAAGAAAGAAAGAAAAGTGAACTTGAAGAAGAACAACCCTAAAGACTCAAAATATAAATTGAATCAGCAAGTTGGACAAGAAAATAAGCAAGGACAGAAAATAAGGTTTTATCAGGCACATGCAAAACAGTGACTGGCTCCCCCCTTAATTTTGTGTTTATCTTTATGAGGACATTAAGAATCCAGCTCTTCTGTACTTAAATTGTCTCTCCATTTACCCAAGTGACACCCATATTATAAAATGAACTTACCTGTGAGTACTTTTTAGAACTAACTACTTGATGCTTGGGTCCCTGCCCCAGAGATTCTAAAGGAATTGGTAGAGATGCACATTTTCCAATTTCTCCAGGTGATTCTAATGTACAATAAAAGATGAGAAACACTACTCTAGATTAATTAAATCAGAATCTCTGGAGTATACTCCAGGCAGTGGTTTTGATTTAATTCCTAGGTAATTGTCACATGAAATCTGTTAAGAAATACTAATACAGCCTGCATATTTTATCCTCTTTATATATACCTATGATCTACTATGATGTATCAGACTAGGTCTATCCTCCTAGGAGCTCAGTGTCAGTGGTGGAACTAAGACATGTTTGATGAATGTCTAGAGACAGGGAAGTCTTGGGGCAGGGGTTAGGGACAGGGAGGCTTACTGCCATGAGTCTCTGAAAAATATACACCAAACATCTACTATTACACACTTATCAATTCCGTTTCTTAAAAAGACTCTGTGTATTTCACTTGTCCCCTAAAATAATCCTCACCACAGGAGGTCAGCAGTTTAATTCCTAATTATAACTTATGGTCATGTAGCTTAGAGGGGTGTGAGTTTTCCAATATCCAACAGATTGTAAGGTTTTACATTAGAAGAGGAACTAGGTCAGTTCAGCTCTGTAGTTTATAGTGTTTAATACATAAATATCACAGTCTAGCATGAGTTTGGGCACAGACAGCGTTATACACAACTTCAAACTCACTAAGGCAACTCTCAAAAAATGTACAAATAAAAATGATCATATAGCTGTTTGGTATTTTTTTTTTAATGATGAAATGCAGTTTAAATCAGTGCTACTCAAAGTGTGGCCTGAGGAGCAGAAGCATCTGCATTACTTGGACAGCTTTAGAAATGCTAATTATCAGGTCCCAACCCAGATATACTGAATCAGAGTCTCTGAAGATAAGACACACAAATGTGTATTTTAACAGCTTTCCAGATGAGTCTGAAGTACAATGAAGTCAGTCAAGCAATACTGCAAATGATGCTAAAGGGAAAGGTCTTGATCTATTTAAAAAATAACATTTATCCAAGAGCTGTGGCTCAGCTGATCAAAAACTGCAGATTGTTGGTAGAGAAATCTGTTTATACAAAACTATTATACAAGAAAAGAGAACAAGTGGGGGCAATCTGGTTGTTTTCTAAAACTAGAACAGTTTTACAGGGCTAACTACCAGGCTCAAAGCCCACCCTTGGTTTGAAATGTTTGTCTCTATTCCCATCTTCCCTTATATGTGTCCTGCACCACCTGGTGTCTTTCCTGAACTACTGTTATGTTCCCCCAGGTCAAAGCAAATGTTCTATCACTTCTCTGTCCTCCCTAAACAAGCTTTTATTTTATAATTCTATCCCCCATCAAAAATCTCAAACACTTGTACACATGTTTCATATCTTAAATTTCTTTGATTCCCTACCATTAGGGACAGTATGCATTGATTCTGGATTCAAAACCTCATCTTAAATATGGGTTTCCCATAAAAAACTAACACAAAGTCCCGAGTCTTGTTTTGTCCTCTGAAAAAATGGAGAGGAGATTGCACCCACCTCTTTGGGTAGATGGTCCCAAATATGATGTTGAACACAGGGTAAGTCTTAACAAATAGGGGCCAGTATCACTTGCCTATAGTGGGCTTCCAATAAACAACAGATCAAGGTTCTCTGTGATGCAGTGAACTCTTTATTATTGGAGGATTCATAGGTTAGCTGACCTATGAGATATTCATGAGATACCATGAAATATCTTCATCCAGTTCAAAAAAGAAAAGGAAGGGTAAATAGCAGAGTGGGAAGCACAAAGCATCTGCCTCTCCACCCAGTCAACAATTGCACCAGCAGAATCTGTCCAATGTAAGTATTTTGGCACTCTGGAGGCTATTGAGAACTTGAAAATCCTAGGGGATGGCTTGGATAGTAAGTTGTGATTGTGATTAACTGAAGTCAATTTCTTCTCTTATCTGGGCAGGGGATACTCATCTTCTACTCCAGCCCTGTGGCAGGCAGCTGTGTACAATTTGATGAGTAAGTCTGCATGCAGCTTGTGGGTGTCAGTAGAGAAATAAGGATTCTATTCTCCAAATATATGGGTTTATGTTTTGATCACAGATTGCTTCTTCTAGTCACAGAGGTGCAAACACAGAGGTGAGAAGCCATCATTTCACTTCTTCCCCATGGTTGCAACTCCCTGTCTTTCTGGCTTAACAAATTTCCAAGGTGGCTAGAAAATCAGTGCCTTTTCTCTCTCTCTTCATTTTTCCCTTTTTCTCCTTTCCAGAGCCAGACAGTAAAAACTAGAACATTCAAAAGCAACTGCACATGTAAGAGGAAATTACAAAGTCACTGACATATCCAGATAAAGATTGAGATTCAGAAAAGAATGAAGATCTTAGATTTACACCCCAGGATGACCCATGGCATGAAGATAGTCTACAAACTTTGGATAGAACAACAACAACAATAAAACAACAAGCCTTGAGAAATGAGAAAATCTAAATTCCACATTATTAAATTAAAATGTCTAATTTTCAACACAGCAACCACTATACAAAAAGGAATATAAAGAAATAGAAATTGTGTCCCATTCAAAGGGGGGAAATGGGTGACTAACATAACACAATAAAAAAAAGGAAGGGGGAAAAAGAGGGAGGGGGGAATGTTAAGCAAGAGAAATTGGGCCTGAGAAAGAGGAAACAACAGACATGCTAGACAAAGATTCAAAACAGCTGTCCTGAAGATGTACAAAGAACCAAGGTTATAGATAGTCAAAGCAATGTATGAATAAAATGGAAACATCAAAAAAGTGATATAAAACCTAAAAAGAAACCCCCAAAATTCTACAGCTTAAATATAACTGTAGTGAAAATTTTGCTGGAGAGAATCAAGGCATATTTGAACATGTAGAAGACAGAATCAGCAAATTTCAAGATGGGACAATTGAAGTTGTTGAGTCTGAGAAACAAAAAAACAATTTAAGAAAAAGGAACAAAGACCAAGGGACTCGTGGGACCAACAAATGGACAAATATGCATTGTGGGAGTTCTAGAAGAAAAGAAATAAGAAAGGGGCAGAGAGATTATTTGAAAAAATAGTGACCGAAAGCTTCACAAACTTGGTGAATGGCATGCATACAAACATCCAATAAGCTCAACAAACATTATTAGGAGAAGGAAAGGAAAAGTGAATTGGGGTAAATCCGAAGGGGAACCAAAGTATGAAAGACTGTGGACTCTGAGAAACAAACTGAGGGTTTTGGAAGGGAGGGGGTGGGGGGATGGGTTCACCTGGTGGTGGGTATTAAAGAGGGCACTGGGAGCACTGGGTATGGTGCATAAACAATGAATCTTGGAACACTGAAAAAAAAAAACCAACTCCAAGTAGGATGAATTCAGAGACCTACACTTAGACTATAATCAAATTGTCAAAAGACAAAGACAAATCTATAAAGGAGCAGGAGAAAAGTGAATTTTCACATTTAAATATTCACTTTTGAATGTTCACACACAAGGGATCCTCAAAAAGGTTATTGACAGATTTCTTATAAGAAACTTTGGAAGCCAAAAGCCAAAAGGCTAAGTTCTAGAAGAAGGAAACAAAAACCCTGTCAATCAAGAATCCTATATTTAGCAACACTGTCCAAAAGTGAATAAAAATTAAGACTTATCCAGATAAACAAAAGCTTAAGGAGTCCATTACCACCACTTTAGCCCTGCAAGAAATATACATGGGAGTCCTTCAAGTGGAAATGAAGGACACTAGACAGTAACTCCAAGCTATATGAGGAAATGAAGATCTCAGTTAAGGTAAATACTCTAGCAATTACAAGAACTAGTATGATTATAACAATATTTTAAGTTCACTTTCAGTTTTCTACATGATTTAAAAGACTAATAAGTTTAAACAAAAGCAATTATTCATCTAAAACCTAGATGAACATTTGTAAATTGTACATCTGATAAGGAAGTAATATCCAGAATATATAAAGAACTCCTAAACTCACAACAAAAAAAGAACAATACAATACAAAAATGTACAGAGATTTTGAATAAACATTTCTCCAAAGAAGATACACAAATGGCCAACATATGAAAAATGTCCAATATCAATATTACTAATCAAAGGCACAATGATTTACAACCTAGGAACCATTAGGACAGTTACAATTTAAAAAATAAATAAAATGACAAATGTTGGTGAGGATGTGGAAAAACTGGAAGACTGTGCACTCTCAGTAGGAATGTTAATGGTACAGCCCCTGTGGAAAACATTATGAGGCATTTCCTCAAAAAAATAAAAATGAAAATTATCATATGAGCCAATGATTCCTCTTCTAGGCTTATACTCAAAGTAATTGAAAGTAGGATTTCTAAGTTATTTATAAACTTATGTTCACAGAGACATTATTTATAATACCTAAAATGTGTGAGCAAGTTAAATGTTCATCAACAAATAAACAGATAAACAAAATGTGGCATATACTTGCAATGGAATATTATCCAGCCTTTAAAAAGAAGGGAATTCTGGCCTACAACATAAATAAACCATGAGGACATTGGACTAAGAAAAATAAGACAGAAATAAAAAGGCAAATACTATATGTTTCCACTTACATAGGCACCTGGAGTAGTCAAAATCCTAGAGTCAGGAAGTAGAATGGTGGTTTCCAGGGGCTAGAGAGAGGTGGAAGTTATTATTTAATGGGCATAAGGTTTCAGTTTTGCAAGACGAAAAGAGTTCAGGAGAAGGAGGTGATGATGGTTGTACAACAATGTGAATGTACTTAATACTACTGAACTGTTACTTAAAAATGGTTAAGATGGTAAATTTTATGTTATGTGTATTTTACCACAATTTTAAAAAATAAATAAATTTTGGGAGGAAAGCAAGATGGCAGAGGAGTAGGAGACCCTATTTCAACTGGTCCCCTGAATTGAGCTGGATATCTACCAGACCACTCTAAACACTCACGAAATCAGCCTGAGATGTAAGAAGATATACCTGGATCTCTACAAACAGAATATCTCCAGTGGAGTTTCGAGGTATGAAATGGGGCCCTGTGATTCTGTGGGCAGATATGGGAAAACAAATGGAAGGGGGAGGAAGCCTCTGGGAGCCAGAGCAACTGGAGCTCAAAAACCTCCCACACTGGGGACCAGGCACAGACTCACAGACCAGTAGTGGCAGGGAAAGGACATTAGGGCAGCCCCCCAGACTGAAGCCTGGAGCTGCAGGGCCATGCATGTGAACTGGGGGGCAGCTGGAGGTTTTAGAATTACAAAAGGCAGAGATGTGCCTAGACCTGGAAGCAAGGGTTGGGAGTGCTGCTATAGGGCACACAACTCAGGACTCTGTGGGTTTTAACAACACAGGCAAAAACAGAGTCAGTGTGGCCTGGAGGGCTCTCTGGAGAAGAGACTGGGATCTCTCTGTTCTGAGACAGAAGTCTGGATATGGTCCCTTCTGCTCTGACTCTTGGAAGAGACTCAGAAAGCCACCAGGGAAAGCTGCCAGAAAACAAAACAAAAAAAAAACCCAAACCGGTTTTCACTGAACCCACCCCCCCCCCATACACAGGCAAGGCAACTCTGCGTAAACAGTATAGCCTGAGTAATAGTGCAGCAGGCCCCTCCCACAGAAGACAGGCTGAAAGAACAAGAGGCTGACAACCCTAAGGTCCCTATAAAACAGGTGCATCTTGCTTGGGTTATGGTCAATAATTTGAACTCTGTAAATTCCCTCAACCACCCCTCAACAAAATGATTAAGAGGAGGAACCCCCAACACAGGAAAAATTCAAAGACTGTGACTCTGCCACAGAACAAATGGATATGGATATAAACAAGATGTTGGAAATAGGCATCAGAGTAACAATTATGCAGAAAATAGCTAGTTGGAGAAAACCATTAATGGCAACATAGATTCTCTAAGGACAGAATTGAGAGCTGATCTGGCAGAAATTAAATATGCTATCAGTGAGATCCAATCTAATCCAGATACTCTAACAGCCAGGGGAAATGAGGCAGAAGAATGAATTAGTGATCTGGAAGACAAACTGATAGAAAAGAAGGAACAGGAGGAGGCCTGGAACAAACAGCTTAGACTCCTGGTTGGGGAGGAGGAGGCCTGGAACAAACAGCTTAGAATCCTGTTTTCTAATGAAAACAGAATTACAGAAATAAATGACTCCATGAAACATTCCAATGTCAGAATTATTGGGATCCCTGAGGTGTGGAGAGAGAGAAAGAGGGGACTAGAAGATATATTTGAGGAAATCCTAGCTGAGAACTTCCCTAATCTGGGGACTGAAATGCATTAGTGTCCTAGAGGCAGAGAGAACACCCCCAAGATCAGGGAGAGCAAATGGACGCCCAGGTATGTAATAGTAAAATGCACAAATCTTAGAACCAAGGAAATCATCTTAAGGGCAGAGAGGAGCAACAGATTCCTTACATACAGAAGGAGAAACATCCGAATAACGTCAGACCTGTCCACAGGGACCTGCCAAGCCAGAAAGAGCTGGCAAGACATATTCAGAGTACTAAATGAGAAGAACATGCAGCCAAGAATACTTTATGTGGCAAGGCTGTAATTTAGAATGGATGGAAAGATAAAGAACTTCAAAGACTGGCAAAAACTGAAAGAATATGTGACCACTAAGCTGGCCCTGCAAGAAATATTAAGTTCTACAAAACTACAAAACTGGTTCTACAAAAGGAGAAAGACCCCAAGAGTGATATACAACAGAAATTTACAGAGACAATCTATAGAAACAAGGACCTCCCATGAAGCATGATGACAATAAAAGCATATCTTTCAATAATCACTTTCCATGTGAACAACCTAAATGCTCTTATAAAATGGCACAGGGTTACAGATTGGATAAAAAGACAGCGCCCATCCATATGCTATCTACAAGAGAGTCATTTTGAACCTAAAGATACATCCAGACTGAAAGTGAAGGCATGGAGAACCATCTTTCATGCCAATGGACTACAAAAAAAAAGCTGAGGTAGAAATTCTTATATCAGACAAGTTAGATTTTAAGCTAAAGGCTGTAGTCAAAGATACAGAAAGACACTATATCATTTTTAAGGGTCTATCCAACAAGAAGATCTAACAATTGTAAGTATCTATGCCCCCAACATGGGAGCAGTCAACTACATAAGCCAACTGTTAACCAAAATAAAGAGACATATTGATAATAATACATTAATTGTAGGAGACCTTAACACTCAACTCTTGGCAATGGACAAATCATCTAAGCAGAAAATCAACAAAGAAACCAGAGCTTTGAATGACACACTGGACCAAATGGACCTCACAGATACATACAGAGCATTCCACCCTAAAACAACAGAATACTCATTCTTCTCAAGCATACATGGAAATTTCTCCAGAATAGACCACATTCTGGGTCACAAATCAGGTCTCAACAAATACCAAAAGACTGAGATTATTACCTACATAGTCTCAGACCACCATGCTTTGAAACTGGAACTTAATAAAAAGAAAAAGTTTGGAAGAAATTCAAGCACTTGGAAGCTAAAGACCATCCTGCTCAAGAATTTTTGGGTCAATCAGGAAATCAAAGAAGAACTTAAACAACTCATGGAAACAAATGAGAATGAAAACACATTGATTCAAAAACTATGGAATACAGCAAAGGCAGTCCTAAGGGAGAAATACATAGCCATCCAAGCCTCACTCAAAAAGAAAAAATAGAAAAATCCCAAATACACAAACTGTCTTTACACCTTAAAGAACAGGAGAATCAACAACAAATTAAGCTTAACCCATGAGCAAGAAGGGAAATAATTAAGATTAGAGCAGAGATCAATGAATTAGAAACCAGAAATACATAGAACACATCAATGAAACTAGAAGCTGATTCTTTGAAATAATTAATATAAGATCAATAAACCACTGACCAGACTTATCCAAAAGAAAAGAGAAACGACCCAAATTAATAAAATTATGAATGAAAGGAGAGAGATCATGACTAACACCAAGGAAATAGAAATAATAATCAGAAATTATTATCAACAGCTATATGCCAATAAGTTAAGCAACCTAGAAGAAATAGATGCATTCCTGGAAACCTATAAACTTCCAAGACTAAAACAGGAAGAAATTGATAACCTGAATAGACCAATAACCAGTAACAAGATTGAAGCAGTGATCAAAAACCTCCCCAAAAAAAAAACAAGAGTCCAGGGCCTGATAGATTCCCTGGGGAATTCTACCAAACATTCAAAGAAGAAATAATACCTATTCTCCTGAAGCTATATCAAAAAATAGAAACAGAAGGAAAACTTCCAGACTCTTTCTATGAGGGCAGCATTACCTTGGTCCCAAAACCAAGCAAAGACCCCATCAAAAAGGAGAATTTCAGACCAATATCTCTTATGAATGTGGATGCCAAAATTCTCAACAAGATCCTAGCTAATAGGATCCAACAGTACATTAAAAGGATTACCTACCACAACCAGGTGGGATTTATCCCTGGGATGCAAGAGTGGTTCAACATTAGCAAATCAATCAATGTGATAGAACACATTGATATTAAAAAAGAGAGAGAGAGAGAGAGAGAGAGAGAGAAGAACCACATGGTCCTCTCAATTGACGCAGAAAAAGCATTTGAAAAAGTACAGCATCCTTTCCTGATTAAAACTCTTCAGAGTATAGGGATAGAGGGAACATTCCTCAATTTCATAAAATCCATCTATGAGAAACCCTCAGCAAATATCATTCTCAATGGGGAAAAGTTGAGAGCCTTTCTCTTAACATCAGAAACACAACAAGGATGCCGATTCTTGTCACTATTGCTCAACATAGTACTAGAAGTTCTAGCAATAGCAATCAGGCAATAAAAAGAAATAAAAGGTATTCAAATTGGCAAAGAAGAAGTTAAACTCTCTCTCTTCACAGATGACATGATACTCTATGTGGAAAACCCAAAAGACTCCATCCCCAAATTACTAGAACTCATACAGCAATTCAGTAATGGGGCAGGATACAAAATCAATGCACAGAAATCAGTTGCTTTCTTATGCACTAAAAATGAAACTGTAGAAAGAGAAATTAGAGAATCAGTTGCATTTACAATAGCACCAAAAACCATAAGACAACTTGGAATAAACCTAACTAAAGAGGTAAAGGATCTATACTCTAGGAACTATGGAACACTCATAAAAGAAATTGAAGAAGATACAAAAAGATGGAAAAATATTCCATGTTCATGGATCAGAAGAATAAGCATTGTTAAAATATTTATGCTGCCCAGAACAATCTATACTTTCAACGCCATCCCAATCAAAATACCGTCAGCATTTTTCAAAGTGCTGGAACAAACAATCCTAAAATTTGTATGGAACCAGAAAAGACCCCCAAATCATCAAAGAAATTCTGAACAAGAAAAACAAGGCTGGGGGGCATCACGTTGCCACAAAAACAGACACACAGACCAATGGAAAAGAGTAGAGAGCCCAGATATAGACCCTTAACTCTATGGTCAAATAATCTTTGACAAAGTAGGAAAAAATATCCAATGGAAAAAAAAAAGACAGTCTCTTCAATAAATGGTGCTGGGAAAATTGGACAGCTATATACGGAAGAATGAAACTGGACCATTCACTCACACCAGACACAAAGATAAACTCAAAATGGATGAAATACCTCAATATGAGACAGGAATCCATCAAAATCCCAGACGGGAACATAGGCAGTAACCTTTTCAACATCAGCCACAGCAACTTCTTTCAAGACACACCTCCAAAGACAAGGGAAACAGAAATGAAAATGAACTTTTGGGACTTCATCAAGATAAAAAGCTTTTGCACATATGGTGAGTGCTGTGAAGTGTGTAAACCTGGCGATTCACAGACCTGTACCCCTGGGGTTAATAATACATTACATGTTAATAAAAAATAAAAAATAGGGGCGCCTGGGTGGCTCAGTGGGTTAAGCTGCTGCCTTCAGCTCAGGTCATGATCTCAGGGTTCTGGGATCAAGCCCCGCATTGGGCTCTCTGCTCAGCGGGGAGCCTGCTTCCTCCTCTCTCTCTGCCTGCTTGTGATCTCTGTCTGTCAAATAAATAAATAAAATCTTTAAAAAAAAAATAAAAAATAAACTTAAAAAAGGAAAGCTTTTGCACAGCAAAGGAAACAGTCAACAAAAAAGGAGGCAAACTGTGGAATGGGAGAAGATATTTGCAAATAATACTACAGACAAAGGGCTGATATCCAAGATCTACAAAGAACTTCTCAAACTCAACACCCAAAAAAACAAATAATCAAGTAAAAAAAAATGGGCAGAAGATATGAACAGACACTTCTCCAATGAAGACATTCAAATGGCTAACAGACACATGAAAAAATGTTCATCTTCATTAGCCATCAGGGAAATTCAAATCAAAACGACATTGCAATACCACCTTATACCATGTAAGAATGGCAAAAATTGACAAGGCAAGAAACAACAAATGTTGGAGAGGCTGTAGAGAAAGGGGAACCCTCTTACACTGTTGGTGGGAATGCAAGTTGGTACAGCCACTTTGGAAGACAGTGTGGAGGTTCCTCAAAAAATTAAAAATAGAGCTACCCTATGACCCAACAATTGCACTACTGGGTATTTACCCCAAAGATACAGATGTAGTGAAAAGAAGGGCCATGTGCATCCCAGTGTTCATAGCAACACTGTCCACAATAGCCAAACTGTGGAAAGAGCCAAGATGCCCTTCAACAGACAAATGGATAAAGAAGATGTGGTCCATATACACGAAAGAATATTACTCAGCCATCAGAAAGGATGAATACCCAGCTTTTGTATCAACATGGGTGGGACTGGAAGAGATTATACTAAGTGAAATAAGTCAAGCAGAGAAAGCCAATTATCATATGGATTCACTTATTTGTGGCATGTAAGTAATAGCATGGAGGACATTAGAAGGAAGAGAAAATGAAGTGGGGAAATGGAGGGGGAAATAAACCATGAGAGACTATGGACTCAGGAAAATAAACAGAGGGTTTTAGAAGGAAGGGGGGTAGAGGGATGGGTTAGCCTGATGATGGGTATTAAGGAGGGCACATATTGCATGGAGCACTGGGTGTTATTCACAAACAGTGAATCATGGAACACTACATCAAGAATTAATGATGTACTGTATGGTGACTAATATAATAAATAAATAAATGAATAAATTTATTTTGTTGGACACCTGGGTGATTCAGTAGGTTAAGCATCTGCCTTCAGCTCAGGTCATGATCCCAGGGTCCTGGGATCAAGTCCCATATTGGGCTTCTTGCTTAGCAGGGAGTCTACTTCTCCCTCTGCCTGCTGCTCCCCCTACTTGTGCTCTCTTCCTCTATCTGACAAATAAATAGATAAAATCTTTTTAAAAAATCATTAAAAATAAAAAATGAATTTTGTTTATAAATGTAAAGGAAAAGAAATTACACTAGAGCAACTAAATTATATGGAAAAACATAAAAATCACCTCACTACATACATAAACATTAACTGAAAATAAATTCTATACTTAAATGTAAATGGTGTTCCTTCCCCAGGTGTTAGGTATGTACTTTCCCTTCCTAATTACATAATCTGTTTGTCTTAATCTAGCAACCACTACATCTTCCTTGCCATCCAATATTCACTCACACCCAGACTTTTCATTCAGGTGGGTCAGAACCATAGGGGCAAGGGCACCATGATAGAAGTTGTGATATTCAGTGCTAGTACCAGTTATTTCTCAAGTGAACCAATGTAAAAGTACTCTAAGCTTTACAAATTCTAATAATCATAATGCTCATGCTGTATAATACTTTATATCCAGTTATCAAAACCAGGTAGTGTAGAAGCAACACCCTCTCCATGCTGTCACCAATGATGCCACCTGATGATGAAAAGTGTCATGCTTCCCACACCATAGAGTTGGTGGGAAAAAAGAAAAAAAGAGCAGTGGTTGGGTTATTAGGGTGGTATCATGGATATGAAGAACCAGTCTTCCCATACCCCTACCTCTTCTGCCCTAATCCTTTCCAAGCAACAGCTTCAAGAAAAATGTTCCTCTGAGCATCACTTGCATTAATGCTCACACTGTCTGGCTATATGAGTAGTCTTAAATAATGATAATATGGGTTATCCAGCAATCCTTTCTAGTCAGTTCTTATAAATAAATAAATTTTATTCCATCTCTTGATGATGCCACCAGCCTCAGGATAAGAAAGAACATGAAATGTCCATTGAATTCGTAAGCTCATTGTCAGAGCCTGTTTGGTATGGATGACATAACACCATGTGACCATGAATGATCCACATATCTAAAATATATGGCACAGCTTAATCTTAAGGGCTACTGTGGTGTGGCCACAATGGGCCACATGCACAGGAATGGCAACTCCTTATAGGGTTGTTAAAAACCAAGAGATGCCAGAAGTAACCACATGATGACAGTAGAGGACAAGTGTGTTCACTTTGCTAGACATGAACAGGCCCAATCAGAGACCTAGAGGTCCATGCTCACCTTCAGATAGCACCCACAGTCCTGATAAGTCATTTCAGTCTCCTTGGCATACAGATGGAGACCTGTCTTTATAGTCAGCCCACTGAGTTACTGGCAGGATTAGTATCCCCTGTCCAGTAATGGATGGAGGATCTAATGCTGCCACCCAGGCAATAAGGCCCGGATCGACCATATTGTTGCAGTCAGTGTCATCTGAGCTTGTACTTTCCCACAGGCACCTACATGAGGTACAGAAAATGTTATGCAAGCTTGAAACAGCAGCTTTCCAGAGCACTTAGTTCCAGAGGAATGTCTAATACTTCTGTCATTGTCAACTACTAACAAGGTTGCTAGTCAGAGCCCAAGAATAGGGAATTCAAGTTTTTCCCTGGCAACACCAGCACCATTGTTTGCTAGCAACATGCTCTAGCAGCAGGGGACTTTTACTTTACACTGGCAGTTGGCACTTTGCACTGGCACTCCCTAATACCAACTCATACAAAGGTATGCTTCAACTAAATTTCGACTTAATTCCTTCCATCTCCCATCTTTGAACTTAATTCTTTCCATCTTCCATCTCCCCTTGCCTGACACACCAATGTGATTAATCTAGCATTGGCTTGGAGTATGTGATTTCTTTACTGGCTTATTAAAAGACATTATCCTGTATGGTTATTGCCTTATGGAATTCCTACACAACCAAATCTGAGTTAAATTATTGGCAAAGACAATCCCAGTCTCTGGGCATTAGTTTGCATCTCAAAACAAAACAAGGACCAGAGACTTATTTCAATTTTAATTAATTATTCACTGAGTACTATGATACTGGGGAATTTATGTAAGGCTACAGTAAAGCAAGGGGTATCTGTACAGGTAAAGCAAGGGGTATCTGTTCTTCCTTTATTTTATATTCAGTTACTTTTTAAGATTATAGGGAATACAATGCTTAAATTCCATGGAATCTCCAGCTACAGCTATAATTTGAACCCCAGTGTTGATTAAGCCTGTGGAGTTTTGTTAATCGGTGCATTTTAGCCAATGCTAAATTTGATTTAGAACCTATGTGGTAGAGGTACAAAAGCCAACCAGCTCCTTTTAAAAAAAATCTTTTTTGTTTGCAAACAATGAATCATGGAACACTACATCAAAAACTAATGATGTGCTGTATGATGACTAACATAATAAAATTTTTTGTTTTTATTTAATATTATTAGTAATATTAGTATATGTTATATACTACTTATATAATAATATAATATTTAATATATAAAGATATATTAAATATTTTATTTAATTAAAAAGATTTTGTTATTAAGACCCCCTCCTTTCCCCACAAGATATGTGGTGTTTTCTCTAACACGACTTCTCCAACTATCTGACATGAATTAGGTATCCTACAGTTCAGTTCAATACTGACACTCCCTGGAGATCGTGTGTATTCCACAGGTTAAGGGCTTAGTCCCACAAGACCACCCCCACTTTAGATACCAGCTGAAAATGGGGTACCCAGGCTGCCTACATGTCTGCTGAGCTGACTAAAAATTCTAGGGTTCCCATGACCCCCCTCAGTTTTGATAATTTGCTAGAATGAGTCACAGAACTCAGGAAGAGATGCACAGAGGAAGGTGGGGAAAAGGCGTGGTGTAGAGCTTCAGAAGTGGACAACAAAGGCAAAAGACAAAGATAAAATTGAATTTCTTTATAACTTGGAGTCCATTGACAAATACCTGAAACGGGCAGAGTATGACATTCCTCCAGGAACTCCCAACTGTCTTAATGCTTTCCTAGTGGCAAAAAGCAACCTTAGATTGACAATACCAAGGCCTCCAGGATACTGTAAGTCTTAAGTCTTCTTTAACACATGAAATTCCTTTTGGAATCCTTCCTCTACTGCAATATATATATATCACCAATCACTCTTCACAATCCCAGTGCAGGTCCTAAATGCCTAAGGGTTCTGTCCACATACTTTAATAAAACCATTTTTTTTTGCACGCAAACATCTCAATAATTCTTTTCTGGCCATTTTCTCTCAAACCCCACATCAGATCATATCATTTCTATGTCCTCTAAGGGTATACCAGTCTCCTAGAACCTCTACATGTTCAGCCTGGAAGCTCCAGAACCCCATCCAGCTCTAAACCCCACCATTCAGAAGTTGTTAAGGACATTTCATTGACAGAGGCAGGATTGGTTACATCATTTGTATTTGCTGATTAACTCAGTCTCTAGCCCCTCTCCCCTCCCAGGAGGTGGGGGATTGGTGCTGAAATTTCCAACCCTCTAATCACAAGGTTTGGTCTTTCTGGTGACCAGCTCCCATCCAGACCAACTAGGGACCCTCAGCCACCAATCATCTCATTAGCATGTAAAAGACACTGTTATCACTTCAGAGATTTCAATGGTTTTAGGAACTGTGTACCAGGAACCAGGGGCTAAGACCAAATATTTATTTTTATTATGTATTTTAATTATATAAATTATATTGGTATATATATTTTATTTCATATATAGTTATTATCCATATAATTTTATATAAATTTTTAATATATAAATTTTGGATTTCTAATTGGATCAAATTATGGAATTTTGTTTTAATTTCATTATGTACATACATATATACATATAATTATACACACACATGCACGCGTGCGCACACACACACACACACACACACATACACACATATATGTTTTTTGTTTTGAGAGACAAACTAATGCCCAGAGACTGGGATTGTCTTTGCTAATAGTTTAACTCAGATTTGGTTGTGCAGGAATTCCATAAGGCAATAACCATACAGGATAATGTCTTTTAATAAGCCAGGAAAGAAATCACATACTCCAAGCCAACAATAGATTAATCACATTGGCGTGTCAGGCAAGGGGAGATGGAAGGAATTAAGTCGAAATTTATTTGAAGCATACCTTGTATGAGTTGGTATTAGGGAGAGAAGTCCAACTGCCAGTGCAAAGTAAAATTCCCCTGTTGCTAGAGCATGTTGCTAGAGAACAATGGTGCTGGCTTTGACAAGCAAGAGGGTCTTCTTCTTGGAGCCAGACTGCTGCAAGGCTTTTGCTACTGCAGGTAGAGTAACCTTTACTGTGGCAGGACCTAACAGCCCCAAGGTCTTTGGAGAGAACTTTCAGATCACCAAAGTGTAGACTTACCCAGATGGAACACTTTTAGATCATCCTTGCAAACTTGATATTTAGACAAAATCCTCCCTCGCCACAACTGCTTCTTCATGTTTTTCTTGCTAAGCCTCAGGAGCCCCTCACCAGCTGAGCTACTGAGTTCTTATCAAGGACAATGGACAAGATGATGACATCCTATCACAGCTTACTTTACTCTTATAGCAAAATGACTTTACTCTTATCTTTAAAACAATTTTATTTTTGTCACAAACAAGTGGATTTAAAGTTATGTCAAACTGATATAAAACAGCACCCGTAGGGGAACCTCAGTGGCTCAGTCAACTGAACATCTGTCTCTTGGTTTCAGCTCATGTCATGATCTTGAGGTTGTGGGATCTAACCCTGAGTCAGGCTCCTTGCTCAGCAGGGAGTCTGCTGAAGATTCTCTCTCTCCCTATACCTCTGCCTCTCCCCAGCCTCCTGCACAATCTCTCTCTCTTTCTCTCTCTAGAATAAATAAATAAATCTTAAAGAAAAAAAAAAAGCACCCGCTGTAAATTGGCTTGATAAAATGGGACCCAATGGCTTCCTATTAAAACAGTTAATATGATCCAATGTAAGTTAAAACAGGGTCTTCAAGGATTAAAACTTATTATGTAAAACCTAATTAATAAGCAGATGATTATCCCCACTTCCCCATTTGACAGCCCAATTTTTCCTGCTCCTAAATCTGGAAAAAAAATATAGGGTGTCTCATGGTGGATTACTACATTATGCTGTATTTCCATCTACCAGGGTTTTCATACCCAATATTTAATATTGTTTACATTACTGACTCTAATAATTTTGCTCTTATAAATTTGCATAAGATGTTCTGCTCAGTGCCCCCTTCAACAGTTTCTCAGTTTTCCTTTACCTCCAAAGGGACACACGTACCTTTATCAAACTATCTATGGGGTGCCCCAACTGCTTTGTTACCATGCAATCTTGGCAGACAGGATCTTTAAAAAAAAAAAAAAGATTTATTTATTTATTCGAGAGAGAGAGATTGAGAGAGAGAGAGAGAGAGAGAGGGAGAGCGCACGTACATGCACATAGGTGAGGAGAAGGGCAGAGGGAGAAAATCTCCAGGCAGACTCTGTTGAGCATGGAGTCCAAGGCAGGCTCAATCCCAGAAACCAAAGATCACGACCCTAAGATCATGACCAAAAGTTGGGTGCTCAACCTACTGAGCTACACAGGTGCCCCATGGCAGACAGGATCTTAACTGCAACTACTGTTCACCAGAACACAAGTTTGACATTACATTGATGATGTCCTCCTCCAAAAAGAGTCATTTGACATACTCATTATAGACATATATACAACAACCTTTAGTCCTTTTTGGATTCTAGTGACAACATATCCTTCATTTACAAATTTTACTTCCAAATGAAAGTCAATAAGTACTCCAACTGGAGCCCTTAGAGACTCCTCAATGTTGAGCCTTGGGCCTCCTCTTATGCTTCCTGGAGTCCCTGGGCCACTTTTGAAAGACATGAGTTGGCCAAGAGCTCTTATGCAAGAAACTGCCCCTTTCAGTCTCACGTTATATATTATCAAACAATGAATGACTGGCTGCCTACTAAAGTCTTCTGGAAATAGAGGCTATCATGGACCCTGCACTTGTAACCCTCCAAATCCAGCTGCCCATTATGGTCCGGGTCATGGAAACAGTACCCCACAAGTTATACACAGCTACACAACTAAGTCCCCCTTAAGAAAGGATGGAGCTGGGACGCCTGGGTGGCTCAGTTGGTTGAGCAGCTGCCTTCGGCCCATGTCATGATCCCAGCGTCCTGGGATCGAGTCCCACATCAGACTCCTTGCTTGGCAGGGAGCCTGCTTCTCCCTCTGCCTCTGCCTGCCATTCTGTCTGCCTGTGCTCGCTCTCTCTCCCTCTCTCGCTCTGACAAATAAATAAAATCTAAAAAAAAAAAAAAAGAAGAAGAAGAAAGGATGGAGCTAAACCTGAGCCCCTTGGTGTATTCCACACAAAGGACAGGGAGACTTCCTCTGTTCTCACTCCCTCACCAGATGCCTTTGTGATGAAGGAGGTGGCCCCTCCCACAGACTCCTTGGCTACCTGAGAAGCCCCTTGAGATTACTTGAGTGAACAGCACTGAATATTCATAGCTATGCACAAGGTACAACTGACCATTAGCTGTGAGCTCAGTGAAATGTTGTTGCTTTCTATATCTTAACTAGGATGTCCCTGATAAAGGACTGAACCATACAAACAACACACTTGGTCAAACTTCATCTAAGCACTGGAAGCCTTGGACAATAAGTGGCCCCATTTTCATATTTGTTATAAACAGTTGGTCCATTCCCTAAAAATTGTCCCTTTCAGAGTAAAGAAGTCTAAGGAGCTCTTTTCTCACTGATACCCAAAATATCAATTTGGGAGGGAGACAAAGCATTGGAGACTCTTAATCTCACAAAACAAACTGAGGGTTGCTGGGGGGTGTGGAGGTAGGGATAGGGTGGCTGGGCTTTGGAGAGTGGGGAGGGTATGTGCTATGGTGAGTGCTGTGAAATGTGTAAGCCTGATGATTCACAGACCTGTGCCCCTGAGGCAAATAATACATTATATGTTAATAAAAATAATAAAATAAAATATTTATTAAAAAAGAAACAAAAATATTAGAGATATTACTGGAAATGAAGATAATAGTATCTGCTATTATCACAAGATATTGTGATGATTAAATGAGATAATGAATATAAAGTCCTTTCACAACTCCTGGCACATAATCAATAAAAATTTCTTGTAATTAGAAAAAAAAAATCATGCTTCTATGTATACTAAGGCCACAATATAAAGTCGTGCCAGGACATTCTGCATTCCCTTCAGAGTTACAGGCATTACAAAGACTAACCAAGACACATATTTCATTTCTCAGAATACACAATGCTGGGCTCCTGGAAGAGTTATTCAATATAATTGTTATGTCCCTGACAGTTCCCAGGTAACCAATGTAATTGAGAGACACTTCTCAAAACTGGTTTTAATATTCCAGTACAGCAAATAAACCTCTAAAAGAGCTCCTATTTTGTCCCAGACCTTAATCTATTTTAATAAATTTTCTATCTTGCCCCCATCTCTTTAGATCTGGAGACTACAGTGAGGACACATATTTTTCTGAAACCCATAAATCATACTTTGTCCCAAAGTTAGGTGGCTGCTCATTAGACATAAGATTAACAGGAACTTATACTTTTAACAAAAACAAAACTGGTTAATGCAGCTGCACACCTTCTATAGACCATTGTCTTATTACTCCTGGTTTAGGTGTTTCCCTTGGTTTATAATCTAGATGTCTAAACACCCCTAAATAAGCCATTTTTTTCAACCAAACATGGTAAATGCTTAGAACCACATCAGTTCGAGTGAATTCCCACCTGGAAAGGACATCCCTGTCCTACAACCCAGATTACATCACTTGGTCCAAAAGCTTATCCCTGGAAATGGCATTGTCCCAGTTGACATCTCACCTTGGACTCCAATCCAACCTCTGTGCCAGAGACAACTTCATTTCAGTCTGAAATCTCTGCCCCAGCAATGCCCATGGAATGCCTATCTTAAGGTTATGAATTGGACACAGGACAAGTTTTGCTTTTCTTCTTTTGATATTAGGAACTGTATAGTTTCTGAGCTCATATGCTTAGCTCATGATCCTCACATACTCCTTGCTCTCTGCCAAAATAACCCCCCAGACACACTCCCATGTCTAAAGGGAAATCTGATAGAGGCTACTAATATCTGTGTCATTCAGTAAATTAGTGAAAATTAATTGCTGTCCCCAGGAGACACCTGCTTTATAACAGTCTAACCGCCTGACCCACTGGGTACAGGACCACCAATCTTCAATGCCTTTTCCTACTATCCCCCACTAGCTTAGCACCACTGCATCCTCCCTTGGTTTCCAATCATGACCACCATATGAGTTCTTCCTCTTAGTTACACACAATACCATTAATCTTCACATATACACTTTACTAACTTATCAGTTCATATCCTCTCCACTCCCATTAGTGCCCTCAGAGACACCTCACTATTGAGGCTTGGGCATCCTCTTATACCTCCTGGAATCCCTAGGCCACTTTTGAAAGGGATATGATGGCCAAGGGCCAGTTATCAAAAGATGACTGCTGGACTGCCATCCTGACCCAAAAATGCACCAAGATATTATTGTCAAATTCACAATTTTAATAGCTCCCGACTTCACCAAGGTATTGTTAGAGACCTCCCAAAACTCCAGACCTATTTTTTTTTATTATGCCATATAACAGAAAACCTATTTATGGGGTGGCCTAGAAGGACTCCATATGCCTCTACTTGTGTTCCTCTATACTATTTCCATAAAAAAATGTCTTCTTTCCTTTTGAGGGCAACTTATGCCCTGCTCCTTAAAAGTCTCCATGAGCATCACACCAAGATTTCCTTAATATGATGTCAAAATATAAGAGGACAGATTGAATTAATTATGTTTTTAATAGTCTGTATTTTATGAAGTTTTTTTTATCTTGGAGGACCTTACAAACTTGAGGAGAGACTTCCCCTCCCAGGGCTAATTAATTGCTAATATAGCAACTGGGAAATATCTCTCATGTGCAAGTTAAGCAGCTCCTTTATCCAAAACAAGGTGAACTCTCACATAGCAAACTGCTATTCCTCTAGTCTAAATCCACCCAAGGCAAAGCACCAGACAGATAGGGACACCTGTAGGTCCCAATGCTCACTGAAATTATTTAAAATGGCCAATTCAAAACTGTTTATGTTGCCCTGCTTCACCTCTCCTCTGGAAATCACAGTAAGGGCTCTGGCTCAAACTTTCCCCTTCCTCTTGATTCTGCTTCCTGACCAAACAAGATGCTTCCTTATGTGGCCCTGCATGGTATGACATGCCCTCTTCTCTTGGGAAATGTAAGTTATAAATTCTTCTTTCAATGGCATTATCTTCTCCTACAGTCACTTACTCAACCCCATAAATTAAAATCCCAAAGGTAAAATTAGAGAAACTCGTCCTACACAAACTTTACTTTCCATGAGTTATAAAAAAAACTTCTAACAAATTTTCAATTTTGTTTCTGTTGTTTTCTTCCTATTATTACAATCAGAACAATCTGATAAATGCAAAATCCAATTTGATCTCACAAATATGTACTAAATGCTTTCTAAGCTTCATGTTCAAGCTCTGGGCTAGAGATATCACTACCCAAGGCAATGATAGTGGCAAGTACACGAATGAACAACAGCAAGGTGACAAATCAACTAATAATGATGAAGTCTGTGAAAAATTTAAGAGAACTAAGATAAAAAACCATAATGAATCTGTCAAGGGCAGAGGGACTTGGAGAATTTGCCAAGTAGATAAGGATGGAAGGGAGTTTTAGGCAAAGATAACAGTTTGGTGGAGGTAATGTGTCCTGAAATGTGTCAGGTTTGACATGTGGGAAGAAGAGTGAACAGTAAGGTATAGCTAGAGCCCAAGGTCATGTGTGTATAGTGTAGTGGGTATTGACCTTGAAGCTGACTGGGACCAAAAAGGGAAAGGCCACATATGTTAGACTCAGAAATGTGGATATCATTCTGTAAGCAGATTTGAAAAAAAAAAAAAATCATACGCTTGAGGCTAGGAAGTGACAAGATGTCACCACTACAGGAATTATCACGTAGTGACCTGTAGACCTCAAGACTGAGAGTAGGAGGCAAATCACATTCATCTTGCATTCTCCACCATGACTAGTACAGCACTTTGCATAGGGTGATTCCTGAGTAATGACTGAATAAATACTGTTCTTGTTCCTCCAGCTGAGTGTCTCTTAACTGACTGTCTCTTAACCAGTCTCAGACTCTTAAGAAATTCTCCCTGCTTCCAGCTAGGTTATATTTCCCCACCCAGATCACCCCAGCTTTCCCTCCAATATAGCAATTACTCTTATATTGTCATGATTAATATCCTTGCCTTTCCCCCCATTATCTAACATCATTTTGATGAAGAGGACCATGTATGTCATCCTTAACTGTATTCCAGTCAATGACACGGAAAGCCTGGGACATTCGGTGCTTCACAAGTGCTCTTTGGGTGAAGAGAAGAATGAGTGAATGACAGGATGAGTGAATGACAAAATGAGTGAATGACTGAGTCGCAGAATGAAGGACATCTGGTTAGAGGTCAGCCCTGTTCTTCTGGAGCCAAACAGGATGAGCATGTGAAAGTGTTTTGTTCTCTGGGCATAGGTGCCATTTGCCCCAGGTGCCTCACAGGCCTTTCCAGACCTGTTTTCTGACACTTTTCATCTAAATACCTTCACCTTTCCATGTGACGGAGCAGCAATTCATTTGCCCGTAGGCAATAACACACAGCAATAACACAGAGAAAGGGCAGTTTATCTTCTCCTTTTGCCAACTTTCCAGGATGGGAACTGGCACTCTTTGTGAAAAAAAGAAAAAAGATGTTAGAGACTGCAAATTTAAAAGAGAGACTCTCTAGGACCTAGGTCTCTAGGACCTTCTTCTGCCCCCAAGATACTGAGGTGGCAAATGTGCATACATGTTCATACCCATATGTGGTGTACATATATGTGTGTATGTGTGTATAGGTGCACAGCCATCTGTGTACTTCAGAAATTTTATCCAAAAGGACCAGACATCTTTGTAAGATGTTTAAGATGTTTTAGAGTGATTTTCTTTAAAAATAAAAAAGGGTATGAAGAATACAAAGAGGATCAATGAACTTACCTTGTATGAAAAATTTGTTATAAAACACTAAGAAAAATTTTAAAGAACACGTAAAACATTCAAACAGCTTTATTACCTGAGGAAAAAAGCCCCTGTTATTATTGGGTTAATCTATTAAAAGTTGCTGATACTCTGCCATTTTTACTTACCACATTTCTTTGGGTTTAATTTAATACAAAACCATGAGTTCGTTTTAAGATGGATTCAGAATAAGAACCAAGTTTTGCACATGGCTTCAAACAAAATGGGCACAATATTATGGAGTGTGACATAGGGTATTCCTTTAAGATAACTAAACTTTAATATATTTAATTTGCACTCATACTGAATATTGTCCCATCAACTCTTTGCTGTCCATTATTTTTCTTAAGTAAAATTTTAGCAGTATGCATCATCTGATTTGCTGAATGGGAATTCTGAAATCTCATGGCTGATGAGACTTTAAATTTGGGATGCCAGTACTGTTCTGTAGGTCAAAGATGAGTGCTTTTTGTCACCTAATTAGACTTCAGCTGATGTTTAGCCAAATTTCTCCTTTTCTGACAATGAATAAGTTTTCAAAGCACATGATTTGACCCAACAAATTAATATCACTTTGATGGAGCAATTCATCATTTTGTCTGAACATGAGGTCACTGTTGAAAAAAGGACTGGTTCTCTACCAGTTTTGGCCTGGTATTATTGCATGGTTAAGGCTTAGCTAAGAATAAAATCTCACCCAGTGATAGAACAGTGACTGCACCTGCAGGTGCCAGCCCGCAAGGTCAAGGAACAATATTGCAGTAACAAACACATAAGAGTAAAAAATAAAATCAGCTTTTCAACTTGAAATCCCCTGCCACCAACCAGATTGCATAAGACATGCATTCAACCACCAGCCTTAACCTGTAGATGGTCACCAATTATGTTCAGACTTTATGGAACCCCCAATGGAAACCTTATATCCATCACTTGAATATTTGATGAAGAAAGAAAGACATAACCTCAGTCTGGTCATGATAAAAACACCAGGCAAACTCCAAAAGGGACACAGTCTCAAAACACCTGCCCAGTCCTCCTGAAAACTCTCGAGTCATCAGAAACAAGGAAAGATGGGAAACATCACAGGCAAGAGGAACCTAACGAGTTATGAGTACTAAACGTTACATGGAATCTTGACTGGTATCATCCATTAGGACATGAAAACTTACGTTCTTATCCAAATCTCCACATGAAGGTTTATAATAGCTTATTCATAATTGCCAAAACATATCAGAAGAAACTGGTATATTCTTTAGTATTCTTTGGATAAACTGTGGTACATCCAGAAAGTGAAATATTATTCTGTGCTAAAAAGGAATGAGTTACCAAGCCATGAAAACACATGGTGGAAACTTAAAATCTTATTACTGAGTGAGAAAAACCAATCTGAGAAGAATAAATTCTATATGATTCCGACTACATGGAATTCGTCAAAGACGAAACTATGAAGACAATATAAAGATCGGTGATTACCAGAGATTGGGTGGAGGAGGGATAAATATGTGGCACACAGTGGATTTTTAGGGCAGTGAAACTACTCTATATGATGCTATAATTGTGGAAATATGTCATTATACATTTGCCAAAATACACAGATTGTACACCAAGAGTGAACTATTATGGAAACTGTGGACTATGGGTAATTATAATGTGTCAAGGAAAGTTCATCAACCATAATGATTGTACCCCTGCAATGTAGGATGTTGGCAGTGTGAGTAGCTGTATCAGTGCAACAGGATACATATGTGGTAATTCTCTGGGAATTTTGCTGGGAACCAAAAACTACTCTTCAAAATAAGGTCTATTAATGACTACAAAAAGAACATTAGGTAAAAAGTATGGAGGGCTGAACAAAATATGGAATCTAACTAGTAATAATGTATCAGTGTTGATTCAATTGTTTTATAACTGTAGCACTATGATGGAAAAGACAGGTGATATGGAGACCTGGGCGGGATATGGGGCAAGAGAAAAAAATTATAATTATTTTGCAAGGCTTATAATATTCTTACATTTGAAAATATATAAATTTAGAATGAGAAGAGAAAGAGTTTACAATTTATCAAAGTTTGGGCATGGTAATTTCTTTTTAATAAGAACATTGGAAGTGGTCTCCACTTAATTCTTCTCCAGTGGTGTGTCAGGCATGTCCTCAGCCTACCTGAGCCTCAGCTACATGTCTGCACCATGAAAATCCAGCATGTACTTTCCTCTTTGGGTTTCTGTAGGAAAAAGTCAATGAGCCTTTACATACTCCTCCAGGAGGCAGTGATCTCCTTCACTCTGGGAGCATGAGGAGGCAGTAGGAAGCTGCTGTGGATAGCCTTACTAGGGTTCCAAACCTCTCCAGTTTCCTCAGGGCACTATAGTAGAAGTGCATCATTTTCTTAGTCTACTGAAATGTGAAATAACACAGCCTCATCACAATGCTGGCACATATAAACACTAACTGGGAGTGATAATCTATTTCTCTCCATGAACATCCATGAAAGGATGGAGAACATAGGCAATAATAAGGGGACCAATGACACCAACGGGAAAGAGATGACATATGAGCTGAATCTTGAAGCACAAGCAGGTGTGTGCCTGGCAAACTAGAACTGGAAGGACATTTCAAGTAAGGGTAGCGGCAGGATCAAAGACAGGAATGGAGCAAGCAAGTGTACCAAGTATTCAGGAAATGTTGAACAAGTGGTTTAGTGTGGCCTGATTAGAGGGTGAGTGTGTGTGTGTGCGTGCGTGTGTGTGTGTGTGTGTGTGTGTGTACATGAGTTTGGAATGACAGGCAGAGCCAATAGGGAAAAAACTACACAACTTGGTCTAATATTGTGTCCCCTGCTTGAAAAGAACAATCAAGGCAGAAGTTGGGATGGGATCACAGGAAGACTAAAGGTCCATGCAAAGCCGCTGGGCGAAGTTCCATGTTCCCTAACAAAATTTAGAGACAATTCTCAGAAAAGATCCTGGGTCCATGTTTCCTTATAAGTATGTTTCATATTCTGACCTACAGTCCTCTTCCAGAGAACCTGTCTTCTTCTTGAAGATCAAGATGAATTTCTCATTTTGCAGGAGACCACTGTGGTCAATAGCTCCCTGGGAAACAAAGCAGTTTTATTTTGCCTATGTCTAAATAATTCCCCAAAATATCACATTGCCAGTGTGTGTTTATGCTCAATAAGGTGTTCAGGACAATGAGGATGGATCTTGGGGTGATCCTATTTTACAAAAAGCTTGGAGTTTGGAGGAAATAACCACATCTAATGAAATTCGTGAAGAAATTCCTTGAATCATGGAGTGAACCAGTCGATATCTATATCTCTGTGACCTTGGAATTCCCAAACAGGCTGGAAGAAGCCCACCATAGTTATGACTTTTGGTATCTTTATTGTGGGTCAGGACAATATTCTTAAAAAATTTCTATTAGATGCCAACTTAATTTCATATCCATACATCTGGATGTTACTCTATTTCTTAAAAGTACATCAAGTCTCTACTTTTATTTTTACAAATGTATATATGAAAAAAATTCATGAGGTCTGAAAATGCTGACCCCCATGCCAACATGTTCTCAGTTATTTGATGCTGGGTGTTGCCACTTAGTTTATCAGGACTACCCAGTTTACCACAGTCTCCACCATTTTTATTGTCCCTGTCCCAAAAACAAGGGTCAGTTGGCATTTACTTTCAGTCTGGTGCTATTGTTTCCTTATACTTGAGTTAAAAAGAAAAAAAAAATTTCTTGTGCCCAAATATCATAAAAAGTGAGGCGACAAAATGTAGTGAAGTCCACATCTTTGTGAAATGAGTCTCCTTCAGTATGCTAGTTGTGAAAAACAAGCACGTCTGTTTTTAATGAACACAACTTGAAACCCCATTATGAGCCAAATCTGTTCTGCTTCATTTTATGTGAACAGTTTAGCCCCATAAAATATTTAGTATGAGCCCAAAATAAAGTACTACTGTTGTCAGCAATCTGTAGATGAACAAATGGAGGTTCAGAGAGGTTAATTGGTTGGGGAAGCTCACACAACTAAAATGCCATCTCCAGGATTCCATGTAGGTCATTCTAGTATAAGACTCTGCTTATGGAAGGCTGACCAGAGGGAAATCCTTGTGTGTGACCTGAAGGTGATTTCAGCAGAAATTCCCCAGACCAGGAATTCGCTCTTTACCAGCCTTTCAGAGCCCATGGATTCTTCTGTCCACACAGTAACTTCAGGTGCCTCTGTGAAAATAGACTCGGAAACCAAGACAGCTTCCTCAGCTTCAGGCAATCATTCACAAACATTTCTTGAGAGAGACAGTAGGAACAATCAGACTGCATGTGGGTAGTCCCAGTGTTCAACTCTGGACTCCTCATCCTCTCAGCTTTGTGACCTTGAACAATCCCTAAATATAATAAGCTCCAATTTTCCATCTGTAAAATGATAGGAGTCCTGGTTACTGTATTGTGGGGTGGGTGTATTGGGAATTCAGGGAGAGCTTTTGGTAAAATAAGCAGTACAGGCCTTGGAAGCTATGACAGTTTTGCTATTGCCCCGTAGATATTGCTGCTGGGGTCCTCATCCCATCAAGAAGGGTCTTTGTAAGGCTGAGCTGCCCTCCTACCCTGGCCACTGGGGGACAGGGAAGGACTTGAAGGAAGCAGGTATAATGCCCTACATATACCTCCTCCCACAGGATTACACCAACCACTTTCCCTGCAGTAACTGGCTTCCTCCCAAGGGGCCTGGCTGGGAGGAGTGTGATAAAGATAGACAGGGGTGTGTGTTATAAAATTCATCTACCAAGGATTCAATAAAAAGGGCCTTCCCTGCCTGCCACAGCAGATGAGACTGCCGTAAGCCTACAAGCTCACCTCACTCCCACATCTGAGATTACATTGGATCTGCATACTCCGAATAAGGTAAGAGTCTGGCTCTGTTAAGAGTTTGATTCCCCACCTTTCTTCTCACTACACTGAGGACTTCAAGATCCTATCAGGGACCATGCGGGCTGAGTCTCAATGCCCTGATGAACAACTAGGTCTTTACGGGTTGTACCTAGGCCCCCATCCACCCTTCATTCAGGAGCCCACATACCTGTGACTGTCTATCTCCCTTTTTCAATTCTGAGGAAAGACCACAAACCCAGGATGGAAATACATTCTGAACCATTTTCTGGGTCTCTCCCTTATACAAACAAAATCTATATTACTTTTAAAATTGAGCACTAATGGTATGAATCATCTTATCATGAACTATGCCAAATGAAACCCTAAGTAGTTTATAACTTTCTTATTTGTTGTCAATATTTCCAAAGGAGAGAGTAAAGTTGAAATGCAAGAGGTGAGCAAAGTTGGTGGTATAAAAGCCAAAGAGATAAGTTCTAGCTCCTTTCCCATTTTGTCACTTGCCCAATATGGGATATTGAACAATTCATTTACCAGTGTGAGCCTGAGCTGCCACATCTGTTACCTGGGCGTGATTTATTTTTACTTACCAGGAACAGCTTTTGAGTGGATTATGCAAGGGAGAATCAAATAGTGGTCAAGGTCATAGCATACAGCAGGTGTTAAATAGAAGTGCTATCTTTTCTTCCACCATTTTTTAAAAAATCTAGTCTAGTGCATGGTATAGAGTAGATATTCCATAAATGCTTGTTTAATGAGTAAATGAAGGAGTGAGGGAGTGAGGGAGTGAGTGGGCAAGCAAACATAGGAATAAAGGAGTAGTGAATGAGAGTTTATTTGGCTCAGAGAGTGGTGAAGAAATGGTGGAAGAGTAGGAGGTTTTTAACATTCAGGACTCAATTCAAGCCAAAATATGAAGAGATGAGCTGCTGGTCTAATAATTCCAGGAGCCAGGATTCTTGATCTCACCTCCAAGCAAGGAGGCATATGTCAGTGTAGAGGGAGGGTTACCCTGCAGCTCTGCATTGCTGAACTATTGCCCAGCACTGACACACCTGCTCTTGTCAAACAGGTTTCCACCAAGCTGAAGCCATGAGGATCCATAGCCTCACCCTGCTCTCCTTCCTCCTTCTGGTTGCTCAGGTGACACTGGTGAAGGGCAAAAAGGAAGTAAAGAATAGACATGTCAGCAAAGGCACCAAATTGCCTACTCTGGGAGAGACCCAGATTGAACCACCCAAACACCTGACCAAAGGCAAGTTTGTCACTCAAGACCATGCCAACTGCAGATGGGTGGTGACTGAGCAAGAAGAGGGCATCACCCTGAAGGTTGAGTGCACCCGAGAGAACACTAAATTTTCCTGTGTCTTTACTGGCAATCCAACTTCCTGCCTAGAGTCAAACAAAAAGAATGTCTATTGGAAACAAATAGGTCGGAACCTGCGCTCTCAGAAGGTAATCTGTGGGAATGCCAAAACCATCCTGAAAACCAGGGTGTGCAGAAAGAAGTTTCCAGAATCCAATCTCAAGCTGGTGAACTCCACTCTGATTCAGAACAAGAAACCCTCCCAGGGGTTAATGGAGCCCTCTCCCAAGGAGCAGAGCAAAGTCAGTAAGGCCTTCCTCATGGAACCTAGCAAGGTCAAAGAGTTATCCCCAAAGGAGCAGAAAAAGGTCAAAGAGAATATCCCCTTGGGCTCAATGGAGACTCATACCATAGCTACCAAGGATCCAAAGTGTGTGGAGGACCCAGACTTGATAAACCAAACAAAGATGGCCCTGGACTACTGTGGGGAATCCTGGAGCTCTATCTGCCAATTCTTCATCACTATGGTCCAGGGCAGTTCATGCTAATGAGTCAAAAGAGAACAGAGTCCTTTAGGAGGTGCTATGTCAAAGTCCTTCAGTATGCTGTCAAGCTCTCTGAGTAAAATGAACATTTGTGCTATGAGAGTGCAGTGGAATATGTAAACAGATTTTGTAACTTTTGTTTTTGTGGTTTGGAATTTACTTTATATTCATTTCCTTAAATTTTTACTTCAGAGATTGTTTACCTCAATGTATGTTTCCATGCCCCACAAAGCTATGGGTATATGAACAGTGAGGACCATTCTTTGAGCTGAATGAGCCAGAGTGATGATTCCAGTGCAATGTACTTTCTGCTGAATTAACAAAGTTAATAAAGCTCTGGGTATTTTTCAGAAATATGTTCAACCATTTTTTGTTTATTTCTACTTTCAATGAACTCAAAATAGTCCCCATATCTGGGGGAAAAATATCTAAGTAATGACTCATCCTAAGTCATCTGCAATGTGACCCATTCCAAAATCCCTATCTTAATCCTTTCATCCATTGGTCTGTGGTGTTTGGTGCTCACTGCACTGTAATAATTAGGATCCCTGATTTCAGGTGGGTCAAATAAGGCATGGTGTGATTAAAAAAACAAATCAGGGTCTCACAGATGGTAAGAAAGAAGGAAGGATTTGAACCCAGAAGGTCTGTAAAACCAAGTCCACAAGCAAGAGGAACGCCCTCTACTGACTCAGGTCAGAGCTGGGCATCTCTTCTTGCTATATGTGAGACCCCTGATTTTTAGGGGTTCATTTCTGGCCTGGGGGAGAGAAGCTTGGTTAAGTACAGTGTCCTGTGATGAAAACCCCAGTGTAAATAGGAAAAGAAGGTGGAAGCTGCTGGAAGAACTCTGGTTGAACTTCATGGAAGAGGTATTACTGGAGCTGGATTTTGGAAAGAATATTCTTAGGTAAGAAAAGAGACAGAATGAAGACACTTTGGGCAGATGACAACATGTATCAAAGCAAAGAGACATAAAAATCCTAGAAGCTGGGAGAAACCAGGTGGCTGGAATATGGTAGGAAGTAGAGATGATACTACTGTTAGTCATTTACATGTTAGTAAGAAGTATCTGAAAGTGTTTTTTTCAAGAGTTGGGGAGAGAGGAGGTTGTGGTCCTAATGCCTTGTCACAATTTCACTAAGAGCAAAAAGCGAAGAACAAAATATGGTTAAAAAAAAAAAGACAAAAAACCACTCACTCACTTTAGAGTCTCTGTCGGTTACAGAGAAGAATGGCAGGTAGCTTGGAAGAGAGACCATTTACACTCACCAAATTACCAGGACCTACACTGAGGATTGTCAGTGGCCAATCCAGAGTGTGTCATTACTCACATTATCAACACTAACATTCATCTCTCACTTGCTATGTGCCAGACACTGTGCTAAACTTTTTCCGTGGAGTCTGCATACATGCATTCATTCAACATGTAATTTATTAAGCACTGAAGCTGCCAGACTCTGTTCTAGGTGCTGAAGATACATCTGTCCATAGTAGATGAGTGTATGGATGGTCAGCCCCTTGAAACTACCAGTGGGAAATTGATGATAAAATCACAAACATACAAGAGATAGAGAGGGAAAGTAAAGGAGGAGAAGGGGGTAACAGTGATGAAGTGTAACCAGTCTTAGATCAGATGGTCAGGAGAGGCTTCTCTGTGGAGGTGACTTCTGATTCTAGATATGTATGAAGAAGTAACCAAGCCTAGAAACTCTCTGGAATAGGGATGTTCCTAGCAGAGGGAACAGTCAGTTCTAATGCCCTGAAATTACTTTATATGGCAGACACTCTTCTAGGACTAGAAAATGGCAGCAAACAAAAAGAAAAAAAATCCCTCTTCTCATGGTGTTTGTATTCCAATGACTGACTCAGGTTTGGCATGTTCAGGAACATCAAAGGTTACAGAACTATTGTAGGTCAGGGGCCATGACCTGATTTGTGAACCTTATCCCCATTTGCAAGAGAACTGAACCAACATCCCTGTCCATTCCAAGATTCTCCTAGCCATCTAATGTATGGGACATTTTCCCTTAAATTCTACACAGATTGTGAACCCTATGGATCTCCCCTACTCACACATCTCAGTTCCATGTAGTCCTGAAATAGGAAAAGACTGTTGAACACTTCCAGGGTCATTAAATAATAACTCTGGTCTAGCCTGAGTGACATAAACATTGAAGAACTGACCAGGCTAGATTCAAAGACTTTCTAAGCTCACTCCCAGCCCATGAAGTGGCACTTAGTTCACTGATGGTGTTTGGCCACTGGCAGAACTGGGAGGTTTGTTTCCAACATGGTGAAGTTTCCTAGACTCGGGCTAGAGGTTTGCCTCTGTTTTTTCCCACTCAATATCTCTATGCTAATTATTTAATTCTTCTGAACTTCAAGGAGTTTATCTCAACAATGAAAGCGGTGAAACCCACCTTGAAAGGCTGCTCTAAGACTCACATTGGTCAATAAATCTAGAGCACATAGTGCCTCACTGCTTGCACAGAAGGTGTTCAACTCAAGTGACTGTCTAAAGTCCAACCACAGGGCCAGTTGTAGAGGAAGTTCAAAATTTCCTTAGGTAAACTCTTTAAAAGTGAGAGGGGTTTTCCCCTAACACAATAAACAAAGAAAACCAATAATTATTGAGAACCTGGTATATGCCAGTGGCTTTGCCCCCTTCTCTTATATAATCCCCTCAACAATGCTGTCTATTAGGTGTTATCATTTTCATTTTCTAGATAAGGAAACTGAGGCCCAGAAAAGCTGAGCTACTTTCCAAGTTCACCAACCTTGAAGTGGGAGAGCCTGTAAGTGAGAAACCCAGGGTCTGGAGGTCCTCCAGGCCTTTCTATGTCTGAAGCTCATGATTTTCTTCATTTAATGAGAGAAGAGTGAATTTTGTTTTATTTATTTTTTATTTTTTTAAAGATTTTATTTATTTATTTGATAGAGATCACAAGTAGGCAGAGAAGCAGACGGGCGGGGGGGGGGGGGGACCAGGCTCCCCGCTGAGCAGAGAGCCCGATGCGGGGCTCAATCCCAGGACCCTGGGATCATGACCTGAGCCGAAGGCAGAGGCTTAACCCACTGAGCCACCCAGGTGCCCAAACTTGTGGTTTTAGATGCAGACCAAATAAAAGTGAACAAGGTGTCTCATACACTTCCATATTTACAGTCCCTTTCATGTCCTTCAAAAAGAAATCTCCAGAAGCTAAAAAGCTAAAAAAGCTAAAAGCTTTAGCTTTTGTTCATGCTTAGCCTTCCTTCATAGTCACATCCCAAGACAATGTTTTTAAAAACACAGTAAAAAACAAATTTAAAAACACAACACAGATTTTATATTAGCTTCCATCCAACTTGGCACTCCATATTTTCTCTCTGGAGACTTTCTGAATATGAAGTGGAGGGGCCAGCTTGTGTGTGTGTGTGTGTGTGTGTGTGTCTGTGTGTCTGTGTGTCTGTGTGTGTGTGTAAGCATACTTGAGATATAGTTACCCTTGATAGCAAGAGACAGGAAGATCTCAGGCAGGTAAGAGGTGCTTCAGGATGGCATGACTGCATCCCCTAAAGCAGCTCAGTAAAGGGATTTTCTTACGTTCCTCATAAAACTACCTCTCAGCTTTAAGAGGGCCTCTTCCCTGCCTGCAGCACTGTCTCTGTGTAGTAACTCAACCATACTAGTGCCGACTTGAATCTCTGGAGTCCAGCCCATCTCACCTCGCCTCCTACCCATTCGCTTCTTCCCCTGCCTCCCTCCTGAGTTGTTTTTGGCAGAACAAGGAAAGGAGGCAAAAGTGATTGGAACCAACAAATGCAAGGGCAGCCATCATCTGTGGTACTGGTGCTCATAACACCACACATATAGTACTCACCTTCAGATGTCTCACTCAGAAACACTTCATGAACAATATGCAAGAAAACATTCATTAGGAGCCTTGCTGGATGTGGGGGAGATAAGACAGCAAAGATGGTCTTGAGCTCGTCTATCATAATAGCCCCAGCAATTGGGTCACAGGCCAGCATATAATAGATTCTGAACAAATATTTATTGAGTTAATAAAAGAGGAGAGAAATCATGGCAGGGGCAAAGATTATGGGCTTCAGAGTAAAGGAAGCTGGGTTTAAATTTTTAGTTATTTGACCTGAGATAAGTTACTTTTTTCTTATTCTCAGTTTCCTCATCTATAAATTAGGTCTAAGTATCCATTCAGTAAGATTTGACATGATTTAAAGTCTAAAGTGTGATCCTTACACAATGGATTTTTCTAAGATTTGGTTATGAATGAATGAGCCAATTAATTGAGAGAGAAGAGAAGTAGGAAATGTTCTAAATAGGCTACATGGGACTCAAGACATACCATGCCAAATGGAGTTTGGCTGTTCCGAATCACCTCCCAAAGACCACCCTCTACTTAATGGCCCAGGAGGCCTCTCACACTCGTGGCCTGGATAGAGTCACTTTCTACAAAATAGGAGATAAAGGCAAAGCTGGTTCTTTAGGGCAAACTTAGAGACTTTCTTAACCTGCCTTCCAGTGACTCACCACAGCATCTCCCCTTCAGCTCCCTTATATCTACAGCTTGAGTGCTGCAAGCCACCTGCTGCCCAGGTCATCTTTCTGGGGGGCACTGTCCATATGCCACATGCATGCCAACGACTCACACATTTACATCTTCAGCTAGACCTCTCTTCTGACCTCCAGCCTCACTCAGCATCACCACTTGCATATCCAAAAGGTGTCTTAAATAACATATACCAGAAACACTCCACTGATGTTCCCCCCCAATTCTTGCTCCTCCATGTCCTTCCCAATTTAGCTTATCATAAAGTCATCCTTCCCATCATGCAGGTCCTTTCGTGGGGGACGAAAGATTCAGAGGTGCCAACGGCCAGGAGTCCTTGAGTCCTTGGAGTGCAAGGCCATGGCTCAGAAGAACCCCGCAGTCCACACCAACAACCTGCCCTACGGAGACCTGGCCTCTGAGGTGAACAGGCGCAGAGTCACCATGGCCACGGGAGAAGAGATCTCTACCAAGAAAAGTGATGAAGCCGGGGAGATGCCCCCTACTCTGGACTTGGAGCAAGGCCCTGCTGGCATGGCTGGCCCTTCAGAACCTCCCGCGCCGCCTCCTTCCCCCGCTGAAGACTGCAGAGTCTCAGCCGGCTGTGAGAGCCCTCCAGCGAAGTCGGGGGTGGGGGGGGGTCTTTGAAGACGGTCTTGGAACATCTTTGTTCTTTCTTTCCTCACGATCAGATCACGGCTGAGTGGTGTTTATCCTCACGAATGCACTGGGGCAATCTTTGGTTTTTCAAGCCAAGTCAATGATTTACATCCACATTTGAGCTTTCATTTGCCTTGTTCTATGGAAAGTCATCAATTGTATTTGAATTAAAAAAAAAAAACTTGTACAGTCCTACTTGACTCCTCTCACTGAGCTCATCTAATTCATCTACAATTCCTGCCATCCCCACTTTCAAGAAGATATTCCAAAATATAACATTTTGCTACCTGATCGCTACCAACCTGGTCCAAGCCCCAGCCTGTCCTCCTGGATTATTGCAGTAGTGTCTTAATTTTCTTCCTGCTGTCAACCTTGCCTCGTAGAGTCTATTCTAGCACAGCAGCAGCGACATCCCTTCTAAAGTCTGAGTAGGAGCACCCCACTTCTCTGCTAAAAGCTGTCCAGTGGCTTGCCATCTCATTCAGAGTAAATGTCAAAGATTGTTGCAGAGCCTTACAGCCCCTTATAAGAGCCAGTCCCTCACTACTTTCTGAACTGATCTCTTATGATGTAATCCTGGGATTACTCTGCTCCAGCCATTCTAGCCTTGCTGTTCCCTAGAGCTCACTCTGCACTCTCCTGCCACAGTCCCTTAGCACTAGCTCTTCCCTCTACATGGAGAACTCCCTTACTTCTTTCAGATGTCAACTCAGATGCCACCCTGGTCCTCAACGTTGTTTTCTTTTCTCCACACCACTTCTCATCATCTGACGTGCACAGTATTTATTTGTTTCATTTGCTTATTGACTTATTGCCTCTCCTTAGAATATAAGCTTCTTGAGAGCAGACTTTGCTTTGGTCACTGCGGTTTTTCTAACATGTTGTACAAAGCATGGATCTCAATACATGTTTAATTATTTTTAAAACCAGTGTAACCACAAGAGAATCAAGAGATAAGATTTCTTTCTGTCAGACAACCTTCAGCCTTAATTTCCATTCCAGAAATGTGATTGAGGTTAAATTTCTTGTCCTAATAAGTCTAAATATCCTTATCTGGAAAATAGCACTGAAGAAACTCTTATAAAGTAAATGAGTCAAAGAATATAAATTACCAAACTCTTTGCTTGGAACACAGTCATTGATCAAAAATTATGTTTGTTGTTCTAGTTTTTCTGTTATTATTATTATTAAACATCATGCTTTCCAAAGGGCATGATGCTGCCTGTTCTCTAGGTTCCTGACAAAGATGGCAAGGTCTGCATCTCTCCCAGCTGATACACATTTAATTATAAAGTCCCTTCCTTCATGATCTCTATTTTACTAACCTTATTAGAGAGAGGGTTTTGATTTTATTAAGATGTTTTGAAAGGATAAGAATTGAAGGAAAACATGAGTGTAACATGGACCCCCAGAAAATCTGATTGCTGGAAACATGAGAAGGGCCTAGGCAGCAGAAGGGGCCAGGAAAGAGTGAAGGGCAGGCAGCAAGGACACATTGACCTAAAAATAAAAAGGTCCAAGGTTGAGCAGGCTGTCTTCTCTGGAAGACAGGAAGCAAAAAGGCCCTGTTTTCTAGGAAATGCACTAGTTCTGCCTGGCAGGCTCATAACTCCTGCCAAACTTAGCATCTCCCCAGATAAGTCAGGGGAGGTGGGGTGGGAAGTATAGAGTAGCTGTGTTTCTTCAGGCAGGGTGGCATGGAGATAAGAGAGTGGGCTCTGGTCATGAATATATGGACTTGGATCCTGATTCTGCTACTTACTAGCCATGTGACTCTGGCATGTTCCTTAACATTTCAGAGACTCAGCTTCATTCATGCAGCAAGTGCTACTAGTGTCTTCCGTGTGCTGTGAACTGGGTAACAGGATAAGCATGCAGAAAAACCAATGTTTACTGAGCATGTACTCTAGGCCAGATACTGCTGTATGCATGTGTATTATCTTACTTAACCTTCACAGTCTCCCACAAGGAGGCACTACCCTTCTTCCTATGAAGAAGTTGATGATGTCAAGAAACTCGCTCAAGGTCTTAGCAAGTATCAGACATGGAAGTCAAGTCAAAGCAATCTGGCCCCGGGTCCAATCATTTGACCACTAGAACACTTTCAAGAAGCTGGAAGCTCCAATGTAAATGTGCTGTTGGATGCAAGTATGGTGTAGGGCCAGGTGGAGGGGTGGGAGGTGCAATCCCCATAGTGCAGCAGGTGTAGCTGGGGGAGATGGAAACAGTGGTCACAAGTCAGAGAAGATTTCCCTAAAGAGATAACAAAGCTAAGACCTTTAAGGGAAAGGGGGTTACTGGGCAAAACAAATATACGCAGAGAGTGGCTCAGGCGGAACTTGGGGAGAACTCTCTCAACTATTTGGGCACATTAAAAGGACCAAAACATTGATTGGCAGTCCTGGAGACACTAGGGTCCTCTGATTCTATACCCTTTCTCCTATAGACTAGTCTGCACAAGGAGGCAGTACACCTTTAGATGTGGGGACTCCTAGATGCTCTGCAGACAAAATCACCCCCACTAGACAATGGGGAATTTGTAGCACATTCTCAATTTGCTCAGTTTATTCAACAGCAGGTGTTCTGCTGAGGGCCAGGGGGTAGTGAGAGAAGTGTAAAGGTATGAATGCAGTAGACAACTCCTGCCCTGGTCCACAGGGAACTACATGAAACATGGAAGATGCAAGTATGCTGTTGCTCAGTCATCTCCCAGTATTTAGAATTATGCATTTTATTTCAGCTTTAAATGCAAACCAATTACTTGTCCTGGCACTCAACCAAAGGAAGGCCATAAAAGTAATTTTGACTAAAATCAGTTTTTACAAAGCAGGCACTGACTCTAGAACCTGACCACAATGTGCAATGTGACTTGGCAATGGCATTTTTATACTGTATGCTGCCAGAACTAGCTTCCAACGTCAAGGGACAGCCCCCAAGAAGACCAGCCAGGGTGGGCTCTCCTCTACCACAGGAGGCTTCCCAGAGCCTCTAGGGTGTCTTGAGCCTAAAAACCTACTTACACCCACTCCTACCAGCATAACTGCTCTAGAATTGTCTTTCCTGGAACTGGGCATGGGATTTTCTCTAAGCCAAGTACTGGTAACAAGGGGCTGAGGTTTGGAAAAAGCAAGAGTCCAAGAACCCAGATGGGCCACCCCAAAACAGACACTACTGTTGTCCAGGAATCTTGAGGCTGGAACCCTCAGACTCTGGGAACCAGGTAGGGCCAAACCAAGCAGGTGTGAGGACCAGACAGAACCTTTATTTGGTGCTTCCTGCGTGCTAGGTGCAGTGATTCCAACCTTACCTAGAAGTAAGAATCACAGGGGGAGCTTTAGAAAAGCTCACTGCCCAGGCTGCTCCTACACCAATGATATCAGAATCACGGGGCTGAACAGCTCAGGGATTTTTTAAGCTCTGCAGTTAACTGTGATGTGCAATTAAGGTTGCAATCTGCTCAGCTGGGCACTGTTTACCATGCTTTCCCTGCATGGTCTCATTTCATGACCATCCTATTATCAGGAGAACCAGGGGTGCAAGGAAGTTCATCATTTGCCAGGGTCAGAGCCTGGAGTCTCCCCAGGTGCCTGCCTCCAGAGCCACGCTCCCAGGTGTAAATACAGGCATGAAGGCAACTACCACGTAGCAGAAAGAGCAAGAACCTGGGTTTGAACCCCTTCTGCCCCCCATCCCCACACCAGTGCCTAGGGAGCCTTGGGCAAGTCAATTTATTCCTCTGATTCTTTCAGCTTCTTGTCTGCTGAACAGGGGGATGTTATCACCTTTGCAGTATTGGTGATTTAAGGAAATGGTGTTTATGAAGCAACCTGTAGTCTTTCTGGCACAAAGTTTAGTTCTTGGTTCTTTCACCTTATTATTAGACCACATGCCCAAAAATGAGTCAGCAGATGGGATGCCAGTTATCAAGAAGGGAACATCCCTCAAAACGAGGCATCATGTTCTAAAGGGCAGGCGAAGGTAAAACTGGAGGCCAATCCCAGGAGGAGGGACAAGTAGTCCAATAGACAGAGGCATGTAGGAGGGGAAAAGACCAGGATAGCTGGGGGCATGGGAAGGGGCCATGCCAGGCAGTGCTTCTCTCTGTCATCCACAACCTCCCACCCCCACATTCCTCATCACAGGTGTCAGCCAAGTGTGGAAAGCAATATAGCCACTCCCCTCTCCCTTCATACCCACTTTGCTATTTACCCCCCAACCCCATCCCCAAACTGCTCATTTTCTCCTAAGCCCTCTGGGCAAAAGTTAAGAGATAACTGTCATTTGCTAGGAAGACTCTAAGGTGTGACCCCCTTCAGTTCTTTAACCCAGTACATGCACCCTCAACCAAGGGTAGTGTTCATTCAAAAAGGACCATTAAAAGAAGGAAAAGAGGGGGTCAGACAGAAAGAATGTGCTAGTCACTTTTGGTAATTCAAAAGTAGTACATAGTAAGAAGAGCAGCAAATGAACCAGAAAGTGCACACAAGTAAGAAAGAACACAGACCCATCCATGAAGAGACAACACTAATTGTGCCTGGGTGTGGGTCCCTCACATTCTCCCTTAGACACAGGTAAAAATATTTTTAATTGGATTATAGCATCTTGTGCTTTTATAACTTTTTTTTTTAAGATTTTATTTATTTGACAGAGAGAGATCACAAGCAGACAAAGAGGCAGGCGGAGAGGGAGAGAGGGAAGCAGGCTCCCCGCTGAGCAAAGAGCCCGATGCAGGACTCGATCCCAGGACCCTGAGATCACGACCTGAGCCGAAGGCAGCAGCTCAACCCACTGAGCCACCCAGGCGCCCCACTTTTTTTTAACTTAAATCATTACAAACAAAAAATATCATGAACATCTTTGGCAATACACTTGTTTCTGCAACACCTTTTTAAGTTTAAACATCTTGCAATATGTGATATATTGAAATTATGGTAAGACCTTCCCACTGTTGCAAAATTAGATTGTTGCCAATTGTTTATTATAAAGAATGCTGTTGAAAACTATCCTTAAAGATAAATCATTTCTTTTCACATTTAGGAATTTGTTCTCTTTAGGATAAATTCCTAGAGGGTAGATTGTAAGGTCTAAGATTTGGCTTTTGAAAGAGACTTTTTATTACTGAAAAATGCATACATTTGTAAGTAAACAGACTAGTGTAATGAAAGTCTCAGTATCCTTCACTCAGTTTAAACAACTATCAACTTGTGGCCAATCTCATTTGATCTATAAATGTCCCAATTATCCTCCCCCACAATTGTTTAGGAGTAAATCACAGACATACAACATTTTACTCATAAATATTTCAACACCTATCTCTAAAAGATAGGGCAAGAGCACACTCATTTTTAAAGCTCTTGGAACACATTGCCAGACTGCCTGCCAAAAAAATTTTGCAACAATTTCCATTCCCACCAAGAGGATAAAAACATGGCCATTTCTCCTCACTCCTGTCAACTCTGGGTATCCCAGTTCAGAGACTGGTTAAGGGTGAGTGGGGGTAGGAATCAAACATATAAGACTGAAGAAGATAATTCAATAGAGGGGATTTAGATGGGGAACCAGTTACAAAGGTATTGGAAAAGCTAAAAGGGCAAACAAGGCATTGTGATCCCACGAGCCAGGTCACAGAGCTGGAACTGAGACCCTGAGGGGGGATTTCTTGGGACTAGAGTCAGTGGCTACTGGGAATGCCAGCAGAAATAGAGAAATAGAACAGGGTCCTGGTTTTTTCCCTCCTACTCCACTACCCAATCCTAACAGAAGCCAGTGGGCAGGGGAGTCTGGGAAATGAGTTTGCCTCGGCCCTCCCACCCTTTCACCCCCATACCAAGCACCGTGGGAAATAATAGGGATAGGTCTCAAAGGCAACAGGCCAATGACCAGCACTTTAAGCATTGCAGCTTTAGTTTAGCTTTATTAATTAAAATAAGCTATTTATGGGGGCGCTGGGTGGCTCAGTTGGTCAGGCATCTGCCTTTAGCTCAGGTCATGATTTCAGGATCCCGGGATTGAGCCCCACATTGGGCTCCCCAGTCAATGGAGGTCTGCTTCTCCTTCTCCCTCTGTCCCTCCCCAACTTGTGCCCGCTCTGTCTCAAATAAATAAATAAATAATAAATAAATCTTTTTTAAAAAGCTATTTATAGGCCAAAAAATATCTGCAATAATGAAGGAAGACATGAAATTGACGAGTATAAAGTGTAAACTATAGAGCAAGAAAGAAAGAATGTAAATTGTATAACCCACTTTGAGGGGAATTTGTCAGTATTTCTCAAAATTTTAAATCACAAGCCCTTTAGCTTAATAGTTTCCTTTTCAGAGATTTATGCCACGTATACTTGTACAAACCAAGGATATGTGTGTTATAGCATTGTTTTATAACAGTAAAACACTGAAAACAACCTTCATATCCATAGGCACTGGTTAAAAACATCCATGAGTTAGCTGGAAGGATTTCTAAGAAACACAACTAGAGAAATGAAGATTTAAAAAAAAAAAAAAAGTATATCACTCTCCAGTATTTTTATAAGTTAATATGCATGTAAAATATTTCTCAAATTGTATACAATTTTTTCTCAAGTCACTAGTGATAGTTGTTACCTTTGGGGAGAGGAAGCCCGCAATTAGAATAGGAGAGAGATATATTTGTACTTTTAAAATGTTTCCACTATACTTTGTATTAATCTAAACCATATGAAATTGCCAACATTCCGTCATTTTTGACCCACAAAACAATAATGTCATATGGTTTATAGTACTATTCTTTGTCCATAAAAGAAGTAATTAACTTCTAAAAGACCAGGAAGAGCTGTTACATTGGAATGTGAATTTGGAGTTGATATTTTCAGTAGGATAAGAAGATGATGGGTATATGTTACCCCACCCATTGTCTCCTTAGGAATTAAGTTAAAAAGCCAGAGGACATCCCATGAGCTCGATTCTTTCAGAAGAGTATACGTGAATGGTTTCTTGATTATCAAGACTATAGGAACTTTTAAATCTGTTTAAAATGAAGGACAGTTGGCAGGTGACTGGGTGGCTTAGTTGGTTAAGCATCTGCCTTGGGCTTAGTCATGTTCCCAAGATCCTGGGATTGAACCCAGAGTCAGGCTCTGTTCTCAGTGGGGAGCCTGCTTCTCTCTCTCCCTCTGACCCTCCCTCTCCCCAGACTCAAGTGCTTTTTCTCTCTCTCTTAAAATATTAAAAAGAAATGGACAGTTGAGAGGCAAGCTGGAGCTATGCATGCTCTCCGTCCATTCTACATGCTGCCAAAGGCACAAAACAAACTCAAACTAAGGAATCCAATCATCCCTCTGCTACTGTTGGAGGATATTGGTAGCTGTCTGTTCCCAGAGCTTAAGTACAATTTTTTTCACTCAGACAGATCAAAAGAAACTTAAGCAATCTTGACCGCTTCTGATGAAAAAACAGCCTGAAGCTCTCCACGTTCCAGAGCCTGACAGAGACTTGGATGACTAAAGTTGCTCTGATTCACCAGGAGCATCTCACAGGGGCTGGTGCTGTAGCTAAGACAACAAGCCCCATGGCTGGAACAAACATCAGGAAAAGCAGGGGCCATTGGTGGAGCATGAAGAGCCTTACACACATTACCTTGTAACATCTTCCTCAGAAAGGCACAGTATCTTGTGCCCATTTTACAGGGAAGAAAAGTGAGGCTTCAGTAAGTCCAATAACCTAGAACCAGATCTGCCTAACTCTAAAGCTCTTTCTCCCAATAGTCACCCTGGACGTGACAAGTGTCAAAGATGTCAGCTGGTGATGATGATGCCAGCTGGAAGAGATGATGCTGGGCAAGTGTTTTTTGCTGGGCATGGGCTGTTCAGAGATGGTAAAGGGTGGTGGGCAGCACATCGGGTCAGGCCATTCCCTTGCTTCAAACTCCTCAGTGGTTCCCCATAGCCTTCAGAGTACAATCCAAATTTAGTGCAGCAAGCAGGAGTGCTCCAGACTCCACCTGCTTTGCCAGTCTCTCCTCCTCCCATGACCTTCAGCTCTTGCTAGATGCCCTTGTCCAGCAGAATCCAACCACTTTCTCTTTTCCGGGTACTTGGGCCCTCACAAGCCAACTGCCTTTGCCTATTACACATGCTTGTTTCTGCCTGGAGTGCCCTCCCCCCACACTGCACTTGTGACCAACTGTAAGAGTCTTTTTCTAATGCTCCCTCCTGCCCTTCACTCCCTTCTCATCCCCTGCCAACGAAGGACTTGTTTTCTTGTCTTCTACCACCCCTGGTGCTTCCTTCGAGCCTGGCCTCCTTCCCTTTCTCTCTCCTTACTTCTTTCCTTCTTCTTTCCATCTTTTATTTCTTCTTTCTTTCAACACCTTTTCATGGAGCAGCCACTCTATAACAGTTGTTAAACTGCATTTGGGTGATGAAAGCTGAATTTTAAAAAAGGGTCCTTTTCTTCCTGGAGCTTATTGTCAAGAGCAAGAAGCAGACGGTGACTAAAACTGCACAGTTACTGAATGTTTCTACAGGTGCAGCACTGCATTATGCATTCGGCATGCCTTTACTTCACTTAACCAGTACCGCAGTCCTACAAGGTAGTGACTTTTGCTTTTAAAAGGGAAAATCAAAGTAGGATCAGGGTTTGAACCCAAGCCATCTGTCATTTAATTCAATACTCTTAAATGCCAAAATAAAAGAGGAGTTTAATAAGAAGGTGATAAATACAGTGGAAACACACAGAAGCCTAAACCCAGCTTGGGAAAGACAGAAGCTTTCTAGGAAGAGGTGATTCCCTAGGACTTAGAGGATTAACATGGGCAAGGGTGTGGTGGAAGGGAAAGCTTGGCTCCACAGAGAACCCCAGGCAAGAGGATGTTCCTGAGGTGCAATGCGTGAGGATGGAACTGGGAAGATGAAGCAGTAGCTGGGCTGCAGAAAGCCTCATTTGTCATCAGTTGAGTGAAGGCTGCAGGAAATAGGTATAAGATGCAGGATAACTAAAGAAAATTTAATGAAGGGACTATTACAAGGATATGGGCAGTGTGAGGGAAACCACCAAGGGGTGGTGGGACACCTGAGCAACTCTGAGCCAAGCAGCCCCACTTTCCCTAGACCAAAAGGAGCAAAAGGAAAGGCTGTTACTAGAAGCCAAGAGAAAATAGTAGCTTTGGCTTCAACTCTAGAGACCCCACTCCCTCACCACTGGACCTGGAGCCTTTGGTAGGAAATCCTGGCTGGGTCCAGAGGGATGCAGGAGAATATTCCAGCTTCTTTCCCCTCCTGTCTCCTTACATCCTTCTGGTGCCTCCCAATGGCCAAACCCAAGCAGAGGACAGAGGGCATATGAGCCCAACTGAACCAATCTATAAGGTCAGTCTCCTAGGTCAGAGAAAGTTAGAGAAAGGTAGCAAGTGGATCTGGAAGGGCAAATGGAGACCACCCAGAACTTCCAGGTTAAGAAGTTCAATTTTTAATTCCATTACTGATGGGTGCCATTGAAGGGTTTGAGGTGGGGAGGCAACTTAGTCAGATATGGGTTTTCACAAAAACCTCTATGGCAGTGATTCAGTAGACAGAGCTGCAGGCAGTTAGGCATGAGCTAAGAAGATCTGCTGGATCAGGTAAAAGAAAGGCCAAAGTGAGAGATGGTAAGGAATAAGAGCTAGAGATAAAAGGAGATGGATAGAGATAGAATGAGATGGAATATATCCAGGTGAGAGATGATAAGGAGCTCGAAAAGGGCATAGACAGAAAGGAAAGAAGGAGGTCAAGCTTTGATTTTAAAAAGAAAAATAAAAAAAAAAGAAAAATACAGAAATTGATGGTTCTTAGTGAAGACAAAAGCTAAGATTCTCTTGGATGACCAACTAAATTTCATTTGGGACAAGTTGAATTTAAGTTGATGTGGGGACATTAAAAGGTAGATATCTAGCATATGCTCTGATTTGAATTCAGATATTGATTGGTCTCTGTCCAGAAATTTAGATATCAAAGCTGTCAGTGGTAAATTCTACTTTAAAACCATTGTTTTACCTGAGTTTTCACGTCCAAGAGACCACCAAGGAGCCAACACCGATGCAATCACTTGAGGGTTTATTCGACAAGCTTAAGCTTGGGCCCAAGTATACCTGACACAGCAGAGTAGGGACTTGGACCCTGAGCTTAGTTAAGGCTCAGGGGTATTTATGGGTTCCTGTTACTAAAGCAGGGTGGGGATTCCTGTTACTAAAGCAGGGTGGGGGTTCTTAGAACTAAAGTAAAGTAGGGGAAAGTTCAGCCCTTGGGCACAGGGGTCTGAGATAGCTGCCGGAGCTAAGATGGCTGTACTTATGCTAAGGCTAAACCTGAGGTGGGATCGCCTTAATTTTTCTCAGCCTCCACACCATGAGAATTGATAAGATGTCCCTGGGAGAGGGACAGAGAAGAAGGCCAAGCTGTCTGGGAGCATCAACTTGAGAGGCAGGAGGAGGAGAACCACTTCAAGGGAGACAGACAAAGAGAAAGATGAGAGGAGACAAGGAGAGGTAGGAGAATGAAGCTTCCAAGAGCAGAGGCTAGAGGATCAACACAATTAAATACACTAGAAAGAAAAAGATAAAAGCAGTGCAGGTTGGAAGTAAGTTTTGGGTGTCTTTAGAAAGAGCAATAATGACTAAAGTTGGTAGATGGATTGACATGGGTTAAGGAATGAAGTGAAGATGAAGCAGTAGACACTAGAATACAGATTCTTCTGCTTACAAGTCTGGATGAGGAGAGAGAAAAGTAGAATGATATCCAGGAGGACCACCAGGTCAGTGGAGTTTTATGGTACGAAATCAGCTTTGAAACAGAGCTGGTAGAGAAGAAAGACACAGAAGAGGGAGAAACTGATCATACTTCAAAAGAGGGAAGATCACTGATGGAGCCCAGACCTGGAGGGACCAGAGCCAATCACCTTCTACAGTCCTTGCCTAGTTACTTGCCCAGACCCTTAAACCCCACTGCTAGTCTGGGAGCTCTATATCTGCTGTGCCAGGCACAACATCTGGCACATGGTTGTACTCAGTCAATGACTGCTGAGTGAATTATTGACTGAGTGCATGGCTAGGTCATTATTCACACTATAAGATCAGAGTAGAAGAAAAGATCCTTCTCTCTACAACTCACATGAGGAGGCTAAGGTTCAAATATAAAATCATCCAGTAGAACTCCAGACACCTTGAGCAAGATAACAGTGTATAGGGAGGAAATCTTGAAGGTTTACTTTACATACACACACCTATAAACAAAACTGCCAACCATATCAAGCTGGATGACCTGGTGAGAGTTGTTGGATTAAAATCAGAAAGGCCGGAAACCAATAATCTTTGTGTTTAAATGAACTGAACATTTGAAGAGCACTGATTCTTATTAGCTCATTTAATTTGGCTTATAAGAGGCTACTCTGATTGTGTTCTTTCACTTTTTACTTTGGAGGGCGGGGAGTCAGTTTCTTTCTCAAGGCATTTTTTCAAGTTTTCAGTTGAAGTTCTCTCCCAGAACAACTAAAGGTTTGGCCACTTGCAAAGAGAGCTGAGGAAGGGGTTCCATGTGAACCAGGTCTCCAAGACCGTGGCCTCCAGAGCTCATGCCTCCTGTCTGGGAATAGGAATACTTTGGACCCCCCCACCGCACCCCTGCTGCCCACATTATACAAGAAAGTCACATGTATGGTGACTGGCTGAGAACACCCTGAAAGACAAAACAAGCAATGTGGTCATTTTGGGAAGAGGGTGAAGGTAAAAAGGGAAAGCAAAGAGTTGGTATATCTTTTGAGAAGTAACATGAGGGAACAAAATGCACTCACTCCTTGGGTCCCAGTTTCATGTTCCCCATTGGTATGTGCAAAGCCCCCATGAACTTCATCTATAAAATGGAAATTCATTCAATTAAAATTGTCCCCTGCAGTGTGCCACACACGAGCTAGGCACTTAGAGAATATCAGTGAAAAATAAGAATACACCTTCTTCTGGATGTTTTAAGAAGGAAATGACATAATGTCTATAAAATTATCCCATGATAATTTATTAAAAGGTTGAATTAGAGGTAACTGCAATTTCTCTGGTGCTTCTCATATGTGGAATATAATGACACAAGAATGTGCCAGCGGGGGAGGGTTGACAGAAACATTCGATGTCTTGTCAACTGTTCTGTGAGTTCCATGAAACCAGGGATCATGTCTAACTTATTCACCTCTCTGAATCGCTAATGTAGTCCTTGACACATACATGTCAGATTATTAATAAGAAATCATTCTCAACTGATTATTGCCAATTAAGTTACCAAATATTTCCAAAATTTGTATTCATCTATAAACACCCCTAGGGTCCTTCTGACAACTAGAGATAATGCAAGGCACTGGATAAAGTGCCTGGTTCATAGATGTACTCAGGAAAGCCAACCCATTCTTGGGGGTCACTTCCTATTTGTAGACTCAGCCCAGTTGAATTTACTTACTTGGTCATCATGGGTGGGAGAGTCTTCAGAGCCCCTCCAGGGACTCCCCACCTGTATAAGGGAGGAACTAGGCACAGCAGTGCACCGGGAGGTGCCCAGAGACTCTCACTCAATAAAAGACAGGGCTGGAGCCAGGTCAAGCTCCAGGAGGGATGCAGGAATCTGAGGCTAGCCAATGCCCTCAAAGTATGTCTGGTGTAATTAGGGAGATCAGTTTCTCACCACTGTAACTGTTAAATCCATCTTGGTTGATTAAATGTCACGTGCTGGAGGTGGGAATATGTGAGCAGGAATGCAGGAGGAGGCAGTGTAGAGAAGTGGGGACTTCAGCGAGACTCTGAGAGGGGTGTGGGGAGAAGCTGGGGGGCTTTTATAATCAGAGAGCACACCGTGAGCAAGACCTCAAGGTGACAGTGGGTGTGGTCAATCCAGGGTTCAAGAGGATAGCCAGACTGGGAAAGAGACAAGGCTAACTGACCTACACCAAGCCCCTACATAAGCCTGCCAGGGCTCCCCACCCTAGCTTATATCACCCTCCCCATAAACTTACAAGACAGACTGTTGTTGTTGCCAACCAAGACTCCTTGGTAAACACCAAAGTTGGTATTTGAACGAGGTCAGTCTAAAGACAAAGCTTCTGGGCCTTTCACTCTACCCACATGTCTTCCTGGACAGACTGGGTGGGGCCACCTTGGTGATGAGATCTCCCACTGAAAATGGGAAGATCTTGGTTCTACCCCTGAATAGCAGAGTGACCCGGGCAAATGATGTAGCCTCCCTCCCACTTCCCTCCTGTCATATGAGGTAGTAATTGTTCCTGTTTTGTAAATAGGAACAGCAATTCCTGCCATATGCCTGTCTCAGATCAGCCCCGGGGGTTTCCTCTGTGAAGTTCTCACTCCAGGGGATGGGTGGAGAGTGAGCCAGGGTCATTTTACTCCTGGAAAAGAAGAGTGTAGCAAATCAGTCACGGCTTTTTAAAGCTTGCACCCAGTGACACACTCATTTCCACTTCTTGAGTCAATGCAAATCCAGTAGCCACCCAAGCTTGAGAGGTAGGAAAATGCCCTCTTACTGAGTGTCTGGGTGAGAGAAAACTGGATAGAGTCATGACTAACTACCACAGTAACTCACAACTGTACCACTTGGAATGTTTTGCAAGAGTTTTTGACACACCTAAGTTATGTACTTGTGACTCTAGGCCATGGGAAGCCCTTCAAGATTTCCAAGGAGGGATGGATAGAAGTGCTAAAGTTTGATAAATTAGTGAAAACTACAGTCAAGGTAGTGTTGGAGACCAGTGGTGATGGCATGCAGGGTATGCTTGCAGTGGGAGAACCTGGAAAGATGGGAGCTATAAAAGGACACTAGATAGTCCAGGTCCAACCTAGACTTAGGATGGGGGCAATGGAAAGAAAAGGAAAATCCTCAGAGATATTTTCATGCAATATACACTAATTGAATACCTACTCTGTACCAAGCACTGTGCTAGGCACCAGAGGCAGGGACAGGTAAGGATGACCTGACTATAGAGGCCCTTCCAGTCTTGGTGGGAGGGACAGACATTTCCTCATAGGAAACCCATAGAATTAATAAACCTTGAGCTTGGATGTGGCCACTGGACTTGCTTTGGTCAAAGAAGTAGAAATAAGCATGTCACTGGGAGTCTTCTGTCCTCACCCTTGTGTCTGCCTCACTATTAGTAAGACTTAACACTTAGATGTATCCCCAGAAAAGTAAACCTAAAACATGCCGTGAATGAGGGATCTACATTTTACTAAAGATGTCATGAAGAGTCTGAAAAGAGTGATCCATCACATGCCACACAGCAGAACATATCCCAGTCCTCATCCAATGACATTCTTCTTCCCTACCTCGTGCTTTGGCCACAGTGGCATTACTTCTTTGTTCCAGGGCTCCAACCCCTTCCTTCCCCCACACACCTAAAACTCTTCCTTTTCTTTTCCAAAGTGATTTAACTCTCTCTGAGCCTCTCAGAGTTTGCAGTCTGGCACACACCATAGTTCCAGGCAAGTGATCAGCCCTCCTTAGAACTCACCATCTTTAGAAGAGGAAACAGGTGGTAAAAATCATTGTCAGCTTTCTGTCTTCCTAGTTGCCTTCCCTGACCCTCTTCATGGCCAGGATAATAGTGGCTTCAGCCAATCTGTTACCTAACCTTCTCTCAGGGGACCCTGAAAAGACAAAGCCGGTCATTTAGTTGTACCTGGCCTCATCTCACTCCTCATCCCACCCTCCCCTCTTCCTGTTGGCTCTGCCCTGTCACTTACAACTCTCTGAGCGGGCCAGCCTGGCCTCTGGAAGGTCCATGGGCCTCCCCAGGGAACTTGGGGATTTGTGATTTTCTCTACTTCTGCACACAGGTGCTAGAATTCCAAGGGGCTTGGAAAAGGAGACAGAAACTCCTACCTGGAAATCTTACTGACCTTTCTCCTTCACAGATGCTCTGTAAAAACTCAGGTCATGATGCCACAACTACATAGGTAGAATTAATGTTCCAAATAAAAACTAAATGATGAATATTTATAAATGTTCTTTCTAGAAATGCTAAAGCAATTATTATGTATTGTCCACATTTTAAAATATATAAATAAACAAAACAATGCTGAATGAGCAACATACCATACTAGTGAATAGTGTCCATTCACCAAACGATGTTGGGATCCTTTTTCTACCACTTGTCCTAGATGCTAAACTGCTGGCTGGACTCTGTCTCATCCCTAGCATCTCCTAGGGAAGGAGAAGGTCCACATGTCTAATGTCTTGAATAGGGCTCGTGTTCTCACTTCAGTCAGGCCTTCTAAAGTCTCCCCAGGCCCTAAAGAAGGGCACATGATAAAGCCCTTCCCATCAGAAAGAGGTAAGTATGAGCACGTTTCTGTCTCCCCTAGCTCCAGACAGGGTCAGGGCTCAGTTTAGAACAGGGCAGTGGTGATAGGGAGGGGTGCACAGGAGAAACAACAAATAGAATTAATAAACTTGGAACAAGTCCACCTAACCTCGGTATGTCCTTTTCCTGGGAACAAACAAGAACCAAACGGCTAAGAGGTAGGAGAAAATGCACTGCCTGCAGAAGTTCTTGCACCTCCCCGTTGGGGAGGACATTCTGGCTGAGTACTCTGTTTCTGCTACAGAATACAGAGGAAACACCCACCCCTGCTGCTCTGTACTGCAAAGAAGTAGGAGAGCTGGGACTCTGACCCAAGGAGAACATAACCGGACTCAGAACATCTTGCACTATTGGTCAGCTGCTCAAGGTTGCAGAGCTTGGCTGTGCTTTGCAGACCAGCTGCTCTGGGGGCATCACAGGGCCAAGGTCACTGCCCTACCGTATTAATCATGTTCTTTATTTTCTACATTTTCTGATGTTTTGACATCTTGGAGCCTTGCTGGCTCCCCCTCCCATGGCTAGCCAATTTCTAGAAACATTAAAGGACCCACCAGCAAGTGTTCCGTTCACATGCCAACCAACCATTCCAAAGCCCACACCCCCAGACACCCCTATTAGCTTTCCCACAGGGCTGTTACACTCCAGGCCAATATTCCTGTGCTCTAGTCACCTCCCGGCCACCACCAGACAACTCAGGATAGACTCTATACCCCAAAGTCTGCCAAAATTATTCAGACTAGACAACCCTAAGCGTGCTTAACCTGCCTTGCCCATTGCTTCTGCAGAAACCTCAATAGAGATTTTTCTTTAATTACGTTATGTTAATTATTATATTTTAATACAGATTCTTGCAATGTGCTCCTTTAGCTTTCTCTGCCTCCTGACCCACCCTGGTGCTTCCCTGAGTTACCTCAAATGGTGTGATGTGCCCCCTTCTCTTGGGAACTGTGAGTAAAAAGCTATTTTTCCATGGCAGTCATCTTCTGATCTGTGGGCCTCACTGTACCCACATAAAAAGGGAACCTACATTTTAAAACACCTGCCTTGGGCTGAAAGCTGGAGGTGGTGTGGGCAACATTTGAACATTGCTTAGCTCTGCCTTGGATGGGGACAAAGAGTTTTTGACTACTCTCAGTCTTTGGATGTCCTGAAACTTCTGTTGGGATTAACACCATAAAGACAAGGCCTGGGGCACAAATGTGACTCACTGACAATTTGACAGGTCCTAAAACAGAATTAGCATTAGTAAGGGTTTCTCATGTACTTGTATTTTGCAGTGCAGCTTGTCAGAATCCAAAGCCAAAGCATATTCTATCTATAAAATCTTACAGTCTTCTCCAATTAACACAAATCAAGGAGCATAAAGGTCTGTGTCAGAAAACCCATTCTCTCCCCCATCACCACCTACCCACCATGTTTCTCCCTTCTTCTGAAACCAATACCACATTCACAACAATGTGGGTATTCTCCCCACCAAGCAATTCTGCCACACCAGCTGCGTGCCCTACAGCTTCACTCCACTCTGACACTACTCAGAGATAGCATCCGATCCCACAAGCAAGGGCTCAATGCCAAAAGACAGCCCCCTCCCCCTTCACACCAATCACAAGGAGTAGGTTCCAGGGTACTCACAATTTCTGTCCCATTTGGCTGCAAATAAGCCTCCCCTTGTGTTCCATTTATTTGCTAGAGTAGCTCATAGAACTCGGAAAAATAGTTTACTAGTTTCTTAAACGATATGATAAAGGACGCAGATGAAACACCAGATGAAGAAACTTCACATAGGGTGAGGTCTAGGAGGGTCTCAAGTGCAGGAACTTCTGTCCCAGTGGAGCTGGGGTGTGTCACTGTCCTGAAAGCTCTGGGAGCCCCATATTTTGGGGATTTTTATGGAAGCTTCATCACAAGGGCATAATTCACCATCACCCCCACTTCTACCCTCTCCCCTCACTGGAGAATGGGGGTGGGGCTTCTAATCATGATTTGGTCTTTCTGGTGACCAGCCCCACCCAGGAGCCCACCAAGAGTCAACTCATTAGAACAGAAAACACTCCCATCACCCAGGAAATTCCAAGAGGTTTAGGAACTCTGTGTCAGGAACTGAGTCAAAGACAAAGGAATAGAAGATGCTCCTAGTACTCTAATCCCTTAGGAAATTATAAGGGTCTTGGGAGTTCTGTGCCAGGAACTGGGACAGAAAAACTTATGTATTTTCTATCATCTCGTAAGGTCCAACCTATGAAGTTGGAATCCTTGTGAATAAATGTGCTTGAAAATAGATTACATATATCTCTACTTTCTTTTTTTTTTTTTTAATTTATTCATTTGACAGAGAGAGAGAGAGAGAGAATCACAAGTAGGCAGAGAGGCAGGCAGAGAGAGAGGGAAGCAGGCTCACTGCTGAGCAGAGAGCCCGATGCGGGGCTCGATCCCAGGACCCTGAGATCGTGACCTGAGCCGAAGGCAGAGGCTTAACCCACTGAGCCACCCAGGTGCCCCATATCTCTACTTTCTTAAGTTAATTCAAAGGAGGTTTGGCTGGCTATAAAACAGGCAACCAAAAAAAAAAAAAAAAAAAAGGAAGACTTAAGCTCTTGTTCTCACCTGTCAGTGGGATATATAAGTTCTAGCGTCCAGACAATACCTAATTCAATGGCATAAGAGACAGGTGTTTCATTTTTTTCTAGCTTTCTGGAAAGTTAAAGTAATCCTAATTTCTATTAGTATAATTGAGAATCAGATGTCTTTACTAATTCTTTCCCATTCCCATTTACAGAAGGGGCAAACAAGGTATAAAGAAGCTAAGTGCCCTGAGAACAATGGCTTGAAAATAATGGAGCTGGGCTCTGAAACTAGATCTGTCAGGCTCCTGAAACCTGATTTCTTAACCTCACTCATGTCTGGGCTGAACGGTTAACATTGTTAGTTTAGTGACTTGTGGTGACTAGTATATCACTAAGTTTTATCGAGAGCGCAGCTCATCAGTAATGCTGCTGGAATGAAATGAAATGTCACAAAACTCACAGGATAGCAGAGAATCAAGCTCCAGCCAGCAGATCCTACAACACACTTGGGATGCAGTACAACATCATGCATTGCCCATTTAGGGAGTGTTTACTCCACAGACAGCTCTGAGCATGAACCTCAGGGTTTATCCCTGTTATGTGTCAGTTTGTTTTATCTTCCCAAATGTCATGCACATCAGTTTTTCACCAGTACCTCTCTAAGAGCCTGTCTTAGTTAAGAGTCTAGGACCTGCCCTGGTTGCAGTTTTGAAGTCTGATGACCCCAAGCTGTGCAAGCTTTTGCCTCAGCACTCGTACCTTCAACAAAGTTTTTCCAAGTGATTGATCTTGGACTCCGTTCTATATCCACTCAACTAGTAAGACCTCCCTGCTATTTTTTTTTTTTTTAGATTTATTGATTGATTTAAGAGGGAGAGAGATACCAAGACTGGGGGGCAGAGGGAGAGTCAGAATCTCAAGCAAACTTCCCACTGAGCGCAGAGCCCACAGGGGGCTCAATCCCAGGACCCTGAGATAATGACCTGAGTTGAAATCAAGAGTCGGATGCTTAACTGACTGAGTCACCCAGGTGCACCTTGACCTCCCTACTTTCTAGCATATTTAGATTTGGTTGTGGGACTAGAAGATCAGGTTCTATCCAGCTGCTACTGATGAGCTGTGTGACCCTGAGGAAGTCATTTACCTCATGCACTTCATTTTAGTCAACTCACCTAGAAACATCTCATTGAGGTCCTACTAAGTACCAGGCCCTGGGCTGGGTTACATAATGTAGACATTAAAAGTGCAGATTTTGAAGACAGATACGGATTCACATTTCAGCCCATCACCTTTCTAATTGTGTGTGGCTTTGGGACAGCCACTTCACTTATCTAACATGAGCCAGCAACCTGGGACTACATGCTTTCCCCATCACCGTACGAGAATGGAGCAGGCATATATCATGCATCATGTGCTCAGCCCTGGGTAAGGTGACAACAAGAAAGCAAACCCAGACACAGGAGAGTGCTTACCACACCCAGACACTCTTACAAGCTGTTGGCATACATTAAACCCAGTCAATCCTCACAACAGCCCACCACTCTCATTATCCCCGCCCTGCAGCTAGGATTTGGGGCACAGAGAAATTAAACAACTGGTCTAAGATCACACACCCACTAAATGGCAGAGCTGGATTAAAACCCAGCCGTCTGGCTCCAGAGTCCCTGCCCATTAAACTGCGAAAGTTCTGGCTTGCTATGACCTCTTGGAACTTCTGCAACAGATTACTGTCTGGTTTTTGCTACCACTCTCGTGCCTCCATGCTCCTTCCATGCAATAGTGAGCTTATACCACTGTTTCCTGCACAATATCCTCCAGCAGTCCCCACCACCTTCAGGATCAAGACCAAACTCCCCTAGAGCCCAAAGTCCCACCAGTCCTGTCCCTGAGCAACTTCCATAGGCTCAGAACTCACTAAGACATAACTCCCCCACCCCCTGCACACTCCCACCACACCAGAACCCCAGGATTTTGAACTTATGTGCTTTTGCTTACCACCCTCCCTCTGCTCCCCTTCCTTCCTCCCCATCCCCAAACCAGGCTATGCACAGTTCATTTTCCAATGTAACACTTACTAGGATTTCTTGTCATGCAGAGATGTTTAAAAAAAAAAAAAAAAACTCCACTGATTTTATAAAAAAAAAAAAATTACACACACACATATGTATATCTCAAAAGTAAATATATATCAAAAATGTATATCAAAAGTAGTACATTCACATAGTAGATGAGTTGAGTCTGCTCAGGCTGCCATACAAAGTACCAAAAACTAAGGGATTTAAACAACAGAATTTCATTGTCTCACATTCTAGAGGCTGGAAGTCCAAGATCAAGGATTGATCAACCCTACCGGCAGGGTTGTTTTCTTCTAAGGCCTCTCTCCTTGGCTTTTGCTGGCCACCCTCTTTCTGTGTCTGCTATGCATTTCTGCATCCCACTCTCCTCTTTTTCTTCTTCTTTTGAAAGATTTTATTTTCAAGTAATCTCTACACCTAACACGGGTCTCGAACCCACAACCCCAAGATCAAGAGTAGCAGCTCCACTGACTAAGCCAGCCAGGTATCCCCTAGTCTCCTCTTCTTATAAAGAGGACATTCATATTGGATCATGGCCCACCCATATGACCTCATTTTCATTAAATCACCTCTTTCAAGATCCCACCTAAACACAGTCACTTTTTCAGGTACTGAGGGGCTAGGACTTCAACATATGAAATTGGGAGGGACACAATCACACATGGTCAGACCAATTCCAGCAGAATAGAAGATGCAAAATAAAAATGAAAAGCACCTTTTTTTTTCTCTTTCCTATGGCTTTCCCCACAGGGAACCTCTATGAACGGTCTCTTGGGCTTCCCTCCCCACCTGATTTACATGCACAAACCAGCAAATCCATCTCCTCCCCCATTAAAATCATTTAGAGAAACAAGATGATGATTTACACAGTTTTGCATCTTCTTGTTTCCACTGAATATATCTTGGTTATTTTTCCATAGCAACATAGATAAACCTGCTTCTTTATGTGTTGCCATCATTCCAGCACATTCTTTTCTCAAATCCAGCCCTGTGGATTGTTTCCTGTGCTTTCTCTGCAACAATCAAAGCTACGGTGAACACAGCTACACAAGTCTCTGGGTAGGCATTTAGGAAGAAATCCATAAACTAAAATCCTATACAGCAGAGACCTCGGTCAGAGGATACTTGCAGTGACCTTTGGTGGATTGTGCCAACTCTCTGCCTCTGAATAGCGTTCCAATTTATGCTTCCACTGGGAGTGGATGGGCGAACCCACTCAATGGCATGAACTCCTCTTGAACACATAGTTCCAAGCTCTTTGTAACTCCTCTGTTGACTCCTGATCCCTCCAGGTGAGTTGAGCAGCAGGTCCCCCCAGGGCCCCTCCATCTTTGTTATGCTGCCATCAAAGGCAGCTGTCTACCTAATTCCCTAAGAGCAGAGGAAAGCCCATTTCATCCTTGTAACCACCTGGTGCCTAGACTATAGTAGGTGCCCATTAGTTTTTTTTTTTTTTTTTTTTTTTTTTTGAATAGCTGACTCCTTACAGTCCTGTGAGTCTAGGTTGGGGATAGTGGACTTTTACCTCTGTTTCTTTAGCCCTGAAAGTAGCACCTGGGTCAGAGGACATGGGTAAGGGATTCAAGAAAAGGATTCTGGAATGGAACAAGTTGCCAAGAAACCAGATCAATTGTGATGAGCTAACTCTGCCTGTTTCTACAGCTGGACCCTGTGCCCCTTGAGGGTCAGAGAGGAAGAGAGGGAGAAAGAGAAGGGGGGAGAAGAGGAGGGAGAGAAAAGAGGTAAGGTGGGGGAAGGGGAAAAGAGGCAGGTGAGAAAGGGGAGAAGAGAGACTGGGGAAAAGTGAGGACAGAAGTTGGAGGACAGAGGGAAGAAGAGAAAGAAGGGAGGGAGAGGCAGAAGGAGGGAAAAGGAGAGAGGAAGAAAAGAGCATTAAAGTTTCAGAGAAGACAGGTGAGGGGTGACAGGTGGCCCGATGGCAGAGGCACTTGTACCTACCCTATGTTCCAGCAATCGCACTACTGGTATTTACCCAAAGAATACAAAAACACTAATTCAAAGGGATATGTGCACCCTGATATTTATGGCAACATGATCTACAATAGCCAAGATATGGAAGCAGCCCAAGTGTCCAACAACTGCCCATATAAATGAATCATGTCCATTAATACATATAAAATATAAAACTATATCTATTTTAATGGGGGAAGAGGAGGATTTGCTGATCTAGGCATATAAATCAGGTGGGCAGGAAGCCCATAAAACTGTTCATAGTGTTTCCCTGTGGGGAAAGCCATAGGAAAGAGAAAAAAAAATGCCTTCTGTTTTTATTTTCTATCTTCTATTCTGCTGGAATCTCTGTTGGCATTTTATTCAGCCAGCAAAAAAAAATGAAATCTTGCCATTTGCAACAATGACATGGATGGAGTATCATGCTAAGTGAAATAAGTCAATCAGAGAAAAACAAATATCATACCATTTCACCCATATGTGGAATTTAAGAAACAAAAAAATGAGCAAAGAGGGAAAAGAGAGACAGGGAAGAAATCAAGAAAGAGACTCTTAACTATAGAGAATAAACTAATGGTTACCAGAAGGGAAGTGGGTGGAGGGATGGATGAAATAGGTGATGGGGATTAAGGAAGGCAAGAGGTGAGTATGGAAGTGTTGAATCACTGCATTGTATACCTGAAACTAATATAACAGAGTATGTTAACTAACTGGAATTAAAATAAAAACTTAAAAAAAAAAAAAAACAAGATCACACATTCTAAAAATGTCTGTCAGTTTCACTATAGCTTAGAGCGTCTGGGAAGTCCCTAAAACCCTTCCAAGAGTTCACAAAGTCAAAACTATTGCCCCAATATATTAAGACGTTATTTGTCTTTTTCACTCACTTCCTGAAAAAGGGACAGTGGAAGTTTCCAGAGCCTATGGTAATATCAGGACATATGGAATTAAGCAACAGATAGGACGCACCAGCTGGCTTCCATTAAGATCGGAAAAAATGTAAAACAATGCTACTCTTCTAATTTTTTTTTGTTTGTTTTGAAAACCACAGTTATTTTTTACAAATATGCTTCTGTTATGTCATGGGCTTATTATTGTTTTAAAATAATGGTTTTAAGTTTTCTCAGTTTTAATTTCTAATACAGAATTATTAATAGCTATTACCACAGAAACAAAAGTTTTGGAGGTTCTCAATCATTGTTAAGGGTATAAAGGGGTCCTGAGGCCAGAATATTTGAGACCACTATGCCTGGCAGTCCGGAGGGTAGGGTGACATCCCGCCCAGAAGGACCTGGTAAGGACTGGACGGGCCTGATTTGTTCAGCAGGAGTGGAGTCCAGGCTCAGGGAAGTGGGTGACAAGTGGGAAAGGAGGGCAGGAGGGTCCTTCCAGGCTAAGAAAGCCCCCGAAGGTATTAAAAAAGGGTGAGCTGGCTGACATGGCTGACATGGCCATTTTAGAGAGCACACTCTCAGCCCCCAGAAGAGTCTGAAGGAGGTGAGCAATGAGGACCTCCTTCTCAATTTCTGACTTGCTAATTCAGTGACATAAAGAACTCTAGAGAAGGGGATCTGGATAGAAGGATGCAGAGTGTGGTTTTCTGCGGGTGGAAGCTGAGGTCTGTGTGGGCTTCTTGTCACCACCCACAATATGGGAAATCAGTTTCAAGTCCCTAAGCAAATCTAGGACAAATGAGAAGATGCTTTACAGAATATATCTTAAAAGTTCTCATCACAAGAAAAAAAATTGAACTATGTATGATGATAGATGTTAACTAGACTTGTGATTATTATTTGTAGTATATCATTGTAATATATATGGAATCGCTACCTTGTGCATACGAAACTAATATAGTACTACATGTCAATTATATTTCTATTTTTAAAAACTTTTTTAAGATTTTATTTATTTCACAGACAGAGATCACAAGTAGGCAGAGAGACAGGCAGAGAGAGAGGGGGAAGCAGGCTCCCTGCCCAGCAGAGAGCCGGATGTGGGGCTCGATTCTAGGACCCATGACCGAAGCCGAAGGCAGAGGCTTTAACCCACTGAGCCACCCAGGCGCCCCTATATTTCTATTTTTAAAAGAAGATGCTCTATTAATGGCAACTTATAGTCCTTTAAAAAAAAAAAAAAAAAAAAAGAACAGCGATTCAGTCCGTTTGGAGGCAAAGAGCTGAGGGTTGGAAGCCTGACTCCACCACTTGCTGACTCCAGCGGGTGGGCAATTCTTAGCCTCTTCGGGCCTCGGTTTCCTCATCTATAGAATGGGAATTTAAAATCATCCCTACTTTTTAGGATTGTTGTGAGAATCCAATAGGCGAGCCTGTAAAATAACACGGTGGCCAATAAAATGCCTTTTTTATGGAGGATGGGGGAGGGCGGAAGGAGGTGGGGCGGGTTCCCTCTGGAGGCCTTTGTCATTCTTTCTAAATTCACTTTCCTTTCCCACCAAGCGGACTTAGTCACCCACTTGGCAGCGGCGGGGCTTGATGGCTCACACGCCTGCCACATCTCACCTGTACAATAAGGAAAACCGGGCAGGGGGACCGGACCGGCCAAGTAGGCGCCGCAGGCCCTCCCAACCCACCCCTCCCGCGCCGGGCTTCCGCCCCACCGCCTGATGTCGCCCCACGCGCGACGGCCTATCAGCGCGCGCGCCGCCCTCACCTGCTCGCTGGCTCGCACCTGCGCCTGCGGGGGCGGGCTGGGCGGGATGCTAGCGCTCTTCTGGCGGCGCCTCCACTACGTGCGCTCGCGTACTCGCTCGCAAGCCGTCCTGAGCTTCAGTGTGTCCACCCTTGCAGTCGTCTTGCTCATCCCAAGCCTTTTCACTGCGTCTTTTCCTTAAAAGGCGGGTTAATTCCTGCGGGAGGGGTGGGGGAGAGGGAAAGGCAGGGAACCACCCGCAGGTAGGGCATTGCTCACAAGGTTGGCTGTGAATTAGCCTTTTTTCTTTTTCCCCTAAGACCCAAACTGTTTGTTTTTTTTTTTTCCCCCTTTTCGCTGGCAAAAATTGTCACGGGGAGGCGACTTCACAGAAGAGGAAATTAACGAGTTCAATGAGTTGACAGTGGGAAGACGTTGTCATGGGTTAGGGCCCCCGAGGCGTGACTGCCCCCGTCATTTCCACCCACTTCAACCGTGAATTTCTCTGGAGCCAGAAGCTTCATCTTTGACTCCCTTCTTGAAGATGATTCTAGAGCAGGACATGATGTCTCTGTTATATATCACTAATTGATTAAAGATCTCTTGAGTACTTACAAAATGGCTGGCATCCTACTAAAATGCTTTTCACATTATCTTATTTAATCTCTCCTTAGGTGGTTGGTATCATTGCCCCCAATTTGCAGACAGGAAAATGAGGTCCAGGGAGAGTGATTTACACAAGTAGTAAGTGACAGAGCCAGGAAGCAAAGCTCTTGGGGTAATCACGCTTCCTTCCCCCCTCTCTAACTCCATAATGGGTAGGTTGACATCCTGTCGAGAATCAAAATAGGATACACCAATTTTCTTATCAGAGGACAGAAACAGGCCAAGAGAAAAATACCCATTTTGATGGTGACTGTCCAACCCATTTTGTCTTCATGGGAATTCATCAGAAAACCCCATGATTTATTTATTCATTCCTTCAACAAATATGTGTTGAGTTCTTCTATGAGCCAGGCGCCATATTAAGGCAGTGCAGCAATCAGACATAAATAAATCCCTGCTCTTGTGGAACTGACATTTCAGTGGGGCAGGGGCTGGAAGGAACCAGGCAATAAACAATAAATGTAAGAAAATAGTAATTTTATTATATAGTACAATAAGTGCTGTGAGAAAAAGCAGAACATAATAAAGAGAGTTAGGAGTGTAGAATAGGACTGCTTGAGGAGGTAGTAAGAGTATGAGCTTGCTGCTATCTTAGGGAAGAGTTTTCCAGGCAGAAGGAGGGGGCCAGTGCCATAGATCCGAGGCTAGAGTGTGCCCAGAGCATCTAGAAAGTTAATAGGGCTCAATAGAAGGGAAGGGGTGAATGAAGGGGAAAGAATCATAGATACGAAATCTGGGGAGAGACAGGAGGGGCAGCTCACATCTTCTAGGACCTTGTAGGTCATTATAAACACCAACTTTCACTCTGAGTGCCATGGGAGGCCATCAGAGTGACATGATCCGACTTTCATTTTAACAAGATCACTCTACCTCTATGTTAAGAGTAGCATGCAGGGAGCCATGGGGGGAAGCAGAAAACCAGGTAAGAAGCATTCCCAGGAATCCAGCTCAGGATGTTAGTGGTCCCAGACAAAAGATGGGAGCGATGAAGGTAGAGACAAAGACTTGGATTTGGGATCTTCTTTTAAAATACAGTTGTTGAATAGCATTTGGTGATTGCCTGGACAGGGGTCACAAACAGGAGGAGTCAAAGGTGATTTGAAGATTTGACCAAACTGAAAGAATAGAGTTGCTGTCACCTGAGACAGGTAATATTATGGAAGGAATGTCAGTAGTGGGGGGTTAGAGTTCACTTTCGTTTCTCAGTGATTGTGCAAACAAGTGATAAGGCACAACGCATTTGGTGTGGGGGCTTTCCCTGTGCTCCAGTGTGCTCTTTAATTATGTGAATTGGGCTTTCATAGCCCCGTATGTTCCCGGTTCCTTTCTACCATCCTTGCCTGGTAAATTTTTACCTTAGGGAAATGGCACCTTTCTATGAAACCCATGCTGATTCCAAGTGCCTCCCTCCTCTGAACAATCTCAGCCCTATAGTCCCTGCCACCCAATATGACACTGGGTTGTATGCTCTCATTTGTCGTTCACTACTTCTATAAGGTTTGTTAGCTATGATTCTTAAAAGGTCAAGGCTGACGCTTTATCTTTTGTATCTCACAGGTCACCTAACCCATGAAAATGGCTAGTAATGGGAGTTGATCAGGGTGTACTAACTGAGCTGCTTTATACATACATTGTGGTGAATGACCGTTACTATATCAGATGGGAGCCCCAGACTTGGGATCATGGAGTCAGCATTTCAGTAGTTCAAATATCTTGTCATCAGATGAGAGACCTAGGTCCCAAAGAGGGTAAGTAACTGGTCTAAGGTATTTTAGGGAATTAGAGAGCCAGGACTAGGACCTATTTGCTCTGATTATTAGACTGGTACTCTTACCCCACCCTCATAAACCTGGGCCTTAAGCAACTGTCATCTCCTAAAATAGACTCCAGTTTGAGACCCCAGTTGCTTAAGAGTGGGTACAAAAGAGGATGTTTTGAAATAGATATTCTCAGCCTCTGTTGGTGGTAGTATAATTGCCGCAACCTCTTTGGCAATAAATAATTAAACTTTATAAATAAACAAGCCCTTTCCTCAGGAAATCCTTTTCTAAATATTTGTCTTAAAATAGGCTCAAATGTGTGGGAAGTGCCATTTATGCAAGATTAGTCATTACATCAGGGTTGTGATAGCAAAATCTGGAAAGAACCTAAAAGAACATTAGTAGAGAGGTGGCACGATAAATCCTAGTCACCCATGCAAGGTAAGCAGTTTAAAAAGAAATGTAGTAGGAACTCCTGGGTAGCTCAGTTGGTTGCGTGTGTGACTGGTCTTGGCTCAGGTCTTGATCTCAGGGTCAGGGGTTCTGACCCCACATTGGGGCCCTTAAAAAAAATAATACTAGATAGATAGATAGATAGATAGATAAAATAAAAAAGAATCCAGTAGATTCTATGTGCTGAAACGAAGCTGGGTCCAGGCAAAATATGGACTGTTGTGTGTACAAGATGGTCTCATTTGTATAAGAAAGATAGAAGCATGTCTATACAAATGTCCTGTGTAAACATAATGTATTTCTGAGTGGATACACAACAAATTGATAACAGCAACTGTTTCTGACAAGGAGAACTAGGGAAGGAGGCTTATCTTTATACACATTTAATTTTTTTTCAACTTTTCTACAACCCTTTTTTAAAAATTAATATAATTAGTTAAAATACATTCATATCATTTACAAAATGCTAAATATTGCAAAAAAATTTTGCAAGAAGGCCTTGACCTCCCCCCCCGAGCTTTTTTTTTAGATAACGTGGATGAATAATTATGCTGTCTCCCAAGGAAGGAAAACTCTCAGTAACCATTTCCCTGAGAAAATCACTGATTTTGACTGTCAAATATTTGCGTGTTCATTCTTGCTGGTGACTATTGATGAATGGGGAAATGACTCCACTAACTACGTGTCCTTCAGAGGCCAGACCTCAGAAGGCGATCAAGAAAATGAGCTTCCACCTGGTATCTCTCACCTGTTTCCTCCAAGGCTGGGCCCCACGCTTGGGCAACTGTGATTCACCCATTTCTGCAAGAGGAAATAAGACCTATATGGCAGTCACCAGCCCTGACCTAATGAATAAAAATCTTTGAGGTGAGATTCTGGCAGCTACATTTTTTTATCCCCTCCCCTGCCCACCCAGATAGTTCTGAGGCACACAGCTTTGCTAACTGCTCCCCTCTTCAATGCACTTTTGAGCCCCGTGAAACCTAGTTTCACTAGTAGAAGGACAGTTTCGTACTGGGACTGTTGATATGATGACACAAAAAGTATCACCTATGGAGTTGTAGTAGGTATGATACTGCTTCCCACAAAAGATGTCTATGTTCTAATTCCTGGAATCTGTGCATGTGTTACTTCATATGGCAAAAGGAGTTTTACAGATTAAATTATTACCCTGAATATCCAGGTAACCCTAATCTAATCACGTGGCTCCTTAAAAGAGGAGAACTTTCTGAGGAAGGTGTGACTACAGAAGAATGACCAAGGGGATGCAGTGTTGCTGACCTTGAAGGTGGCAAAGGGGTCCATAATCTAGGAAGGGGGGCAACCTCTAGGAGATGAAAAAGGCCAAGAATCAGATTCTCTCCTAGAGCTTCTGGAAATGAATGCATCCCTTCCAACACCTTAATTTTAGCCAGTGAGACCTATGTAGCACTTCTAACCTACAGAACTATAGGATAATGAATTTGTGTTGTTTTAAGCCACTAGATTTATTTGTTATAGCAGCTATAGAAAACATGTGTATTCTGGGCAAAAGTCTTTAATGTGAATCTAATGTAGTGTCTGTACTTCATCAGGACTGCAGGAAGTACAGGGAATAAAGGAACAGCTTAAATGACACCAGACAAACCAAGAATGTAGCATATTCTTAAAGACAGCTGGCCTAGATTATATTTTGTAAAATGATTAAGAATAAGAAATCTGGGAAGGACTGCTTGGATTAAAATAGGCAAAAGAGATATGACCAAAAGACAATGTATGGTACCTGATGAGATTCTGCTTCAAAAAGACAGAGAGAGAAAAAGAAACTATAAAAGATGTTCTTGAGACACATGGAGAAGTTTTAAGATACTCCATATTTTAGATCAGCTTATAGAATTATTGTTAATATTCTGAGGTGTGATAATGAAACTGTGGCTAGTAGGAAAATATTATTATTCCCAGGAAATACTTATATTTAGGGGCAGAGTATCATAGTATCTACAGATTAATTTAAAAAAAATTTTTTTTAAGTAGAAGGAAGGGAAGGAGTAAAGGAAGGGAGAGAGAAAAATAGAAAGAGTAAGGAAAGTGAAAGAAAGAATGTAAATATGACGGAATGTTAACTTCTGTTCAATCTGGGGGGAGGTTTTCTGTGTACAATGAGTTCATTGTATATTCTTTAAATTGCTCATCTATTTGAAAATGTTCATAATAAAGCAAGGTATGGAGAAACCTGAACAGTGAAAATTTGAAGATAGAAGAATGGATCCTGAATCACCTGTTCTGGCAAATACTACAGATGGATTAATCCTTGTGTATTGGGTTTTGTGGTGTCTTCCAACCAGGTACTCATCCATCCATCCATCCATTCATTCATTCATTTATTCATTGTTCTATTTGCATACTCATCAAATATGCATTGTCTCTTCTTTCTAGGTTCTAATTCACAGACATTGCAGGGAGAGAACTTGTCCCTGGGGAAGGCAGTGCTCAGGTTGAGATTTTCTGCTGAGTTCTGGGCAGTTGGCTAACCTAGAGTGAGAAAGACCCATTTCAGCTCTGCCTCCCCTGATAAAAGAGAAGGGAAAGGAATGGGAAGGACCTTCTCTCCTTGCATCCCCACAACTGTGAAGTGCAAGTTTGAAAAGTTGTACTTTGCCTCAATCTCAGTACTCATCAAGCAGGGCACTTGACCCAAAGACCATCCATCTCTCCGAGCTAGGGAAAATCATTCTTTGTTCCATTCAACTAATGTTTCTTGAATCATTACCATGTATCAAGAGCTAATCAAGATGCTATGGATTCACAGTGGTGAAAACAAAGTTCCTACCCATACGAAGTTTGTATTCTTTTCGAGAGTGAGGATGAGAAAAAAAGAACGAATCGAAACATAAATATAACAATGTCAGGCAGTGGTAAGTGTGACAAGGACAAACACAGTGAGGGGATAGGGAGTCTAGATGGCTGGAATGGTCTCCTGAAAAGTTGACCTTTGAGCAAAGACCACAGAGAAATGAGGGAACTTGGTCATATGCCCTCTAGGAAAGAGGAAAGAGCATGAGCTGAGCCCTTGGTAGCAAATATTCTTGGTGTATTCAACAAGAGACAATGTGGCTGGAGTGGGAGGTGGTAGAAAAGAATCTGTAGAATGATAATAATAATAATGATAATGATAATAACAACAACAACAATTATATATTTGGTCTTTACCTTGACTGCTGGCACAGATCTCCTGAAGTCCTTGGGATTTCCTGAGTGATAGAGTTGACAGGAATGTATTCTGTCATTCAGAACAAGCCCCTTTCCACCACAACTGTTTATGCTAATGAGGTGATTCTTGGAGGGTCCCTAGGGAGTTTCAGGATAGGGGCTGATTACCAGAGGAACCCCACTCCCAAAACCCTGGAGGAGAGAGGGACTGGATACTGAGTTTAATGACTAATGTCCCGTGGTTTAATCAATCATGTCTACATGATGAATCTCTATAAAAACCCCTAAACAATGGGATTTAGGGAGGCTCCAAGTCTGCAAACACATCTATATGCTAGGAGGGTAACACATCCCAATTTCATGGAACAGGGGCTCCTGAGCTGGGGACATTTTCAGACCTCACCCCATGTACCTCTTCATCTGGCTGTTCATTGCATCTGTAGGGGAGGAAAAATTTCCCCTGCCCCACTTAGAGTCCCTGGTTGGGTCTGAAAATTAAAATGACAAAGACAGATTAATGGAAGAAAAGTAGGCAAGTTATGTTAAATTTTTACATGTGTATGGGAACCTTCACAAGAGAATGAGGACTCAAAGAAGTGACCCAAGCAGAAACTTCCACACCTTTTAGACTAAGAAATAATACAGTTGTGAAGAATTGGCAAGGCAGAGAAGTTTGGACCAGATGTAGTAAATACTGAGAATCAACAAAGTGTATTAATACAGTCTATATCCCCCAAAATTCCTAGTCTCTGATAATAAGGATGTCTCCCTTCCTCCTTGTAGAAGAAGAATTCCTTTCACATGTGATCTCTTCTGCTTTCAGAGAGGAAAAGCAAGGTGGTGTGGCTGGGCAGAGTGACTTTCCTGTTTCTGCTTTCCTACACTCCTTCGGTTTAAGATATTCAGGATACCAACATGCCGCATTTTGGACTAGTATGTCCTGAACCCCATCATGTCCTTTGTAATAAAGTCTATTAGTAGGCATTGCATTTTTCTGATTTCTGTGAGTCATTCTAATAAACAAATCTGAGGGTGGGGTTTGGGGAGTCCTTGACTTTGTAGCCAAGTTGAACACAATGTGGGTGACCTGGGGACCGGATATTTTTGACCAGCATCTGAAGTGATGGTTGAGCCTTTAAAAGCTGTGGAGTCTGAGACTAACTCTGAGTAGTTAGCATCAGAACTGAACTGAACTGTAGGACAGCTAGTTGGTGTCCAGAAAGTAGGAGAATCTATTGATGTGGAGGGAAGAAAAAAACACACATCTGGTGTCAGAAGTGTTGTGAGTAAAAACAGATCCAGATCGTAGAATACTCTGTGAATGACCTTGCAAACGCTTTCTCCTGTTTCAGGCTCAAAAGAGAACCCATGGAACTTCGCCCTCATGTGGAAAGGATCAGAATTTACATCCACTTCACTGCCACAGGGTGGTCGACCAGTTAGCTTCCTGTCGTAATTTGGTCAGAAAGTGTTTAGATTTGATGCAGGTCCCAAGTGTAATAATATACTATATTGATGACCTTATGATAATATTGGAAACCTAAGAACAATATAGGACTAACTTGAATGCTATAGTGGCTCACATGAACAACTGAGGGAAGTTAATAAATCCAATAAAGATTGAAGGACCAGGGGCACCTGGGTGGCTCAGTTGGTTAAGCAACTGCCTTCAGCTCAGGTCATGATCTTGGAGTCCTGGGATAGAGTCCCACATCGGACTCCCTGCTTGGCAGGGAGTCTGCTTCTCCCGCTGATCTCTCTCCTCTCATGCTCTCTCTCTCTCTCTCTCAAATAAATAAATAAAATCATTTTAAAAAATTAAAAAAAAAAGATTGAAGGACCAGTGACATTCTTAAGAACAATCTGGATAGAAGCCACCCAGGACCTTTCACAAGTGACGGAAAATACTGCTGTTATTTATTACTGCCTCTCTTCCTCTTCACCCTCCCCCCACCCGTGCCACAACCAAACAAGGAGCCCTGCATTTGGTTGGTTTATCTAGATTTTGGAGAATGCATATTCCAATTCTAGAAATATTGCTAGTTCCTAAAGACTTCCTTTTTTTTTTTTCAATTGTGTTATATTAGTCACCATACAATACATCGTTAGCTTTTGATGCAGTGTTCCAAGATTCATTGTTTACATATAACACCCAGAGCTCCATGCAATATGTGCTCTCCTTAATACCCACCACCAGGCTCACCCACCCCCTCACCCCCTCACCACCTCCCTTCTAAACCCTCAGTTTGCTTCTCAAAGCAGTCTTCTTGTGGCTTGTCTCACCCTCCGATTTCCCTTCCTTCATTTTTTTCCTCCCTTCTCCTAACATCCTCCATGTTATTCTTATGTTCTACAAGTAAGTGAAACCATATGATAATTGAATTTCTCTGCTTGACTTACTTCACTCAGTATAATCTCCTCCAGTCCCATCCATGTTGATGTAAAATCTAGGTATTCATCCTTTCTGATGGCTGAGTAGTATTCCATTGTATATATGTACTACGAAACTCAACCATTCTCTTATACCATACACAAAGATAAACTCAAAATGGATGAAAGACCTCAATGTGAGATAGGAATCCATTAAAAATCCTAGACGAGAACATACGCAGTAACCTCTTCAACATCAGCCACAGCAATTTCTTTCAAGACACATCTCCAAAGGCAAAGGAAACAAAAGTGAAAATGAACAACATGGATTTGGAGTTAATGTAAGGGGACAGCTTCATTCTTGCTCACCCCTCATTGCTAAGGCAAATGGCAAGATCCTGAGACAATGCCTTCATTGAGCATGGCACCCATATTAAGGTGGCCATGGCTGAGGGGTTTTGAGAGGGTAGTGAAAAACACTCAGAGGTGCTGTGCTCCCCATCCTGAGAAGAGACACCTCAAAGATGGACCGGAAGAGGCCTGGGATGCTGATAAGGGCCAAACAAGTGTTTCGAAGCTGAACCAAGACTAAAGAACCACCCAGCAGGAGCCACACACACCACCAAAGACCAAAAAACAGTGACCCCCCACCCCTGCCCCATACACTCCGTCCCATCCCCAGAAGACTTTCTGAGAGTAAGGTTGTGAAGGAGCAACCCCTTGAGAGGGAAAAATAACCCTGATGATCACTTCTATCTTTGAACTTAATACTGATCCTGAAGAGATTGAGACAATAACTAAAATCAAAAAAAAAAAAAAAGGAAGCAATCTTTGATCACCTCACTAACCCCCACTTCTGCCACTGTTAGCAGTAATGAAGACTTCAGAGCCCAATGCCAGTGGTCCACAGAAAATGCGTGTTTTGCAGACCTGAAATGTAGTGTGTTCATTTCCACTTGTGGACTCTGAGAGCTTGCCTTACTCAAACTCTGAGCACCCTTGACATATGGATCACTCAGTTTTTCTGGAAATGCTCTCTTGACCTGGCTGCCAGATACCATACTTCTGGTTTGCTTCACTTACAGGTCACTACTTCTCAATTGCCTTTGGCAGCTTCATCTCCTCCTTCCAACCTCTATATGTTGGAGTTCCCCAAGGGTTGGTTCTTGGAGTCATGCTTTTGTCATCTACATTCCTGACTCCCAAAGTATCCCAGGATCAGTCTGTCCTCTGGGTTCAGACTCATTTGTCCAAGTGAGTCTGGATGACTAATAGGTATTTCAAAGTCATATTGCATGGATGACATATTGCATGGATGTCCAGCAGGTATTTCAAAGTAAGCATGTCCAGAACTCTGACTCCCAACTTGTTCCCTCCCCAGGTGTCCCCACCTCTATAAATGACATGGTTATCCCTGTTTCCAGGCTATAAACCTAGGACCCATCCTTGACTCCTTTATTTCCTTTATGCCCTACATCTGGTCCATTAGCAACTCCCGCTGTTCTACCATCAAACCACCCTCTTCTCTCATCTTGTATACTAAGCGAGCTTCCTGTTTCCATTCCCCTATAGGGAATTCTGCACCTGGCAGCCTGAGAGAATGGTTTAAAACATAAGGCAGCCCTGTCACTTCCCTGCCCAAAACCCTCCAAAATCTTCTTACCATGTATGGAGTAAAGTCCAACCTCCTTTCTGTGGCCTGTAGTGCCATCTTCATCTCATTTCTCTGCTTTGCTTACCCTGGTCCAATCACACTGGCCTGCTCCCAGTTTCACATACCTCAAACTTATTTTTGACTTGAAATCTTTGCCCCTTGCCTTTTCCTCTGCCCAGAAGGCCTTCCCTAGGCATTCACATCGCAGATTTAACTCTCCTCTTCCTAGAGAAATTCTTGATCTATATCTGTCTCCCTCCCTAAAATAGCATCCCTCCATCATTTCCCATGTTTCCCAAGAGTAGAGAGGGTTGGCTTGAGAATGAACCTGATATAGAAGACAGCAGAGTTGAGAAATTGAAACACAATAATGATATATCTTTCTATAATCATATACCATATACAGAAGGTCTAATAGTGTGAGCCCTGGTTCTAAGCATGCCTGCTCTTGGATTCTTTGCTTTATCATGACCCACCAGAATCTTTGTCTGAAAATCCCGTTTCAGTTTTGTCTTCCCCCACTTGTAACCAAGAGTCTTGGTCCTAAGAACCAAACCCATGTACACCCGCATGCTATCTACCTTGACATGACTTTAGTATTCTGTCTTCATCAACATGACTTTACTCTCTAAGGTAAGCCTTTTTTTCTGATGTCCCCTAAAAAAAACTCTCAATAACGGTTCGTGGGTGGCTCAGTCCATTAAGCATTTGACTATTGATTTTGGCCCAGGTCATGATCTCAGGGTCTTGAGATCAAGCCCCACATCAGGCTCTTCACTCAGCAGAGAGTCGGCATGGGATTCTCTCTCTCCCTCTTCCCCTACCTCCCTCTATCTCTCTCTCTGAAAGGAAAAAAAAATCTCTCAGTAAAATCAACATTGTACAGCAATATGAGTTTTTTGTGAATGTAAAAACTGCTAAGTCATACTTCAAAGTTGTTGAGTGCCAAAAACTAATTGTGCCATCACTGTCTTTAACAACATGACTCAAATACTCCAGGAAACTCTTGTCTAGGGAGACAAAAAGTCGCAAATGACTTTATTGTTCGGTTAGGAGTTTTCTGAAATCAAACCAATTTAAGTGCGCATTGGACTGCTCAGTATTTCAATAGACAGTTATCAAATGATTGTTAATACCTCTGGAGGCCTCTAAACCTTCCCCCTGGGAATCCTTGCTTCACTGTGTCCACCAATCCTAATCAGGCCCATTCATTGGAAGACGTGTCTTTTTTTTTTTTAATCTTATTTATTTATTTGACAGAGAGAGAGAAAGAGAGAGACAGCACAAGCAGGGGGAGCAGGAGAGGGAGAAGGGGGAGCAGGGCTCAAATCCAGGACCCTGGGATCATGACCTAAGCTGAAGGCAGACATTTAAAAGACTGAGCCACCCAGGCCCCCAAAAGACCGGTCTTAAACCAGCCTCCAAAACCTCAAAATATCAAGATACCCTGACTTTGTCCTCCCATTCTGATACTCTGTTACACTGTCAAGGTGGCAATAAATTCAGATTGGCTGGTGATCTACCAGCAGTTGTTCCAGCAGTATCCTCATGAACAAGCTTTTAAGAATGATGGGGTGCCTGGCTGCCTCATTTGGTAGAGCATGCAACTCTTGATCTGGGGTTCTAAGTTTGAGCCCTGTGTTGGGTGTAGGGGTTACTTAAAAATAAAATCTTTTAAAAAGAAAAAGAATTCAAGTAACTAACCCTAGACCTAAGCTCTGTGAGTATGGGTTTAGGGTGTGTGTGCACCACACATGCACTAAGGACTTTCTCAAGAATGATATACAAGTGGAGTTTTTCTTTGGCCACATGGGTTTCACATCTATTTTACATGCTTTCTCAGGACATGTTATCCTCATGGATCTGTACAGTCATCACTAAAGTTTGAAGACATTTTTTGTCTTCTTTTTCTTTTGTAACAGTTTCCATAATTGCAAAGGCCACATGATATTATAGACAGAATTGGAACCACAGTTGAGTCCTTGTCCTGCCACTTACTAAGTACTATTGTTTAAGGGAAGTCACTTGATTTGAGCCTTACTTAAAATGCAAGTAGTGCTATGTATTAATCAAAGTTCTCCAGAGAACCAGAACCAACAGTGTTTGTTTGAGGGTGTATGTCGGTAAAGAGAGAGAGAAAGAGGAAAAGAAACACAGAGACAGAGTGAGAAAGATTTATTTTAAGGAGTTGACTCACATGATTGTGGAGGCTTGGCAGGTCTAGAATCTTCAGGTAGGATAGCCAGTGGGAGACCCTGGGAGGAGTGGCAGTTTGAGTCCAGTCTGCTGACAGAATTCCTTCTTACATGGGTGAAGTCAATCTTTTCTATCAAGGCCTTCAGCTGATTGGATGAGGCCCACACAGCAGGGAAGATAGTCTACCAATATCTTTAAAAACATCTAGAATAATGTTTGACCAACTATCTAGCTAGGTAAGCTATCTAGCTAGCTTGGTCAAGTTGACATATAAAATTAGCCATTACACCCTACCAGACTCTCTGTTTTTAACAACAATAACAAAAAAATCCAACTTGATCTAATGTCATTTCTCCAAACCCCAATATTACCATCTTCTACTTTCCTAAAGTTGTCAATCATCAATTATGATTTTTCTTTGAATTGACTGATTTTTTAATTTAAATTTATTTTAAAAGAAAGGTTTATTTTACTACATTAACTAAAAGCTAGTACAATTTTACATATACACAAAGTAATTATAAAAATATATACAGGAGCACCTGGGTGGCTCAGTCAGTTAAGCATCTGTCTTTGGCTCAGGTCATGATCCCAGAGTCCCAAGATCAAGCCCTCCCCACTTCATGGTCTCCCCACTCAACAGGGTGTCTGCTTCTCCCTCTGACCCTTCTCCCTCTCATGCTCTCTCTCTCAAATAAATAAAATCTTTAAAAATAAAAAAATAAAATAATTAAATAAATAAATACAATGTGAAGAAATTTAAGATATAAAGTCTAGCTAGAAACCACTGCCTCATCTAGGTTCTGGCCTGAGTCCTGCTCAATCTTTGTAAAAGAAAAAAGTAAAGAAAAGAAAAGAAGGGAAGGGAAGGGAAAAGAAGACAAGAGGAGAGGAGAAAAGAGAAAAGAAAAGAAGAGAAAAAAACAACAAAAAGTTATAGAAAAATAAAAAAAGAAAGGAGACATAATAGCAAACTGAACTCAATCTTGTTGATATATTCTAAAGGAGTAAGAAAAAAAAATTTAAAGAATAGTTTTTTTAACCACAAATTTGGTTATTACATTATTTTTAGGAATGATCTAAAATCATTGCATGTACAACAAAAAGTATTTCTCATGGATACGTATCTTACTCCTGGGAAACACAGATTCCTAAGGGAGATGCTCTGCTGTTAAAGAGCAGGAATCCAGTTCTTAACGCCAAGAGAGAGTGAGAGAGACTTGAGGTGTATGTTTGATGGGGGACAAAATGCTTCATATTCTGTAAGGTAAGCCTTTTTCTCTGTTTTCGCTCAAAACCTCTCAGTAAAATCGACATTGGATGCTAATGCGATTCATTCATTACAGATGTAAGAAAGTGCTGAGCTCTGCTTCAAAAGTTGCTGCACAGCAAAACCAAAATCCACAGAGACAGCCAACATGTGGGTGATAAATGCCATCTCATTCAAATGATTATTGGACATGTATTAGACCCAGGCACTGGCCCAAGCCTTGGGAATGTAGAGACAAAGAAAACATGGCCCCTGTTTTTATGGTGCTCATGCTAGGAGGAGGGACGTGGTGGAGTGGGTGGTCTTCCACAGAACAAAAGCACTTTCATATAGTTATATGTAAAAATTCTATGCAGAGTGGAGAACTTGCTTGGTTTGATTTTGTTTGGGGAATTTTTTTTCCCTCTTGAAACATTTCTAGTTTCTTTCTCTCTTGGGAAAATAGTATGTTTCCAGTTCCACTGTTACAGTTAAAATTCATATTTTTAAATCTATTGGTAGAAAAATCATATATTTTCTTTGTTAAATAAGAGACTGAGAAACAACATAGTATAGTGAAAAAGACTAGAATTTCTTATTTTTAGTTGGTCATTCAGTAACTGGGTAACAATTCTCTGCCTCATTTTTGTTTGAAATTGAGGGACTTGCAACTGCTTAATACTATGTCTCTCTTATGGACAAAAGATTTGCTATTGAAATTTACTTCTATATAAGAGGATATAACAACTATATGCCCCTTCCCTCTCTGTCTTCCCTTATATGTGTGGCTATGGGATTACTCTCTTGCCAATGGAATGTAGAGAGAAATCTGGTTAAAAAAAAAAAAAAAAAGATACTCTGGTCCCTTCCTTCATCCTGCTGCTTGGAACATCCTGTAACACTACTTGCCATCCTGGAGCATGAGGATGAAGGCCACATCCCAGGCACGCAAAGTGGGGAATTGTTTTGGTTTGGTTTGGTTTTGGGAATTTTTGTTTCTGATTTGGGGGATTCTTTCACTCTTTTATTAAGTTTTTTTTATCTTAATTCCAGTATAGTTCACACGCAATACATATAACATAGTGTTATGTTAGTTTCCTGCTTTAATTAGTTCCCCCATGGTCTACTGAGAAACTGTTGTGATTAAAGATATTTATTTTTGCATAAGCCTAGAGCACCTCTCAATATCCTTTCAGTACTGGAATTGAACTGAAGGAAGAAAGTGTTACGCTTTCCAGGACCAACCATTTGCTTAAGCCAGTTGAACAAAGGAAGCACCAGACAGTAGTAGTAGTAGTAGTATTGTTTTTTAAAAATTCCTCTTAGATAAATAACACAGTCAAATCTCTGCATGCTCCCATTTTTAAATGTCCTATATTAATGCATTCATTTGTTCACTCATTCATTCACTCAACAAACATTTGCTGCTTTTTCACTATGACAAACACAAATTACATTTGCCCTTGCAGATCTGATGGATGTGAAAAAGCAAACTGATCATTTGGGCACAGTATTAAGCAGCTAACGCATGAGGGTCAGGACAGGCTTCCTGGAAGAAGCAAAGGTTTTGGCTTGTTCCTGAGGACAGAATACGTGTCAGTCAGGCAGTGATGTCAGAGAATAGGGTTCCAGGTAGAGAAAAGAGCACATAGGAAGACTGATCTTAGAACCTAGGCATGAAAGAGGAAAAACATGAGGAAAAAAAAAAAAAAAAAAAAAAAAAAAAAAGAAAAGCAGATGTCCCATGTGACTTGAGTGAAGGCATTTGGGGGAAAATAAGGGGGGGGCGGGGGAATTTGATAGAGTTTTAGCCCTATCCTGAAAGCAGTGGAGAGCCATTTTAAGGAATTTACATTAAGTTAATTCTTCAAGTATTACATAGGTTAAGTAGTTGGTAGTAGTACTGCTCGCAGTAAGAGCCATCTCTTGCACAAATTTAAAGAAAAAGCAGATGCAATATCTCCTCACACCTACCAGAATGACTAAAATGGAAATGATAAATAATGCCAAGTGTTGGCAAGGATGGGAACCCTCATCCACTGAGATAGTGTATATTATAACAATCACTTTGGAAAACTTCATTGGTAGCAACCACTAAAGCATAACCTATGACTCAGCAATCCACTCCGTAAATATACACCCAATAGAAATGTGTACGTAGGTCTGCATGTATGTGAGTACAAGATTGTAGCAGCATTGTTCCTAATAACACAAACTGGAAATTTCCCAAATGCTCATCAAGAATAGAATGGGGACATGAATTATTATATATCTACACAATGAAATACTGTACAGTAATAAGAATGAGAAAATTATAACAACATACAACAGGAATGAATTTCACGAACGCAATGCTCAGTTGAAGACACCAAACACAAAAGAGTATATATTCTGTGATTCCCTTCAGATAAAGTTAAAAAGAGACAAAAATGCTCTCTGGTGTAGGAAGACAAGATGTGGTTACCCATGGTGGGTAGTTACTGGAATGGGCATAAAGAAGCTTCTGGGGTGGTAAAAATGTGGTTTCTTGACCTGAGGACTTGTTATTTGGGTGTGTTCATCTTGTGAAAAACTCATCGTTTTTACAATTTGTGTACTTTTCTATATGTATGTTACACTGCAATAAAAGGTGCTACCTTCCCCCAAAACACACACACACACACACACACACACAGGAAAACAAATAGAATACCAAAGCTACCAACACATTGCTCTGGGACTCGAGTTAGTGAGAGACCAGAAGAGTCTTTTCAGCAGGGAGTTGAGCTTAGTGCAAAAATAACAAAAGGTGGCCAACTGACATGCAATTTTTCGTGTCCTTCACAGTATTCCCAACACTTGTAATTAAGTTGACCTTTGAACAACATGAGTTTGAACTGTATGAGTCCACTTACATGTAGACTTTTTAAAATAAATATAGTACAATACTGTAAATGTATTTTCTCTTCATTATGATTTCTTGAATAACATTTCCTTTTCTCTAGGTTATTTTATAGTAAAAATACAGTATATAATATCTATTATATACAGAACGTGTGTTAATCAACTGTTTATATTATTGGTAAGGCTCTGGTCAACAGGAGGCTATTGTAGGGGAGTCAGAAGTTGTATATGGATTTTCAGCTATGTGAGGAGGTTGATGCTTCTTGCCCCCATCATGTTTAAGGGTCAACTATAGTCACTAACATTCTGAAATTTTATATAAAAATCTAAATGCCTTTTGCTATTTGCTTCTCTAAAAAACAGTAAAGATCTAACAACACTGCTCTAGTTTACAGTTTTAGAAGAAATCTTTGGCTGTTTTGTAGAAAATATACTAGAAACAGCAAAAGCAAAAGTGGAGACCAGGTAAGAGGCTGTTGCCAGAATCCAGATAAGGGGTGGGCGTATCTTGGATAACAGGAAAAATGTGAGTAAATGTTCAAATTCTAGACATATTTTGAAAGCACAACTCATTGGATGAAAGCCAAAGGGAACTCTGGAAGTTTTGGCGTGACCAACTGAGGGGAGATAGTTGTCCATCACTGAGATAAGAGAAGCCTGAGAACTGAGTAGGAGTTTAAGGGGCATGGATGGGAGTAGTCTGTTCGGAATACGTTAAATTTGAGACAGCTTTTAAATAAGCAAGTGCAGATTTCAAGAGATAGTTGAAGATTTGATTCTGGGGTTCAGGAAAGAGATCTGGAAAGGAGATATAATTGTGGGAACCATCAGTTTATGGTGGTATTTAAAGCCATGAGATGAGAGGCAAGCAAGGGAGTAGTTGGAGTCCAAAGCCTGAAACTTGGACTTCCAACATAAAGAGGTCTGCAGGGAAAAATAGGAAGCAACAAAGGAGACAAAAGAGGAGTGGTCAATAAGATAGGACAAAACTAAGAGCGTATGGTATCCTGGAAGACAAGGGAAGCAGGTGTGTTTCTGAGGATGCAGTGGTCTACTGTGTCAGGTGTTAAGGAAGGTGAACCCTGTTGAAGGGTCGGTGGATTTAACAACGTGAAGTCTTTATGACCTTGGTCAGAACTCTCTTGATAGTATAATGGGGCAAAAGGCAGACAGGGTGAGTTCAGGAGACAATGGGAATAAAAGAATAGGAATCAGTGAGTTTAGTTAACTCTTTCTTAGAACTTTGCTGCAAAAGGGAGTTAAGAAGAAACATCACCAATCCAGGGGTCCAGAAAAACATCCTTCTGTTTGTGTGTCTGTATTTTGTTAAATGGGAAAATTAACTGCATGTTTGTGTGCTGATAAGAATAGGCTAGCAAAAAGCAAACAATGTTATAGAAAACAGAGGGAAATATGGGGAGAGATGTTCTTGAATAGTCAAGAGAATAAGATCCACAAACAACTATTATCTATGGTGGTGCATTGTGTGAGTACAGATGCTGGTCAATAGAAAAACCTCTCTGGGTCTTAGTTTCCTTATCCTTAACTGGGGCCTATAATGCTTATCTCACCTAGATTTTATAAAGGCTAAACAACTTAATATAGGTGAGTTCCTGGTTCCCAGGAGCACTCAAAATATGACAACCACAGTGATTTGTCTCATTATCCTTAAATCACAATTTTCAGGTCTGGAAATCTCTCTGTTGAGAAGTTGTACGTCTATTAAGTAAACACAAGAAGCTAGTGAGATTATGTTTATCCATAAATAACTCATCAAAATTTTTTAAAACTTTTTCACTCTTAATAAAATGCCTCAGACTACTGCATGAAATGCCTCCCTATTAAAATATTAAATCAGGGCTCCTGGGTGGCTCAGTGGGTTAAGCCTCTGCCTTTAGCACAGGTCATGATCTCAGGGTCCTGGGATCAAGCCCCGTATGGGGCTCTCTGCTCTGTGGGGAGCCTGCTTCCCCCCCCCCCCCGCCTGCCTCTCTGCCTGCTTGTGATCTCTCTCTGTTAAATAAATAAATAAAATCTTTTAAAAAAATATTAAATCAAAGGCAAAAACAAAATCTGGTAGAGCAGCATATTTCATGTCTTTGGCAACCTGTTTGCATAGATTAATTTTAAACCCAAAGATTTATTTAAATGTTCCACAGGCTTTATAAGAAAATGAAGGTACTGGAGCTGCTTCGGGCTGTGGATCAGACTCTGTGAGAAACCACCTCCCTCCCTACTTTATTTCACAACACAGTCAGCCAAGTTGCACTGATTAACTGCTATAATTGAGGTTAAGGGCAATTCACTAGATGTCACAAACTTGCCCTGTTAGACTTGACCATTCTGGGTCTCCGTTTCTTAACCTGGAAAACAAAGGGCTTGGTCTGATGCCATCACTTCAGCTCCCACAGTCTGTGATTCTGAGAGCTTGAGATTACATGAGGCTTTATGGACAGCAAGAAGAGATTGTTCGGGGACACTGCTATCCCACAGCAGAATCTGGACAGACTGACTGTTCAACTTCTTTGAGTCTCAGTTTCCTCCTTTCTCACCTGAAGTGTGAGAACCAAACACAATCTTGTTCAAAAACCACTTTATTAAGGGTACTCTGCTATTCCGAGCTAAGGGGCTAAAGCAGTGGCCTCAACCAGAAGAGGGCAGGGTTTGCCAGGATCGTGATACCTGTGGTGTATACTCAAAGAGTCACATCTTCCCTACCCCTCAGAAGGTGACCAATGTGGTAGAGAGGTGTCTTCTCTTTTTCAAACTGGTAGATTTGTAATGATGGCATAGAGCCTTCACCTGGGACGAATGTTAAGGACACAAATGGACTTGTTGATTACTGCTGTCTGCAGTGGATACAGGAGTGGTGAGATGTAGCTGTGGCTCTCTGCTTGCAATCCCAGGTTTCGAGGGGTGCAAGTTTTTCAGAATGATTTTTCAGTTCTGTTTCATTCACTATACCCTTCCTCTCCCTTCAAGACCATGTCATCTCCATAGGTACGCTTTGAGTGTTCTTCAGTTTTTAACTTTGACCAACCCTGAGAGAAGTTGAGTTTGTGAAGAAGTGTGGCAAAAGCTGACTTTCCTTGTTGGTCTTCGTGGTGCATTGTCTGCAAAGGTGATCACTATGTCCCTCCTCACATCAGGAGAGACTCACTTTCCCCAACCCCAAAACTGAGCTGGCCTTGTGATTTGCTTTGACCAACAGAATGTAGCTAATGGGATTCTGGCCTTGGGATTTCTAGGCCTACTCTTTAAGAATCTAATAGATTCTTCTTTTATTTAGAGGGAAATCTAGCCAACCATAGAGAGAAGTCCAGACTATCCATGTGGATAGACAAGAACACATAGAGGACAAGCTAGGTTCTGGACATATGATTCCAGCCAACACCAAAAGAGTGATGCCCAGTCATCCTATTGGGTCCCCAGCCGTTCAAACCTGTCCAGCTAGGGCAACAGACAGGTGAGTCAGGCCATCTTGAATCCTCTAGTACCCTGAGAGCCATGCCAGCTAAGACCACATGGGGGTAGACTTGAGCTATTCCAGCTGGACAAGGACACACACACACACACACACACACACACACACACACACCCCCATTCCCAGCCCACAGATTTGTGCACAATAAAATGGTTATTGTTCTGAGCCAGTAATTTTGAGAATGCCGAAGCTCAGATGAGTTAATTACCTTACCCAAAGTCACAAAAAGACTAAATAGCAGAACTGAGATTAGAACACAAGCCCAGGCTTCCCCAAACTGACGATGAAACTCGTATTCTTTCTCCTCACGTTCCATTCTAGCTGCATAAAAAACTTGAATTTCACAAATTTTTTAAAAAGATTTTATTTAATTATTTGACAGGCAGAGAGAGAGGTGGAAGCAGCCTCCCTCTCTGCTGAGCAGAGAGCTCGACACGGGGCTGGATCCCAGGACTCTGGGATCACGACCTGAGCCGAAGGCAGAGGCTTTAACCCACTGAGCCACCCAGGTGCCCCTTGAATTTCACAATTTTAATTACAGAATGTGGGCTTCAAAGGACAAACATGTTTAGCTGGTACCTGAAAATTCAGCTCTCAATTATATACTGACTTACTCTGCTCTCTAATTACTTGATCAGACATATTTCAGTTTGTAATTGCTCAGAAGTCAGCAAAAGGGAATGTGTTTCCTGTCAGTATTTTGAAGAATATTCATTAGATTTATTATAGATAAGCCTCACTTTCCACAATAAAATCAATCTTTTGAAAGCGTTTTGAGAATTTTTTAAAAAGTTTTATGTAAATAAAGCTGCTGTAAATTTAACTATATTTTAATGAAATAGAAGTTTCCATTTAAACAAAATCAGCAGTGAACATTTTAATAATGCTTTTAAAACATTTTTAAGATGATGAATCACTTAAGGTCATTTTCTGTCCTAGAAGCTGAGATTTTTTTTTTTTTTTTAAGATTTTATTTATTTATTTGACAGAGAGACAGATCACAAGTAGGCAGAGAGGCAGGCAGAGTGAGAGGAAAGCAGGCTCCCCACTGAGCAGAGAGCCCGATGCGGGCTCCATGCCAGGACCCTGAGATCATGACCTGAGCCGAAGGCAGAGGCTTTAACCCACTGAGCCACCCAGTCACCCCGAAGCTGAGATTTTTATGTTAGATTTTCTTAAACTTGGGCATAGCTTTAAAAGATGAGAACCGTGCAGAGCATAATAGTCCTTGGCTCAAAGTAAGTGCTAGGGGGAAAAACAGTAACAACTGCATGCCTGTTGTGGCTGAATTGTGTCCCCGCAAAAATGTTAAAGTCTTAACCCTCAATATCTATGAATGTGACCTTATTTAGAAATAGGGTCTTTGAAGTTATAATCAAATGAAGATGAAATCATTAGTGTGAGCCCTAATCCAATATGACTGTTGGCCTTATAAGAAGAGGAAAATACTATGTTATGACAGAGACAGCGATTGGAAAGCTGAAGCTGTCAGCCAGGGGACACCAAGTATTAACAGGCATCATGAGAAGCTAGGAAGACGCCAGGGAAGTTTCCACCCAGAGCCTCAGAGGAAGCATGGTCGGGCTGACACCTTAGTTTTGGACTTCTAGCCTTCAGAACTGTAAGAGAACAAATTTCTGTTGTTTTGATTGTTTAATACTAATGTGTTATGGCATCTCTAAGAAACTAATAACGTGTACACCATTTTCTTTGACTTAGAAGGAAATATTAGAGGGAGGAAGATATATGAGGAAACTGAACAGAGGACTATTTTTTAGTCAAATCAGTAGATATTCCCAACCCCTGTCTCCCATGCCACTGACAGTAGGAAAAAATAAAAAATTTAAATACTTTCTGAAGCTCTGCTACAGCTAGAACTGCTCGTGTGACACATTTCCAGCCAATGAAATAACCACTGTTTGTTTGACAAAAGATCAAGGCTTAGCTGGGCTAGTCTTTCTTGTCCTCCCTCCTTCAATTCCAGTTACTATCTTGGGTTAGAGCAGTCACCCTGCAACAAATAGGTAGCAGGATGAGAGAAAGACCAAGAGAATCATTGTGCAAAGCCAGAGACACTGTAGAGCCACAGAACCAATTCTAACCAACACTTATCTCTAGACTTGAATTACATGAGAAAAATAAACTCATATTTGTTAAAGCCCTTACATGTTGGATTTTCTGTTATACTGGACACATTCCTAATTGATGGGAGATGCTATGGTGATAGTTCAGACCAAAGGTAATATATAAAGAGAAGAAAAGCAGAGAGGGATGGAAAAACCAGGAGAGTGACGAAAAATACTGCAAATATGGGTATTAAGTTAGCACTTGGGGATCAATAAAGTATGGGGAAGCAAAGAAGCCTGGTGTAACTAGGAAGTTTGAAGACTGGGTTCTGGATGGATTTCTTCTTCTATAAGGAGCTATATACAGGGATGCCTGGGTAGCTCAGTCAGTTTAGCCACTGCCTTCGGCTCAGGTCATGATCCCAGGCTCCTGGGATCAAGTTCACATCAGGTTCCTCCCTCAGTAGGAAGTCTGCTTCTCTCTCTGCCTGAGCCTGCTTCTCTCTTCACCTCTGCCTGCTTGTGCGTTCCCTCTCTCTCTCTCTCTCTCTGATAAATAAATAAATAAATAAATAAATAAATAAATAAATAAAAGCAGTTATATACAGTTCCCTATCTCTGGTACAGCAGATGGTTTTGAACAGCCCATGCTAGCCTTACTGGTAACACAAATAATTGAATGCCAGATGGTGACAGAAAGCAACACAATTTATTCTCCCAATCTACAAATATGCAACAGTCTTCAACCATTAAAACTCATTAGCTTTTTCTACCCAAACATGAAATTCTCTGCTCAGATCAGCACAGTGCATCAGTCCCCAAATTTAGGCTCCAAAGTTTAGAGAGAGAGTATTTGCAGAGTTCCACATTCTGAGTTGGCATTTTTGGAGGATAACATGCTTGTGACATGGTGTCTTATAGAGAAGAATTCACCCAACTTGACATTTTTTCTAATTATTAACCATACACATTTTAAAAGAGTGCTTCACAAAGTGCAGTCCCAGCCCAGCTGCAACAAAGTTCCCAGGCCTCATCACAGATATCCTAAAGCAGAAACTCAACAACTTGTATTTTGACAAGGTCTTCAACTCACTCGATGTGCATCTGTTAACCAGGGAGATTGGTTGCAGAACATCTCTGGCTTGACAAAGTTGACTCTCCTAATCTTCCTTTGATATACAGTTGGTTACTGGTGGAAATTTTCTTAGGGGCCAAAGAGCATCTTGAGAGAAAACCTTCCCTTCGCAGCTCAACACTAGTAGAATATATTTGGTAGTTGGAATGATCTTGGCTGAGGTTAAGCTTCCAGTGGGGAATTCCATGTGAGAAAATGGAAAGTCAGGCTCCAAGCCAAGTTCCCATGATAGAAAGGCTGATTCTGTCTGGCGTGTACCTACGACTGGAATCCCCACACATCCCTACCATGCAGCTTGATGATCATGCATCTGGGGTCTTGCTAAGCATTTGAATTTCAACAAATGGTTCCTACCATGGAAGCCTAAGCATGCACCCAGTTGTCCAAGTGTGATGGTCAAAGAGTAAGACCTCTTAGAAGAATTACTGCATCTTTACCAATGAGGTCACACTGATGTTCTGCAGTGGCACGGTGTGGCCGGAAAACAGACTCTGTGCTTAAGACATTTGAAAGCTGGGGGCATCTGGGTGGCTCAGTGGGTTAAAGCCTCTGCCTTCAGCTCAGGTCGTGATCCCAGGGTCCTGGGATCGAGCCCCATATCAGGCTCTCTGCTCAGTGGGGAGCCTGCTTCCTCCTCTCTCTCTCTCTCTCTCTCTCTCTGCCTGCCTCTCCACCTACTTGTGATCTCTCTCTCTCTGTCAAATAAATAAAATCTTAAAAAAAAAAAAAATACATTTGAAAGCTGAACTGAGTCCCTTGCACTGAGAAGACTGCTGAGACTCTTGGAGGATTGATGGGGAGAAGATTTGCTCCATCAAAGTTCTTCGTCCTGCTCTCGATGGACTACACTGAGTCTTAACACCCTCAGGTTTATCATTCTGCCCTGTTCTACTCTGTATCAAGAAGGGGCTGAGTTCAATCAGTGGAGGAGTTTGTGGGAGCCTAGAGGGCAAGAGGAAAGAAGTGGGTGCTACGCTCCCACCCTTTCTGCCTAAGTCAGCAAGTTTGTCAATTCTGCCCTTCAGGCCCATCATGGTCCCATCTCCAGCCACATCATCTGGTCGCTAGGTTCTGGTGACACATTCTCCTCCCTTTGATTTTCCAGGCTGGGGGCACTGATGGCTTCTGGATAGTACTCATCTCTAGCTCTAGTTTGGCTTCTTGGCCTTTTTCATTTACTGATATAATAAATTCCTTGCAATAAGTTTTCTTTGTTGTAAATACCTAGAATGCTTTCTTTTTTTTCTGATCAGAACTTGATGATACAACTGATTTGTCAATTGTCACAAAAGGGTAAATTGGATCTTGCAACAGAGATATACAGATAAAGTAGATTTCAGCTACCAAAGGAAAGTTGGGAGTCAGATGCCACAGTCCTGAGAATTTATAAAAGAGCAGGAGACTAAGAAGTGTCGTAAACCCCTCACAGACCCTGAGGATTGATCTCTGTCTTGTATATACCCCAGATTCCCATACCTTCTGGCTTCTAGTTGGGTTCGGCCAGTAGAAGACACTGGTTGGAGATGGGGGTGCAGTAGGAAGAAAGAAAGGGCACTTAAACAAGTTTCCCAAAGCATAATCATGGTGCCCCATGGTGGGGTCAGGGGAGGGCTCCGTTGTGGACCTACACCAGCCGGAATCAGCTGTCACTCCTCCTCTCTTCCAGTCTGAGATTTTAGCAGTAACTGCTTTCCTCACCTATGGCTACTGTTCTTGGCAGGCAGTCCCTCTCCAATGATTATAGATTCCCCCAGCTTCTCTGTAACATTCATACCTAGGAGTGATAATAGCTCCTCTCTGTTGGTGTCTGCTGGATGCTTCCCATTTCTTGTTGGTTCCATTAACCCTGCCCAGACCTTTGGAAGATGACCCCCCTTCCAACTCTCTTTAATTGCCCTCTAAGGGTGCCATCTGTTTTCTGCCAACAAGGTGATTTATACAGGGCTTACAGGGATCAGGAGTTGGAAATTAAAGAGAGGGTGTGTGAAGAGGACTTCCTTTGAGAGAGCTGAATTGGGAAGTCACAGGAAGGACCTCATGGGTACCCAGGGAAGATAATGACTTCGGTCCTTAGAAGTTCTGAGCATAGGGGAGAGAAACAGGGGTCCTTTAGAGTGTGGGCTTCACAATCAAAATAGGGTATTCTGACCCTATTATAGGGTGTTCTAACTAGTCTCTATGTATAGGGTGTTCTGACTAGTCTATTTCACTGATGAAACCTCTGATGTCATGGGCTGGTCAAATTTACTAGAAGAGATTCTTCAAACCTCTTCTGAATGCCAAAGCCACACTTTCATTTTATAAAGACTGAGTGGAAAAAGAAACGTGGGAGCAATGTCTCTGCATTCAGAATTCTGACACTTCATTTGTTACTGTATTTACCGCTGCTCTCATGTGTGACAATTGCCACCTGTCTAAGATCCTCTCTGTTTTATCTTCTTTAGAAAATAAACCTCCAGTCATCACCCAGGGTGGAGACAGGTAAATTCAAGGAGGGAATATGGGGATTTTAAATACTTCTTATACAGACTGTGAAGGAATCCTCTGGTCTGACACACCACTCTCCCTTAGCTTCCAGGGATATCCTGTTTTATGAATTCCTCCTGAGGAATTGGCAGTATGTAATTTGCTTGGGTTGCCACAACAACCACCACAGACAGGGAGGCTTAAACGACAGAAATGTACGTTCTCACAATTCAGGAGGCTAAGAGGGTAAGATCAAAGTGTCAGCAGGATTGGTTCCTTCTGAAGCCTCTCTCCTTGGCTTATCGATGGCATCTTTTCCCTGTGTCTTCTCATGGTCATCTCTCCATGCAAGTGTGAGCCCTAATCTCTTCCTATAAGGACACCAATCATATTGGATTAAGGCCCACTCTAAGGAGCTTATTTTAACTTAATCATCTCTTTAGAGGACCTATCTCCAAATACAGTCTCATTCTGAGGTCGTTAGGGCTTCAAAGTATGGACATTAGGACTTTAATGTATGATCTTGTGGGGGGACATAAGTCAACTCATAACAAGCTGGATAAAACTGAATTGCTTTGGCCTCCCCCTGGGCTAGCTTAAATTTAGCTTTTTGGATTTGCTAAGTCCACTCAATTGCAGCTGCTTTCTACCTTACTAAATGTAGTTGTCATTAACCTTTCTCTCAAAATCTTTATCCTGAGAGATTTCTACTTTTCTTTATATGTCTCACTTGTTCCCATTTGACGTGGTTTTGAAAGTCAGAAAAAGGAAATGTTTGTGTTTCATTCATCATCTCTCATCAGATGTCTCTAGCCCACTTTATACCTCTTAACATGGCAATGTAAGAATTTTCTAAATCATTGTAAAGTCTCCCCAAAGCTTATTTTTATGGCCACATATTGAATCTTCCAACTGGAAGGGAGGGTATCATGTTCTATTTATCTGTTTGATCTATGGCTGTGTATCCAAGTTTTTGATAGAACTAACACTACAATAAATATCTGGATCAAGACTATTAACTCTTGGGGCACCTGGGTGGCTCAGTGGGTTAAAGCCTCTGCCTCCGGCTCAGGTCATGATCCCAGGGTCCTGGGATCAAACCCTGCATCGGGCTCTCTGTTCAGGGGGAGACTGCTTCCTCTCTCTCTGCCTGCTTCTCTGCCTACTTGTGATCTCTGTCTGTCAAATAAATAAATAAATGAAATATCTTTAAAAACAAAAACAAAACAAAAAGACTCTTAACTCTTTAAGTCTTTCTTGCTGCAAACCTCAATTCATCAACTCTAATAAGATACCATCAATTATAAGATACAGTGAAAGAGGTGAATGACTTCACTTCTGGAGAGGAAGAAAGGCAAGTTGGTAAAGTCAAGAGGGTAGTTTTTATGTCTTTCAAAAAATTTTGACTCTATGTGTATCTATGAAATCTGATAAAAATAAAAACTGAAGGGAAATATCAAGCCAGAAAATTATGTCTACAAGGGTGCCTGGGTGGCTCAGTCCGTTAAGTATCAGACTCTTGATTTCAGCTCAGGTCACGATCTAGGGTCGTAGGATCAAACCCCACATCTGGCTCCATGCTCAGTGGGGAGTCTGCTTGGTATTCTCTCTCTCTCTCTTCCTGTATCCCTCTCCACACTGTGCTCTCTCTTTCTTTAAAATAAATCAATCAGTCAAAAAGAAAAAAGAAAATTACGTCTACACTGTGACCTCATTATTTATTTTTTTTAAAGATTTTATTTATTTATTTGACAGAGAAAGATCACAAGTAGGCAGAGAGGCAGACAGAGAGAGAGAGAGAGAGAGAGAGAGAGAGAAGCAGACTCCCCGCTGAGCAAAGAGCCTGATGCAGGGCTCGATCCCAGGACCCGAGATCATGACCTGAGCCAAAGGCAGCGGCTTAACCCACTGAGACACCCAGGCGCCCCATGACCTCATTATTTAAAAACCAAAAAAAATCATAGAAAAACTATTAAGGATTCACAGGGTAAGTTTAAGAGTGAGTTTTGCTTTGATTGTTATTTCTGGATTTTTCAAAATTAAAGTGAGTAGTTTCTAAAGCAGAAGAAAAAGTTTTGCTTTTTATTCCTTTATTCTAAAAAGAAAAATGAGCAGAAGGAAGTGCACCAAACTGTTGTCCTTGCGTGGTAAAATTGTAGATGTTATTTCTTTTTTGTGCTTCTCCAAAGTTTCTAAATTACCTCTAATAGATGTGTTTGTGGACTTCAGGGCCTAAGAAAGAATACTCTGCTGGAGAAATAGAGAAATCTCTTTGCCTCAGGGAGAGACCACCTGAAGGGACATCCCAGCTCCTTTTAGGATCAACTGAGTGAAACCTTTGCTGAGACTACAGAGCAGCCTCATTTCTCCTTTGCCCAAAGCTGACTTTTTTTTTTTGCCTCCCTCCCAAAGTACTGATCCCAAGAGCACCCCAATAAACTCCCTACTCTCAAATCTCTTCCTTCTCAGAGTCTATACCCTAGGGAACCTGACCGACAACACCGTATGTCTTAGACTGGTTCAGAGGACATCATCTACCAACTTGTTGCAAGTCACGAAAGTATTTCCAAGAACACTGTTTTGAAATAGAAAACTCATTTTGACTTGCAGTTTTGAAGAATATGTTAATAAGCAAGTTACAAAACAGTTCACATGCTATGATTGCAAATTATATTTGCATATATTATATGGTTGCAATATATAAATACATACATTTCATAATAGCAAATACTCAAGGGCATAGTTAATGTACCCATGCTCTTTTTATTTTAATTTTAATTCCAGTACAGTTAACAAACAGTGTTATATTAGATTCAGGTGTACGATACAGTGATTCAACACTTCGTACATCACCTCGTACATGATGAGCATGAGGAGGGCACTTTTTTTTTTAAGATTTTATTTATTTATTTGTTGGGGTGGGGGGTGCACAGGCAGGCAGAGTGGCAGGCAGAGGCAGAGGGAGAAGCAGGCTCCCTGCAGAGCAAGAAGCCGGACGTGGGACTCCATCCCAAGACTCTAGGATCATGACCTGAGCCGAAGGCAGCCACTTAACTGACTGAGCTACCCAGGCGTCCGGAGGAGTGCACTTCTTAATCCCCATCACCTATTTCACTCATCTCCCAACCCACCTCCCCTCTGGTAACCATCAGTTTGTTCTCTATAGTTAAGAGTCTGCTTCTTGGTTTTCCTCTTTTATCCCTCAATGACTATTTATTTTGCTTCTCAAAGCCCACATAGGAATGAAATCATATGGTATTTGCTTTTCTCTAACTAGTACCATATTGTTTTGATTACGACAGCTTTGCAATATAACTTGAAGTCTAAAATTGTAATACCTCCAGCTTTGCTTTGCTTTTTCAAAATGCTTTGGCTATTCCAAGTCTTTTACGGTTCTATATAAATTTTAGGATTTTTTGTTCTAGTTCTGTGAAAAATGTTGTTGGTATTTTGATCGGGATTTCATTAAAAGCGTAGATTGCTTTAGGTGGTATAGACATTTAACAATATTTTTTCTTCCACTCCATGAGCATGGATTGTCTTTACATTTTTGTATCACAATAGACTAATACTTTTTGAGTACCTACATTTTGCCAGGCATTAAGTTTGGCCTTATACCAAAAATATGAAAATGGTGATTATCTCTGTATGATGGAATTAGAAGTGGTTTTTATTTTCTTCTCCCTCCTTTTAGAATATTTCCCAAAGTTTGTTTTGTAATTACATACAACATTATAAAAATTACTTTATAATTCAAACTTATACAAATAAATTTTTATGATAGGAAGTATTTTAATAAACATTTGTTATAATCTTTATATTACACGTAACCGAAATTCTCCTCTCCACCCTCCAAAAAGCCCAAGACCTACAAAAATAAGATGTATCAACCCGACAGAAGCTGAAGAGCAAGTTTTGAATATCAAGATTTGGGATATGGAAGGTTGCCATTCTCTAGTACAGAAATAAATAACCTGAGTGTTTCTGAATCATTTTCATTTTGAAGCTGAAAGGAAAAGGGGACTGTTATGTATATCCCATTAACCTCAGACAGATTATATAACAAAAGCACCATAAAGTTTTCCTAGCATTGAATCTTTGACAAAGACACCATAGACATCAAGGAAGGCAGAGCCTGCACTTGAGAGTTTAGGACCAAAACCTAAGTGTTCTGATATTTTTTATCAGTCTAATCTGGAATCTGTCCTCCAAAAATTATTTCCATTGATTTGTTTGTTACATGTCTATTTAGAATAAATTCTTACCTGATTACAATTGTTCTCCAATTCAAAGAGAAAATTCAGTATATTGCCACTCTAAAGCTGAAAGGACAAAACATGAGCAGAATATTTTAGAATATTTTTCCTTCTTCCAAAATATATTTGTTTTGCCTTTTTTCCCCTTGGCTCAAATATATATATTTTATTACCTCTCTCTGGCTTAAACTTTTCAAACAAGGGTTCCTGAAAGTTAATTGAAATGTGAACATTTTTATGTAATCTTTTCCCATTGTTAATGAACTTCTACCAAGCCAAGATAAAGGGTGAGATGTAAAGATAAGTTGTCATCTTCCAAATTTTAAGTCTGGCCATTATGGTGACTCAACACCAAGTCACATCCAGGGTGGCACTGTCTGATCTAATTGAACATGGTGCAACTAAGTGAGAAGCCAAGAGAGTTGATCCCTCTAAGCAGTGTCCCAGACCTTCTCTGGGCTGGAATAAACAAAGTATCACAAGAACTTCTGAGAATTAATCATGTTCATTATTTTCAAGGAAATCACAGAGTACTCATTAGAAAATGGCTTATGTTAGACTGCCCCCGTTAGGAAGGATGGAAATCATTACTATGAATCACTGGAAGCTAGCTGGGTATCAGATGGCATATGGTGGGGAAGGGAAGGCACTGAGAACTTTGGTCCCTCTAATTGTGAACACAAGGAGTGGTCACCTTCCTTGAATCTAATGGGACAACTCTATGATTCCTTCCTTTGCAGGGTCTGCTAGGTCCCCAGTCTGTTCTATAAAATATTGCTAGACTGATCTCCCCAAAACGGCATTCCTTTCTACACGTTAGCTGGTGGCCATTTATTGACTCCATAATTCGACATAGAATTTTAGAGCAAGAATGATCTTAGCAATCACCTTGTCCAGCTCTCTCACTTACATACATGAGAAAATTGAAGCCCAGAGAAGTGAAGTAATTTGCCCAAGGCCACACAGCAAGTTATTTCCATGCTAACTCAATTCTCAAGGCAATCTCCCATTATCTGCCTCAACGCAGAGATGCTCAAACCATCAGAAACATTCTCCTTAAGGGTTGAAAATATCCCTACTGCTGAAGAGATAGTATGTGGGAAAGTGAGGGAAGCTAGAGACACAGAAGGGTACTGAAGGCTCCACTGGCAGGGCTAGGAACCAATTAAATGGAGTTGGCCATTTCCAAGAAGGGCCAACTTGGCTGATGACGAATGGAATGTGTTTCCAGTGATCAGCTAGTGACACAATGACTGCCTGAGTAGCAGGGAAGAAAGCTGCCCTGCTCTTCTTCCCTTTAAGCTTTGAAGAAGGCCCTAATTCCTCGTTCACTCAAGGATGGGTGATTCAGCTTGAGACGTAAATAATTTAAGGACTAGACTGTCCTGGTCTCCAACGTTTCAAAGACTTGTGAGGCTTCAAGGGAGATGCAGCAGTAAGATGAGATGAAGCAACCAGAGAGAAAAAGAAAGCAAGGGTCTACCTGCCACCTTTCCCCAGTAACCCAAGATCAGTTAGTTCATCACCCATTGATCACCCACCATTACTTACAGAGTCAGGCTGTATCCCAAGACAAAAATCCATGGTGACCATGTCAATGAAACAAGTAATCCTCTGTGCTCTGTGCTCCAGTGAGTACCTTCAATTCATTAACTCCTGTGATCCTCACAGTGGCTCCATGGCATGTGCTATGATTCAGACTATTTCACAGTCAAAGGTACTGAGCCATGGGAAGATAATATTCCACAGCCAATAAGGGGGTTAGCTGGGCTTTAGAGTCAGATCATCGAAGTTATGAGCCATGCGCACATGGGAATAAGTAATTTTCATTTACTCTTTCACCCATAGAGACATTCAGTGAACATTTAGGCTCCAAGGATCCAGAGAGCTTCTGAGAGGTCCTGGACCCCAGAGTCAGAGAGACAGGGGACCAGTTCTCCTTTCTCTGGTTCCCTACAAGGCTCTCTTTACAGCACTGTGTTTGTTTGTCTTACTGCCTAACTAGATCCACAGTGACTTGATGCCAAAAATGTATCTCAGGCACCTCTGTATCCACAGCCTCCAAGCACCATGCCTGGCATGCAGGAAATATCTGCATATTTGCATATCCAGCAAATATTTGTTGGATAGAACGTAAACAGAGCTTGGAAAAGGCCCAGGTGTAGGAAAATAATTCCCTGGTTCATTAAGCTACTGTCTCGCCGGATCCAAGGAAGAATCCATGATATGGTCCATGTAAACACAACTTGGCTGACAATATCCACTTGTAGCAGTCTCCCTGGATGTCCAGATTGGAGCTCTGGGTTCTGCAGTTAGCTCCCTTGATCCTGGTATCTATCACAAACTTGGACCTTGCCAAATCTAATTGTATCGAATAGTAGCATTAATATCTAGAATCACAATAGAACTGGGTAAAGAAATGAGTTTTGGAGTCAGATAGACTTGAGTTTGAATGCCAGTCTGCTCCTGTGTTTTCTAGAAGTCATTTAATTTCTTATACCTTCAGTTTCCTCATCTGTAAAATGGGAACAGTAGTCTACTTAGTTGGATCATTGTGAGGATTAAGAGGTATAATAGTTAATTTTATGTGTCAACCTGGTTGGGCCACAGTACCCAGATATTTGGTCAACTATTACTCTTGGTGTTTCTGAAAGTATGTTTTTTGTAGACAAAATTAGTGTTTAAATCTGCAGACTTTACAGTCAGACAAAGACAACTATCATATGATCTCCCTATCATATCATACCATATCATATGAGGAAGTGGAGATGCAACGTGGAGGGTTTGGGGGGTAGGAAAAGAATAAATGAAACAAGATGGGCTCGGGAGAGAGACAAACCATAAGAGACTCTTAATCTCACAAAACAAACTGAGGGTTGCTGGGGGGGAGGAGGGTAGGGAGAGGGTGGTTGGGTTATGGACATTGGGGAGGGTATGTGCTATGGTGAGTGCTATGAAGTGTGTAAACCTGGTGATTCACAGAAACTATACCCCTGGGGCTAATAATACATTATATGTTTATAAAAAAAATAAAAAATTATTTGAAAAATAAATAGATAAATCTGCAAACTTTAAGTAAAGGAGATTGTCCTTAATGTGGGTGGGCCTCGTCCAATCAGTTGAAGGCCTGAATAAAACAAAGGCTGATCTCCCCTGAACAAGAAGGAATTCTGCCAGCAGGCAACCTTCAATCTTGAACTGCACCATTACCACTCCTGGGTCTCTAGCCTGCTAACACATTGTGCAGGCTTTAAACTTACCAGCCTCCACAATTGCATTAGCTAATTTCTTAAAATAAATATCTCTCTGGGGGCACTCTTGTTGGCTCAGTTGGTACAGCATGCAACTCTTGATCTCAGGTTCCTGAGTTTGAGCCCCACGTTGGGTGTAGAGACTACTTTAAAAAAAAATAAAATAAAAGTTAAAAAAAAACCTTTATCTATATAAATGTGTGTGTGTATATGTACATATATGTGTATATATACATATGTACACACACACACACACACACAACGTTGGTTTTGTTTTCTCTGAAGAATCCAGAAATACAAATGGTATGGTTCATGAAAAGTCCCTGACATACAACATGTTCTCAATTGATAATAGTTTTATTTTCCTTTCCCAGCCTCTTCATTCCTTAGGTAAGCAGATGACTATCCAAAGAGGAACCAAGACTTGTCCACTCTCCCAATGTAACCTTGAAGAGTTTGAGAAGATGAACTAGATAATCAGATTTCAGCAATTTAAGACACAAAACATCTCCATGCCTAAGGGGATCATTTCATTTTCAACTAAGTATGCTTAAAAGGATTTCAGAGTTCATCTGATTCGAAAAAGATATTAGCCTAAGGACCACATACTGGTATAGTTGGTTTTGGTTTTGGGGGTTTTTTTGTTTTGTTTTCTTTGCTTATTTTTTTATTCATGAAAGCTTTTTATTTATTTTTTTATTTTTTTAAATTTTTTAAAATTTAAAATTTTTTATTTTTTAATTTTAATTTTTTAATTTAATATTTGAGAGGTGTCACATAAAATTCTGGATTCCTGGCTTCTCTTGATAAGTATGAAGATCTGAAGACCTCAGGTGTGCACACCTGGAGCTGAAAGATCACAGGCACCATAGATAGGTCACAGGTCATGGGGTCATTTTACTCATTTGTGTCAATCCCTACAGACATTTGAGTCTGTGACTCCTTGTGTTCTCCAGCTCCTTCAATTCAGAAGCGAGGAAGCGTAGACTCAGGGAAGTCTAATGAACTTGCACAAGGCCATGTGCCAGACTGGCAAAGCCAAGTCTAAAACTCCACATTCTTGCCTCTCCAGTCCCTTAAAATACACTGTATTACAACTGAGCACAAATGCTTTTACTGGCAAATGAAGAGATTCCTAAGGGTCTTTTGTTCCCCTGTAAGACTTATTTATTTTAGCAGTGAGATCAAGCTTAGTGTCACAAATGAATGCAGTGTTTTAAGATGGGGCTAAAATATAAATTGTCTTATTTATCCCTGTAATTAAAAGCACAATTCTGGGGTCAGACCAAACTTGGCTTTGCCATTACCTTGGGCAAGTTTCTCACTTTTCTAATAAGTTATACCTATCACACAGTGTCAGTGGTGAGGATTAAATGAAATATTTCATGTTAAGTGCCCAGTACGATGTCTGGAATATAGTAAGTATTCTACAAATGCTGTTGAATTAAGACCTCCGAGGAATTAAAATAAATATGGCAAAATTAGCAATGTAGCTAAGTGATTTTTGCATCTGCAAACATGTATGAGTTCACAGTGACCCCCCCCCAACAAATTCAAATCCAACACCCCGGTATTTTCCTCAGCTTCTCCCCTTTTACACATGTTCATGGACTCACTTGGTCTAACCTGCAAATATGAAGTAGGTCCATGCAAACCTATTGGTTAAAGTTCAAGATTTATTTGGGGTTATTTTTGCCCTCAGAATATTCTTCACTAATAATACACAGTCAAGCCATTATGTTCAAAAAAGACAAGTCTTGAATTAATTCCCATTTTCTGGGTGGCTGAGTTATCAAGGTAATACACAATTGGGTTAATTTCTGTTCATTTTGATTTTAGGATCTGTTTTATTTCATCCTTAATGGCTTCATGTTGGTTTTTCTAAAATGTTATACTTGAGTTTCAATTAATACGTTGAACTATGTTACTGTACAGCACTGTTACTGGAATTAGAACAATGAAAAGGACAGATGTCTTCTAAAAGCTTAGCCAGGGCAGAGGACCAGGCATGTAAAGAGACCATTATTATAAGCAGTGTCTTGGATGTGTGCACGGAGAGCTGAAGCAGGTCTTGCAGAATGAATGAATGAATGAATGAGTGAATGAGTGAATTTGTGATTCTGTTTGTCCCCTCTAGACTCTGAATTCTTCAAGGTAAAGACTCGACCTAATTCATCTCTCTAACCCAGGTTTGGCCAGAGCTGGGCCCCATCTGTGTTTTTAGAGTGGAAAGCAGTTATCTAAGGGTCTCTCATGCAGCACTAGGCCCAAGTTAATTCCGAGAGTGCCAAATTTTTCAGTTGCTGGAGTACTTGTCCTTTTCCCACTCTTTCTGAACTCACCACTTTCTGCCACGCCCCTCAGTTCTGCCCTTTGCTCCCATCTATGAGGAAGTAGCGTCCCTACCTCCTCCCAGGGCCCACCCTCCCAACCTCCCTCAGGCCAAGGTCTGACTAACACTCTCTGGCCTCCTGGACTCTTTCTTCTGCAGAATCTCTGCCTCAGGCATGGAGTAACCGGTGAATGACGACAAAGCCCAATGACCTTGCACCAAAGACTCTCCTTGTCCCACCTACTCTTCAAGGTCTGAGATAATCATTCTCCTCTTCAGTTCTAAACTTACCTCACTGCTTTTTATTTACTTTTCACAAATTGCCAAATTGCCGCTCACTAAATGCAGTTTAGGTATAAGGAAAACTTACTGGGCACTAAGGACTTTGTTTCATCCTGTCTCCCTTTCGCACCCTTTGGTGGAGGCATAATATGCTGTAAGTGTTTCATATGTGAAAAAGCTGAAGCCCAGAGAACGAAACTGCCCCAAGCCCACAGCCAGCAAACAGCAAAGGACATGTGTTTCCGCTGCCTCCACTCTCCACCTCCACCCCTGCAACGTGGTGCCCCCCAGCGCCACTCTCCCCTGCTGAGCGGATCAGTGGCTTGGGTCTTGAAGCCCATCCTCCTGATCTCTCAGCAGGTTTTGGCACTGCTCCCTCCTTCTCCTTGTGGAAATATCACCACATCAATTGGCACAACACTACATCCTGCCACCCAGCTCCTCCCTCCCTGACTGTCCCTCTCCTGTCCTTCTTCCTCCCATTTTCTGGAACTGGGCAGTCCTGCCAGGCTCCGTTTCTGGCTGTGCTCTCGCTGCACTCTGTTCTCTGATGATCTCATGGGTGCTTGCTTCTGTAGAGCTCTGACCCTGGGCTCTGGTCCTGAGTGGGCCTCTCCAAATGCATGTTTTTCATCTTGTCCACACCTATCACATCCAAAACCAGTCTCTTCCTTCTCTCCTCCAAGGGCTAGCTCTCTTCACTCTGCCACCCCTCTGCCCGTGACTGGCTGGTAACCCTTTCTTCTTTCACTGCCTCTTGCTTGGATCTCATGGCAGCACCTTTGTGGGTCCCCTCCCGCCCTCCGGGTGTCCTTTCCAGTTGACAGCGCAACACACATGACCTTGCAAAATGCTCTATGGAAAACATTCCCTTGATCATTGATTGATCAGGAATGATTTATAGAGAACTACCACGCCAGGCACTGTACCAGCCTCTGGAGATTACCCGGTTTGTCTGTATTAAATCATCCGTGATCCAGCTGGAGGGAACTTAGAGGCCATCTACCTTCTTTACTGATAGGAAAGCTGGAACCTATTCACTGTTTCATCTGAGAATACCTATCCAGGGCCATCTCCAGGCCAACCGCTCTCTAGGCACTGGGGTTTAGGAGCAAACAAGACAGACATCCCCATCCCTCAGGAACCTTGTGCACTCTTCATTGTGTATTGTACTCATGGTAAGTTTATTAATCCCTTCAACAAGCACTTCCTGAGCACCTACATTGTGCTGGCTCTTTCCAAGAAATACAGCAATGAATAAAACTGACAGAAGTCCCTGCCCTCTTGGAGCTTCCATTCTAGTAAAGGGAGACAGAAAAGACGTTAAGTATATTCGTAAATTCTCTGTCACATGGTGCTGAGTGCAGCAGGAGGCATGCGCTGCCTCGCTGCCCCCTGCACAAGCTCCAGAACTGTGGTCAAGCTACATAACTTCTCTGTACCTCGCTTCCCTCATCTACAAAAGGCAAAGCATAATAAGGCCCACATCACAGGGAATGTTGTGAGAAGTAAGCAAGATACTTCAGAAGTGCTTTGGACAGTCTCCAGCACACAGGATGCACTACAACATTTTACGTAAGTGTACAAAGAACGGGCAGAGGGCTCTGAGATGCCTGGAGGAAGACAGTGTATAGAGGGTGGTTTAGGAAGACTGCACAGTAAGAGAGACCCAGACCAGAGAAGGGAAGAGAAGGCACCATGCAGACACCTAGCGAGTGTTGCAGGAGGAGGGAGGAGCCAGCACAAGTCCCCAGCAACGAGGAGACCAGTGTGGTGAGAGCAGATGAACCAGGGAAAGCAAGGAGAAAAGGAAGGCAGACAGGCATGGAATGGGGGAGCTGGAGAACCCCGCGGGGCTTGGAGTCCATTTTGGCTTTCATGCTAGTGCACCAAGGAGTCTTTGGAGAGCGTTCACCTGGGGAGGGATGGGATCTGTTTTGTGTTTCAGAAGCACCACTGTAGCTGCTCTGGGGAGAGACTAACTTCAAGGGGGTAGAATCAGGACACTAGTCAAAGAGGCTTTTGCAAGAACCCAAGGAAATAAGGGGCTCGAGTAGGATGGTGAGGTGTGGTTAGGATCCAGATATATTTTGCAGGTCGATGTTCTGTAGTTTTGGGTGTAGGTTTGAGAGAAGAGTCAGGGAATGTAATAAAGGAGAAGTACCAGGCACTATGAAAGCACAAAGGAGTTCTGGTAGAGGACTGGAGAAAACAGACATGGAGAAAGGCCCCAGGGCAGGAATTCGTAAGGAAGAGCCCTGAAATGTGGGGTCTGAGATGACCATTCCATTTAAACATCAGCCTCCTCAAGTCAGTTATTGCTCTAATGCTTAATCCCTTGACTTCCCAGAATATATAGAACAACAGCCAAAGCAAGCCTGTGGATGACCTCTAGCCTCTAGGAAAAATGGGCTATTGCACTAACGTGATTGTCTGTCTCCCCCTGCTGGCCATCCTTGTATTTCAGCTTACATGCTGGCTGTTATTTGCTGGGTATTCTGATGCTATGCTTACCTTGAATATTCGCCATAACTTTCCTTTACATATTCAGTTTTTATAAGGGCATTTTAGATAGATTCAGGTTTATAAAAATTCTATTTTTGTCTTAAATTGCAAGATGTTAATTGGAAAAATCATGATGTCAATTTCAACGTCATCATCATCACCACCACCACACCCATCATCCACTTCTGTCCTGTGATTTTCTCTACATTTTCTCCTGCATTATCTCATTGGATCTCATATCCTCTCCGTGAGGTAGGTAAGATGTTATTCCCATTTTATACCAGAAAAAAGTGAGGCTTGGAAAGGTGGGACTTTCTGCTTCAGGACTAAGGAATGTTTTGCCATGAATCCAATCTTCTTGTCACTGGACAATGTGCTCCATATGACTGGAGACCTTGGATAACATGAAAACCATAGACAGACACCATCATAACACTTTTTTTTTTAAAGATTTTATTTATTTATTTGACAGACAGAGATCACAAGTAGGCAGAGAGGCAGTCAGAGAGAGAGGCGGAAGCAGGCTGTCTGCTGAGCAGAGAGCCCGATGCGGGGCTCGATCCCAGGACCCCGAGATCATGACCTGAGCTGAAGGCAGAAGCTTAACCCACTGAGCCACCCAGGCGCCCCCCATCATAACACTTCTTAAGATCTTATTTAATGTTTTCCTCATCTCCCTAATGATAGGGACTATTTATTGCCTTCTAAAGCTGCTTCAGGCACAGCACTAACCATAAGAGGTACACTAGGCCATTTCATACCCTCCACATCCCTATGAAGTAGCTGTCGTTACAAACTCCGTTTTACACATGCATTCGGAAGAGCAGACGGGAATTGACTCGCCCATGGTGCCTGAGCTGTTCACTAAATGTCAGAACTGAGATTCAAACCTAGTTCCAGAGTCTCTACCATTTTCTCCCTGTCGCCCCCACCCCAGCTTTCTCCTCCTGTCTGGACATCTGAGACTACAACCACCTTGTCCTATATAGAGCATGACTCGGGGCATTTCCTTCTCTTTCCCCCCTCTCAGGAAGTGTTGCACCTCCTCCCTCCGTATGGTCTTCAACTCAGAGAACTTTGAGTGTTAATTAAATGTGACCGTGGAGCCCCTGGGTGGCTCAGTCCATTAAGCACCTGACTCTTGATCTCAGCTCAGATCTTGGTCTCAGAGTTGTGAGCTCAAGCCCCGCATGGGCATAGAGCCTACTTAATAAACAAACAAATAAATGACCTTGTGTTCATTCATGGGACTATTTAGTGTGGGTGCCTACAGTGTGTTCTGAGACTTGTTATAGCTGTCAGGCAAGCAGGTAGGTGGGTAAGTACAGTCCTCAAGGTAAGGGATCTGAAGCTCACATAATTTCTGGGATATTTCTGGGAAATCTCTCTTAACTAAGCATCAGAAGACTCACATTTAAGATCTAAACTTTGTTAACGATCTGTCTGACCTTAGACAGGTCTTTCTACCTCTCTGGGCTTTTCGTTTCTCATCACAAAACAGGAATACTCATTCTAGTCACAGAGTGCTTCCGAGGACCAAATGCATGTAAAAGCTACTGGCAACTAGAAAGTGCTGCATGATAGACCTCTTCTGTGCCCATTTATTAATATCTTCCTACAGACTCAAATATGATTAAGCATTGGGCTTTGGAGTCTGACTTTTTGGGTTCACGTCCAAGCTCCTGTGCTGGTGTTGGTGTCCTTGGGTACTTTATTTAATCTTTTTTTTTTTTAATATTTATTTGTATATTTTAGGGGGGAGGGGCAGAGGGAGAGGGAGAATCTCAAACAAACTCTCTACTGAGTGTGGAGCCCCACAGGGGGCTTGATCTCACTACCCTGAGATCATGACCTGAGCCAAAGCCAAGAGTCAGACGCTTACCCGGCTAAACCAACCAGGCACCCCTTTATTTAATCTTTCTAAGCTTTGTTCCTCCCTTTTTCCTTTTTAGAAGGAATCACAATACCAGACACTGCAGGATTGTGGCAAGGATGAAGGGAGATAATAAGACTATTGAGGAGTCAACACTGGGCGGTCCTTGCTGTTTGGTTATTATCCTCATGATTTGGATATTCTTCAAGGTCCTATGTTGGACGAAAGGAAAAGACAGAATCCCCGGAGAGGTGGCTGGACAGGGAGGAAGAAAGGCAAGGGAGCTGATTCCTAAGAACGCACTCTGTGTCATTCCTTTACCACGTGCTCTCAACTGCATTATTCATCAGAATATATGGATAAGAAAACTTAGATTAACTGCTAAGTTTTGAAAGTAAACATTTCCATTGGCCATTAAAGAGATTTCTAAGTCATCCAAAGAAGGTTTTTGGGGACTGTGCTGTCAGCAAGAGTCTGGCTCAGAGAGCTACCAGGTCTGGGAGAGTCACCTTTGAATGGGGGAGTCTATGCTGCAGATAGGTGACTGAATTTAATCTGTGTCACACAGACACAGATTCTGGAGACAGAGCAAGACCAAGGGAAAAAATGTTCTTCTGAGCTCTAAGACTGGTATCAATTTCCAGCTTCAATATTCATCTCCCTTAAATCTGTATACTACCTGTTACATATATACATATTTTTTAAAGATTTTATTTATTTATTTGACAGAGATCACAAGTAGGCAGAGAGGCAGGCAGAGAGAGAGGAGGAAGCAGGCTCCCTGCTGAGCAGAGAGCCCAATGCGGGGCTCGATCCCAGGACCCTGGGATCATGACCTGAGCCGAAGGCAGAGGCCCAACCCACTGAGCCACCCAGGCGCCCCACATATATACATATTTTTAAATTTTTTATTTATTTTTTCTACCAAGCTACATTAAATTTTGTTCTGTTTTTGTTTTCTTTTTCATTTTATGTGGAGATGATGAATTTTAATCAACCACTGAGCCTTTCTGGACTTGAATAACAGTGGAAAACTGTAAAATATTAGATTTTGGAATAACAAATTTTCTCTACTATAAGTGGCCATTAATTGTTAAATGTATCATCATTAAATAACAGCTTTTCAGAAAAGACACCAAATTTAAAATACTCTGAACTTCTGAAATGTGAAAAATGAAAAATGAATGAGCTTCTTGGATTTGAAGAAATGGGTAAGAGCTTATCTTTGTTTGCATTTTAACTTTCCAGAATATTCTTTTTTTTTTTTAAGATTTTATTTATTTATTTGACAGAGAGATCACAAGTAGGCAGAGAGGCAGGCAGAGAGAGAGGAGGAAGCAGGCTCCCTGCCGAGCAGAGAGCCCGACGTGGGGCTCGATCCCAGGACTCTGAGATCATGACCCGAGCCGAAGGCAGTGGCTTAACCCACTGAGCCACCCAGGCGCCCCCAGAGTATTCTTATATCCAACTTCCATACACTTGGGTCACACACTCAGCCAATACTCATCCTCCTTTTTTCTGGGTTTTCATCCACTGGCCCTTACTGAAAAATAGCCATTAGTCTTCAGTAAAGAAAAGACATTTAAAAAAACAAAGCACACAAGAAAACCTGACCACCTGCCCTTCAAATCAACCCCAATATTTGCAGTAGATCCAGTAAACAGCTCCCAGCATGGTGCCTTTAATGACTCAGAAAATGGAAGAGCCCAAATCTCTTTCTCCAGTCTGACACTCAGCCTTGCTTCTCCTGACTTTCTTGAAAATCAGATGATAGCCATGTTATAACTCAAGAACTCAAAATGGTTTTCTACAAATCCATCTAAATATCAATAGTGTTTCTTACAAATCCCCCTGATGTGATATTGAATACATTAAAAACTCAAGGATATACTACAGCCCCATAACCAAACACAAGATACATTTATCACCATAATCAGATGTCAGGCTTCAGGTGGGTAATATCTCAAACTACCAAGGCTCAGAATTATCTTTTAGTAAATAGGGGGAAAGAGTCCTCAGGTTACAAATAGCTGAGTTACAAACACCTTACATATACAAGTCAGCCAGTGCTGTACTGGTACGGAAGACGCCATCTCACAGAACAGCAGACCATCACACTGAGTTCCTGGGAGCGAGCAGGGCTTTGATACCAGAATTCAAGGATGAGGCACTGTTTTCATCCAGCATCTTCACAACAAGCCTGAAAGAGACCTGCTCTCTCTGTATTATACTGATGAGGCAACATTCCATGAGGAAATGAATCCTTGTGCTCAAAGTTATACAACTTTAATAACAGAGCTAGGACATGATGCCAAGTTAGGATGACCAGCTGTCCCATTCGCCTGGGACTGAGGGGGTTCTCGAGATGAGGGTCTGTCAGTGCTAATGTTGGAACAGTCCTGGGCAAACCAAAGCAAATTGGCCAGCCTGTATACAAGTCCAGTGCTCCTCCTGCTAAAAGGGACTGCTATGAGGTGGCCTGGTCCTCCAAGTTGTGTTAACAATATGAGAATTTCAAATGGCTGGTTAAAAAGCAATCTTGTAAAAAATAATAATAATAATAATAAAATTAAATTAAATTAAAAATTAAAAATTAAAAAAAAATAAGCAATCTTATGTGCCCCTCCTCCTCAGCTTGTCCCATTATGGTGGCCCACAGCACTGCATCACAACTGGTGATACCGAACCAGGCTATGACCTAGATTTATTTTGTATATCTAATCATTACACTGGGGATTTAGAAAAGGTGCTTATTCCTAAAGAACTAATCATGGACAGAACAAAATGGCTTATACTTGAAAATCTGTGAAGATAGGAGGCTATCACATGGCAGCCCAGATGGGGCATCCGCATGCCCCAGGGGAGCTATAAATTCTCTACTGACTTGCTGGATTATGACAAAGCACTGAACAGAAATAGTAATATATCCATCCCCTGACTGCAGATTTTATGAGACGGAAGAGCTATGGTAATGACCATTCAGTTGGGGCAATAAAATAAATTTATGGAGACGATTTTGCAACTTCAACTGGAAAGAATGTCTTGGTTGCTATAGACACAACTGGCATTGGCAAAACAATGCAAATCTTGCTTTCCTGAGTCAAGCCATATAATTCAAAGATGGTCAGCATTGCCAGTTTGCTGATGAAAAAGCTTCCCAAAACTATTGGATATAGACTGCACTGTATTGGGTATGAAATTCCAGGCTGATTTGTTGGAGAATGTGTCCTTGACTACAATTAAAACATCAAGGATTTAAATCATGTTTGTGTCATTAGCAAAACTGGAAAAGCCAAATATTAAGCCTAAATGGAGAGCTCAGGTCGGGTGGTAGAGATTGGTAACATCTGGAGTCCCATTGCCCTCACCAGTAAAACTGTCAGATGGTCGTGTTCTGTGGCCATCTACATAGTAGAGCTTTCTGCATATACCTTCTAACAATTTTATCATTAGAAATACCAGTGGCCACCATCCTGAACTCACTCTTTGGTCTGAGCTGATAGGCTATCCGTTCCCTTTGGAGGGATTGTTGTTTGACTTATGAACAAAAAGCCTTTAACAACAAAACAAAACACTTCTTTAAAAAACATTTAAAGAGAAGATATATTGCTTTATGAAATGTTCTATTAATTTTTATAGTCATGAATTCATGAAAAGAACAGGCGTAATTGAACATGGTTAATTATTACACCACTTCAAAGAGTAAGAAGTAGTCAGTTTTCTTATCTGACAGTGTCTAAGCAGTATTATCACAAACTGAATCATGTTTCCTGGAATTATGTTAGGAGGATTTCAGTGATATTAACTGAATTTTCTCATTTGTGGAGACTATTTCCAGTGAATCTTCTCTATGGTTCCTTTAAATATTAATCAGTATATTCCAAAAACCTTTATACATTTTGAAATTTTCAGGGCAGAATCCTTAAAGACCACCTCTTAAATCAACAACAACAATAACAAAACTTTTTTTTTTTTTTTACACTGTCCATTGATAAGCTACACATTGAAAGGCAGGGGACAGGACTAGGTGGGGCAAATGTGATACCCAGGGAATTGCAAGGTCCAGAGAGTGACACCTCCCTAAATTTTGTGCCCTCAGTGACTTTTTACTTCAGCCTCATCCTGACTCTGCCAAGTAGAACAGACACGGATAACACTCTTTACCTGGCGCCCAGTGTCTTATTCATTTTTAAGTTTCTGATTGAAAATAAAGGTGTGCATGTCCGGTTGGGTAACATTGCATGAATTTAATGTCTCACTTGGGTTAAATTAACTCAAGAGGAAAACCCCATGTTGATATCTACATTTTCAAACACTTTGTCATTTATGAAGAGTTCCATCTACTTCTACCAACTTTTTTTTCTTCCGTACATAATTCATTCAAATAAAATATATTCCTATAAACTATTTTTAAACTACATATTGACATTTCTATTCAATTCAAAGATTAGATTCTATTTTAAACCACAATGACCAGAGACCTCTCTACCCCAATACATCCCAGTTTATAGAAATAACACAATTTTATTGATCTCTTCTGATAATTTCAAACACATGGGTGAAGCCTTTGGAGGACACCTTGAAGAATATATCTGGGTTCTCAGTCACAAGATTGCTCCTGACTACCAGGGATCAGAACAGCAGAGTGCCAGGAATATCAGAGCTGATGGTCTTTCTCCTGAGTTCTCAGATGAGCAAAGTGTACTTAGATGGACAATAAGCATGATAACAAACATCTGTTATCCAAACATATTTACCTCCAAACATGCACAGCCTCCCACTGCAGACAGACTCTTCTAATATAGTTACTTTAAAAATAGTGGTGACTGAGTGAATAAACAGTAAATCGATTATTTAATAGTGAAACTGAAGCAGCCAGCAAAGCCAAGTCTGAAAGAGGAAACTGAGACACAGAAGCAAGAATCAAACAGGTGCAAATACAGGGAGAGGGGAGCCAACACTTTCTGAACTTCTATGACATGCCAGGGTTGAGGATAAAGCAGACCAAGTTTTGCAACCTGGCATGAGATTCATGGTGAACATGGTTGGGGATGGGGAAAGGGATTTGTTGTCCTTTGCCTGTGACTTCCATCTCTAGGTCTAAGGCTGCTCCTGGAGTTTCAGTGTCTTTCAGCAAAGGGAAGAAGGTAAAATGGAAAATCTGGGGCAAGTGGCTTTGTCTCTAAGATGATCAGGCAATTATATTAATCATGTCTATTTATATCCCAGTGGTCAGACCCAGACCCAGCTGGCAATGTATTTTGTGGTCGAGAAACCATGTTCCCAGTTAATAATGGGGGTGGGAGAATACTATTTAAAAAGAGGAGGAAATAATGGACACTAGACGACAGTCAGCAATCTCCACCATTCCCTTTTGTGGGTTCTTCGGCTTTGTGAGAAGAAAGGGAGACATCAAGGGAGGACCACCTTGACTCCTAGGCTACTGCCTACAACTCAACACCCACCCGCCATGACTCCCAGGAGAAGGACTGTTTCCTCACTTATTAAGCAGAGGCGCAGACTCACTGCTCGCAGCAATAATGTTCCATAATTCTTTCATGATTCTGTAGTAAGTTATTACAGAAACGTCTACTTTGTTACTTTCATTGTGGAAGCATTTGACATAATAATGGTCATGGGTGACACTGAAAAAATGACCCATCTTTACAATTACTATTCTGACAGCACAGACTCAATGACTCATCCCCTTGTTCCAGAAAGCTGACAACAGAAGGGACACCTAACACACCACCACACGGAGCTTCCTTCTTCCCCCCTCACCAGTCCAACCAAGCAGTGCCTGAAGAAGTTTCCAACTTCCATGGCCATGAGCCAGACAAAGTCAGGACACTGGGCAACACAGAGTAATCTGAGACTTAATTGCTCCCAAAGGGGCTTTTCTCCCTCCAACAGCCAATGTGGATCTTATTCTACCCATTCAGGGAAATTCCTGGAAGGCAACTCTGAGGAAGCTGGACGGATTATTGTGTCATCCACAAAGGGAGATTTATTTCATTCCAAGTGAAGTCTTGGGTTGGCTATCCCATTTCTTCTCAGTCTTACCCTTTCCAGTGTTCTTTCTGTTTGCTCATTACACAGGAGACAGCATCTACTTCCAGCACCTTTTTCCTTCTGGTTTCACTTACCAAAAAGAGCTGCACACCTTTATTATCACCAGAAAGCAAAGGTTGGGTTGGCAACACCAGAGGAGCCTGGTGAACTCCTGGTCAGCTTGAAAAATGAAAGTTACAAATGTCAAATTCTTAGACTTGGGGTTGTATGGAGGTTGGGGGGTTCCTGTTGATATTGTTAGTCAACATCCAGCTTGGGATGGGAGAACCCTGCTGGTTGGAAAGAGGGCCATCCCTACCCTCTTCTCCATTTTCTCTGGCATCTCAGCTTCTAAACCAAGTAGGCTTGTCAAGGAATTTCCTCCAGAATAAAAGCAGTTCCAGTCTTTTCTTTAATTAAAAAAAAAAAAAAAAAAAACTACGGGCGCCTGGGTGGCTCAGTGGGTTAAAGCCTCTGCCTTTAGCTCAGGTCATAATCCCAGGGTCCTGGGATCGAGCCCTGAGTCGGGCTCTCTGCTCAGCAGGGAGCCTGCTTCCCCCTCTCTCTCTGCCTACTTGTGATCTCTGTCAAATAAATAAATAAAATCTTTAAAAAAAAATAACCTTAATAGAGAGCTCTTACTATATGTTAAGCACTATTCTGAGAGTTGTACACCTATCATCTTGTTCAATGCTCAAAACAACCCAAAGAGATAGGCACTATTATTCCCTCACTTTATAGGTAGAGAAACTGAGCTCTGTTCTAAGCATTTTACATGGATCAGACCATACCACAGAGGGATCTGCACAGCCATGAACCTGAGTCTAGTGAGCCAAGGAGGCAGGTGCTGCACTTGACATGCCACCCACCATAAGCCATCCACCATGAGCCACCCACCATGTCATCCACCATGTCATCCACCATATGCTATCCATCACACCCTCTGGTTACAGCAGAACCCCCTTATCCATGGTTTCAGTCACTCTAGTTGACCACAGTCCTGAAGCAAGTGATCCTCTTCCTGACCTATTATCAGAAGGTCAATAATAGACCTCACTTCATCTCATTACACAGGCATCTTGTCATCTCACATCATCGCGACAGGTGCGAGTACAATATAATAAGGCATTTTGAAAGAGAGACCATATTCACATAACTTTCATTACAGTATATTTATAATTATTCTATTTTATTCATAGTTATTGTTGTTAATCTCTTACTGCCCTGAATTTATAAACTGTACCATAGGTACATGTAGGAAAAACATAATGGACATAGGGCTCAGTATTATCCACAATCTCAGGCATCCACTGGGGGTCTTGGAACATATCCCTCACAGAGAAGGGTGGAGAGCCTACTATACTGCTATTCCCAAAAGCAGAACTGGCACTGACAAAGGGACAGTGAAGTGTCCTCAGGGCAAGAACTCCTCCTCTATCTGACCAGTCTGTGGAGTAATTCTGGGTGTTGTTCTTGGCTAAGCAGCTTCCAGTTTTCTTGCCCTCATGAAGAACCTATAAGCTGCTGACATTGTCTAGAAATTTATTTCCAGCCAGAGTTGCATCTGTTTTTGTGGCTGAGATCACTGGCTAAAGAAGTGCCTGATACAACACACGTTAGTTTTCTCTTCTCTGCAGGTCTGCATTGTGCATCAAGCCTTTAAATGGTGTTTCATATCTGTGTACCTCATTAAGAATCACACAGTGCACTATGTTATCACATTAAACTCCTGGCAGGTCTCAAGGTAAGTTTTCTTCATAAAGAACAAAGGTGTTTCTCAAAGCAGAGACTCTTGCTGGAAAACAAACCACTATTCCTTCCTCAAGATCTCCAAGGATAAAGATGCGTGAATGAAGACTTGGCTTTTCAACAGAATGTAAGTTCAGACCATTCTGGGCATCTATTCCCACCTCCCTCTCCTACAGGACACACTCAGTAAATAAAATCTTAAAAAAACAAACAAAAAAAAAAACGGGGTGCCTGGGTGCCTCAGTGGGTTAAAGCCTCTGCCTTTAGCTCAGGTCATGATCCCAGGGTCCTGGGATCGAGCCCCACATCCGGCTCTCTGCTCAGCAGGGAGCTTGCTTCCTCCTCTCTCTCTGCCTGCCTCTCTGTCTACTTGTGATCTCTGTATGTCAAATAAATTAAAAAAGTCCTTAAAAAAAAAAAAAGACACACTCAGGATGATGATACATCCTGTTTCCAGCTGCCCAGCTCCTCTGGTCGTGGGATGGGGTGCATGAGAGCACTTAATGCCTTTGGCGGTGCATCACTTACTTGATTCTCTCTTCAAACCCAGAAGTGACTGTGAGGTTTTGTCCAGCTTTATTGAGGTATGATTAGCAAAAAAAAAAAAAAAAAAAAATTGTATATAGGGGCACCTGCGTGGCTCAGTCAGTTAAGCAATTGCCTTTGGCTCAGGTCATGATCTCAGGGTCCTAGGATCAAGCCCCATATCAGGTTCCCTGCTCAGCGGGAGGCTGCTTCTCCCTCTCCTTCTGCCCCTCCTCCCTCCTTGTGCTCTCTTCCCCCTAAATGAATAAATACTATCTTTAAAAAAATTATATGCATTTAAGGTATACATCTGATATTTTGATATACATATGCACTGTGAAACAATTACAATTAAGCTAATTAACATATCACCTCACATAGTCGTGTGGATGTGTGTGTGATATGAACACTCGAGATCTACTCTCTTAGCAAATTTCAAGTACACAATACAGCATTATTAACTGTAGTCACCATGCTGTACATTAGGTCTCCGAAACATATTTCTTCTATAACTAAAAGTTGAGACCCCTGACCAAGTTTGTCTCCCTTTTTCTCCTACCTCCAGCCCCGGGAAACCACCACTCTGTTCTCCATTATTGTGAGTCTGACTTTATTTTAGATTTCATATATACATGCAATCATCTGGTATTTGCAGAGGTAACTTTTTTAAAAAATGATTCCACAAAGTCTTTTATTATTCTTTTATTGTTTGTGTAATTTATGTCTATTTTAGGTATATTTTGAACCTGAGATTCACAGAAGCCATGAATATGCCCAGTGGGTCACTGTGTGTTAATTCCATCATTTCCACTACCTTGGGCTGTCTGCCCTTCGATCAGAGGATGAATGGCACTGTGCATCTATGCGAATCAAGTTCGAGGATAAATGCCTTGTCAGATACCAGTTCAAAGTCTTCTATGTTTTAAAAAAAAAAAAAAAAAAAAAAAAAAAAGTCTTCTATGTTTTGTGCATGTGAGCTGAAAGCCAGCCAACCGCTGCCTCTCGGGGCAGCACACCCAGCTACTGAGTTCCTGATAAGTTGTTTCAAAAGATGTATGTTAAAAATGACAACTCTTACTAGGATAAATAAAATAACTGCTTTATTATTTTAGAAAAAAAAAACCTGTGGGAAAATGCCTGGGTTAGCACTGCATTCACATAATGCCTTTCAAAGTTAGAGCATACTCTAGGTTGACTTTAACATTCTATAAATGTCATACAATTTTCATTTGCCATGCGTAACATTTATCCTTGGCTTTAAAAAAATCAACCTTCTGAGTAGTATGGATCCTACCTGAGAAACTCAAGTGACAGTCTTGGGAATTGTTTTAAGGAGAAATGAGATGCCAGGAAGTAAATCAAACACTGTTGCTGCTGGTTATCAAGCAGTGTGCAGACACGGGTTGAGCTTGTTTCCAGCAAGAGTTTTATATATATGCATGTGTTTAGGTATGTGTCTTCTTTCAAGTATTCAAGCTAAAATTTCAGAACTGTATTTGAAAGAGTGTCTCAAATATTGAAAGGTCAAGAAACACTGTAGAAGGAAAACAGTGAGCCTTCGGAAGTGAGAAGGGGGATCTTGGGTCCTGGGTCACAGCCTTCGAGTTATGTATGATGGTGGTGGTACAAGTTGGGATGGTAAGAGCATATTCTAGAGCAAGCACGAATGGAGTGGGGAGACAGGGAGCAGCAGGTTGGTGAGCAAAATATGACGCTGTGAGCAGTCAGTAATTCAGTGAGGATGTCACTTATAAGAAGAGGGATATGAAGGATGTATTCGTGTATGTAGGGCAGAAAAGTCCTTAGGACTAGAGATGGCTGCATGGTCATGGTCATGCAAAGATACCCAAAGCTGCAGAGAGACAGGCAGGGCTGGACATCACGGGAATGAAGATACAGAGATGACATACAAGGAAAGAGTGCCCCTGCCCCAATACCCCCAGAGCTCACGGGATTGCTCTGTGCACAGTGTGAAAACCTTGGGACCAGCCTCCTTTTAGTCTCCACCAGCTTTAACTTAAACACTCAAATAAGTCTTCTTAGGGAAAGCCTCTTGCAAACTGACTGCTAACTCTATCTGTTTCATCTGTGGAAGGGGGTGTAAAGAACCAAATTTTTCTGACACTTCAAGGGGTATCCTGGTCAAGAAGAAAGATACATTAGAGAATCCAGAAATCAGCAAGCAAGCTCAACCGTAAGGCAGAAAGTGTCCTGAGAGGAAAGCACCCAGGTCATCCAGGGGGTCAGCAAGGACCTATCACTGAAGACATTCTGCAGGTGGATTTCACTGAACCCTGGGGCAATCCCGAATTTGAATCAGAACTAGTACTGAGCATCCATTTTCCTGTCCAGCCCAAACTAAAAGCCTGTGAGGATGTGCCTAGGTGGACATGGGGGCCAGTGAAGAATCTGTGGGCTGGCCACACTGGCTACAGCTGCCATGGCTCCTGGAGGAAACTGGATTGTTGGGATGCCCGGGTGGCTTAGATGGTTAAGCACATTCCTTCAGCTCAGGTCACGATTCCAGGGTCCAGGGATCAAGCCCCGCATCAGGCTCCCTGCTCAGGGCAGAACCTGCCTGCTTCTCCTTCTCCCTCTGCCATTCCCTCTACTTGTGCTCTCTGGCTCTCTCTGTCAAATAAATAAATGAAATCTTGAAAAAAAAAAAAAAAAAAAGGAAACTGGATTGCCACCCAGGGGCCAGGAGAAAGGGTCCAACCTTGCTGCCTTGGTGGAATGCTTGCTTACCTACAAGGCACAAAGCTATACTGTTCATTGTTGTCATCTTTTAGTCCCACCACACCTTCGGGGGAGTAAATGATGATCCTTATTTGAGTGGCAAGGAAATCAAAGTTCAAAGAGATTAACTATTTCATTCAAGATTACAGAGCAGTGCCAAAATATGAACCCAGAAACAGCTGACTCCCAAATTTATGCTGTTTTCAACAAACCTAATGGGTTCCCTGAAAGATCCTCAAATTAGTTTATTCTTCAACAAATCTACATTTAGAAAAAAAAATCTAGAAAATCTCCAGATGTTTGAAAATTAGGCAACACATTTCTCTTTCTTTCTTTCCGCAGCAAAGCAAGGTTTATTGAGTGATAACAAAATGATAGTAGGAAGCTCCCAAGGAGGGAGGGGACCTGAGGGGGTTGCTCTAGGCAACACATTTCTAAATAACAATTAGAAAATATTTCTAACTGAATGGTAATAAAAAGAGACACACCAAACTTAAGATCTGTAGCTAAAGCAGCACTGAGAGGAAAATTGATAGTACTAAGTGATATATTAAAAAAAAGAAAGTGTGCTCAAAAATCAATGATCTAAGCTTCGATCTTAAGAAGCTGATTAAGGAAACTCAAGGAAATTAAAAGGAATTTTTATATCCCTAAAAATAAAGAGAAGAGTGCAAACCAATTAAATAGAAAGAGAAAACAAAGGTTAGTTCTTTGAAAGAGTAATAAAAGTGACAAATCCCCAAGCAAGACTAATCAAGAAAAAAAGGAGAAAAATTGCCAGTATCGGGAACAGATAGGTATTTTAACGGCCTATGATATATGTAAGACACTGAGCATGAAGAAGAGGAAGAGAATGAATAGGAAAAAAAGTGTATCTGTTTTTGAAGCTATCCAGAAAAGCTACCCAGTTCGGATTCTATTATATTCAATTTAATCTAACATGCATTTATTAGAAGGGAACATAAAGCATTTCAGCTGGTATTATAGGCCTAGAAAGAGAGCATATATACACTGGAGTTAGAGAGAGCTGAATTGAAATCCAGCCTCTACCTTGAACTAAATGTATGACTTTAGGCAAATTATATAACCTCTCCAAATTATATAAACTCTCCATTTCTTATCTAACAAATGGGAGATAACAGTACCTACCTCACAGAGCTGTTGGAAGAGTGGGAGATAAAGCAGGTAGGTAGCTTATATCCTACAGAATTCTTTATCCAGCATGACCCATAACTATAGCATTTATACTTTATTTGTAGAAAGGGTACAAAAATAGATCCTGAGACAAGGTCATTCATGAGCATTTACCATCCCTTAATTATCTGCACCAGTAAGAGAGGTTTGGTATAGTCATTTTCAATAGAAAGGATGCTACTAACATATAAACCACATAAAAGCACCTATGAAAATTAAAATGAAATAACTTAATATAAAATTTTCATTCTAATTTTATACCATAATTTTTTTGTTATTAGGAAATCAAAATAAACACTATGGCAACAACATGTTATTTTAAAACTTTGGGGGAAAGGCTTCCAACTCTAGTGTTGGCATTATGACAGAAGATCCCCCCAAGTCCTCAGCTTCCCAACAGCGTGTCTCCCGAGTCACACGTGCGATGGGTATGTAAGGCTCAGAGATCCGAAACGACCATGCTAACTGGCTCATACATAAAATCTGCAAGATGAAGGCTCAGGACTTTTCACACACTGGAGAAGCCTGATAGGCCTACGACAAGAAAGAAAAAAAGAGAGAGAGGATCAGTTGGCAGTACAATACATCTATGGTTCAACTGCCCAAAGCAAGTAGCTCCTTCATTAGCAACAAAAGTATGCATGGGGCACTCAGCTTCTTTTCCTGCAGTGACAACACAGAGGAAGGTCAACTCCGGGAATGAACAACTTAAAGTATGGCTGGTTTGGTTTCATTTCACTTGTACAGCCACAGAAATATGGGCACCTGGGTTGCTCCGTAGGTTAAGCATCTGCCTTCAGCTCAGGTCATGATCCCAGAGTCCCAGTATCAGTGGGCTCCCTGCTCAGTGGAGAGTCTGCTTCTCCCTCTCTGTCTCTCTGCCCCTCACCCCACTCAGGTCTGCTTCTCCCTCTGCTCCTTACCCAGCGTGGGCTCTCTCTCAAATATATAAATAAAATCTTTAAAAAAAAAAAAAAGCCATTGAAATAAATAGTGAGAAGGGATGTTTGATGATAATGTGTGGAGATGAAACAAATGTCTGGCTCAAACATGTCACAAATACATGCTATGAATGTCAGCTGGTGATCAAGACATGCAGAGGCAGCAACCTGAGAGGAGGGACCTCCGTATTTTCTGCTGGTGATTTGCTCTCTTCTCTTCAGAAGCTTCCTGAGAGAGGGTTGAGAGAGGGTGGAGACTCTCTGGGGGAAGGCTGGTGGCCATCAGCAGGAGGACCAGAAGTCCTTTGCACAGAACAAATCCTAGATAAGAATCTAGCCAGTGAATGACTCCCTGCTGAGTAAAAATGAGATAAGAAAGCCACAGGGTCCAATGGGAGTGGCTGGTCTGTAGAAAAGGATGGATAGTAAGGAATGTGGTTCATTAAATTGTAGCTGAATCTGGTTTTGCTATGTTGAGTCAAGAAAGAGAGAAATCCTTAGAAGCAGCTACCTGCACCCCTGGGCTTCTGGAATGGGCTATCTCAGGCTCATTTCTAGCCAACTATCATGACCAGCTGGGCACAATGGTTCTAAATGTGGACTCACTCCATCCACACCAATATGGTAGCCTGGGATCCCCCACATGAACACTTTCCAGGGGAAAGCAATTATTAACAGCAATTATGCTGTTAAGATGATCTCTCTCCACAGATATGTAAATATTAATATCCAATGTTACAATAAAATGGACACACTTTGGGTATGTTGGATAATACACAGAGAGAGAGGGAGTGTATTTCAAAGTAACAGAGGAAGTGCACCTTTAGGTTTTTAATAAATATGTCACAAGGGGGCACTAATGAGAAAAAAAATGCTACATTTTTAAGGTCATGGAAAAGAGGACTGTTACTCTCTGTTCATTCCACTGGTTAGAACACATGTGATGAGATTCTGTATATATTTCATCGGGAGTATGAGCATGTATATGGGAAAAAGGAAAAGGACTTGAAGGATATACAGCCAAATGTTAATAGCATTTGTCTCCAGGTAGGGATTTCTAAGGGATTAACCTCAGAATCAGCAGAAAGTCTAACCTATATAAATGTATTTACACTTCTGTTTGCCTATTAAACAATCACACCAAAACAGCGGGACAAAAGTTTGCTAAATTGAAAGTGTGTTTGGCATGGAGTGATTTCACCTTTATTCTACATCGATATCCCTGACATTCACTTTAGGCTCCTGTGGGGACAAGCAGCTTTCCTACAAAGCCATAGAACTCTTAAAGATACAACAAGGGGCCCTGAAAAGCTGGTAATTTAAAGAATCATGTTGAATATATTACAACCTCATGGTTGGGGAAAAGGCCTAGTGATTTCAAGTATGATCCCCAAATTTAAGGTTACATGAGCTGAGGCTCAGAATGACAGGTGTTATTGTCTTACAAATCACTTCCTTCAACATGGACCACTGTTCAAGTCCAGATGGAAGATATGCTTTCACAGTCTTCCCAGGTAGAGAAGAAGTGAGCTCATCTGGAACCTGTGGTCAGCATGAATGAGGCTGACTGACGGCCATTAATGAAAGAGAGGAGAATGATTAAAATGAGAAAAAAAAGCGGGGCGGGGTGGGGGGTTGAGGATAAGACCCATGTACATTCCCCAGTCTTCTCCTAGGTGTTTAGTGTTCTCTTTTCCCAACACGAGGTATCTTTGAATAACTCAGACTGGTCAGATGTCTGCAGTCTGCAATGCTTCCTTTCTAGTTATTCTTGCTCCTTTGTTCGGCTTGTTTTCCCATCTAACTGCGGTAGAAAGCTTGTGTTATTTCTGGCAGTTTCCAGAGAGAAGCCAGCTGACTGAGGGGGAATTCAGGTCATTTTGAGACAAAAGCCCTCAGTGAATGTTCCTGGACTCTGTCCTTCTGCCTTTCCGATAGGGTTGGTGGGAGAAGGTGGTGACAGAAAGAGACAGGAAAAGGATTCTTGAATTCCAGGCTCCGTGTTCTTTGAGAAAATTTTTTCTGTCCATATCCTTCTTCTAAGCCATCATTTACAGGTAAATCTCCAAAGATGCTTCTAGCAAGGAGTCCCTGCTACAACTACTTAAAAGTGAGTGAGGGTCCCAGCTTGGATAACAGAGTTGCAGATGACTTTAAAAATATATACCATCTGTAAATTTAAACTTTTCCCCAATGAACGTGTACTACTGCAAAAAAAGAAATTAGATCTTACTTACATTGCCTAATTTATAAAAGATAAAGTTTGGTAGACATCCATGTATCAACTTATCAAGCGTTAGGGATCTACACCGAGATCCAACTAAAGAAACCTCACATGCAAAACACCACTGTGTCACAAGGATTTTACAAATCCTTTGCATTGGACAAAACATGCTTCCACTCCCCTGAAAGCCAATGGTTTGCAAGCCCTGGGTCAGGCGTCTCATGTGGGAAACCAGAAAATACATTCTCAAAGGCTTGGTCCGCTTCAGAGGCAAATCAATGATCAGGGACAGGTGGAGAAGAAAGAAGAGGAAGATGGGGGAAAGGTGGTCAACAGAAGGACCCTGGCTGGAAATAGCTCGAAGGGTGGCCCGGAGGGCAGGAACGCACACCATAGGTCACCATCCCGGATCACCAACAAGGCCCAAGAGGGATTTCCACAGCCCTCCTGGCTCAGAGGAGGCCAAGGAGAGGAAAATACCCACAGTCGGCAAGACAGCCATTGCTTTTTTAAGAAGTCAATTACCCGTAATTATTCTGGCAAGAAAATGCAATACTCCTTTCCTTTAGAATCCGTTTCAGATTATTTACGGAGGAACTCGAGCATGAGTCACTGGGAAAGAAAGAAAGAAATAAAAAAGAGTTAAGTGATAAGTTTCTTGCAAACACTTCCCGATCTTGGTTTCTTCTAGGTAGCAAGCTCTGGGCCAGAGCTTGGGATGAAATGGGGCAGAAGCTGTTTTTAAGAGCTAACAGGGCAGCAGGGGAGCTGAAGGTGTGAACTGCATAGATACTTATTGTGGATATGAAACTGAGAGGTTTTGGGGATGGGCTGAATGTCCAGGGAGGCCCCAGTAATTTCCTCAGTCACTCTGTTCTCGATGCATTCCTGTGATTGCAGGGACCAATTCCAAAAATTACCCTGAGAATACATATGCACAAAGTGGGAACATATACCTGTGAACACTTCCAATGTCATGCATCACCCAGGCCTGTAGTTGATGAACCTTCTCTGGACGCAAATTAAAGACTTCCACACGTCCAAAAGTGCTACGATAGAAGAGGCAGTGAATATTGTTAAGCCCAAACTGAATTGTTCAGCCATCCCCAGGCCTTGTCAAGAGCAAGCAGGCTGGGAACCACTGGTTAGAACCTGCCCTTTGGGATTGACCGGTGAATTGCACTAGAAACAGCCAATCTCATGCATTGTGACCCTCATTGAATACGATTCTCAAAATAAGATTCTTACTTGGTAACTTGATGGTGATTCTTTAAATACTTGCTATTCAAAGAGGGGGCCTTGCACCGCCATAATGAGCACTGCCTGAGAGATAGTTGGACCTGCAGAATCTCAGCCCACCAGCAGCCGAACCACCCCCAGATGACCCGCACTCAATGAGGCTGGAGAGGTGCTGCTCTGAGAGCCCCTGGGGCCCTGCCCGGACGCCAGCCCTCAACTCTTCCCCGTTGGTCTCTGACAGCCACCATTCCTGTTGCACATAGCTGGACACGGAGTATCAGATTATAAAATTATGGAGTGTTAACACTTTCACCTGAAACCCTGCCAGCTTAGGGTCAAAAGAAGACAAAAGGGCAAATGCTTCTTTGCAGAATTAAATATTAAAACAGGAGAGAAGGAAAATTCATTTGGGGCATCCAGAGAGCCTGGAGCAGCCCACCAGTATCTGCCTCTCTTCTCAATCCAGCCTTTTCCAGGGAAAGACTAGAGAACAAAGGCTGAGAAAGCATCCAACGTGCTAAAAACTAAGTATAGAAGGAGGTCAGAGAAGAAGGGCGTTGGTGTGGTCAGATTCAGAGCTGTGGGTTAAATGAGGAGCAACAGCTGATACCCACTGAGCCCTCTCTCTGTTGTGAGGCACAGAGCTCAGTTAGTCTTCAAGTCACCACCACCACCTCTCCTGGTACATACTTCAGGGGCCCCTGAGGTTAGGTGCCCAGCCGATGGTCATACGGGTAATATGAAATGACGGGAGCCCCTGCTTTCAACCACTACAATTAATGATGGGTAATGCCTAGAATGAGATAGTGAAGGCCAAGAGCCCAGCACAGTAGTGGTTTGACATCTTGACTGAGATGTACACTCTTCATGGAGGACAGAGGAGCCAGGCCAGATCTTCACGGATGGTGAGGATTAAACAGGTGGGTGCGGGAAGGGTGGCTGGGCAGAGGGAACAGCATGAATAAAGGCAGGAAGTTGGGAGAGCTCAGAAAATGACACCAGGCCTTGAAAAGCCAAGGGGAGGAGCTGGCCACAGAGCAAGGGCCAATGGGACATTTAAAGTATTTTTAAACAAAGGAGACACCAGACAAATACTCTGACTTAGATAAATCTCTCCGTAGAAAACATTCCACCTATTTAGCCCAAATCTTCAGTTCTGACCTAACCACAAAAAGCATATTCTTCTAGGGATGAAATATGTAACAGGAAGCTGCACTAACACTTGCAAATAGGTTGCAAAGAAACCAGTACCTTCTTTCATCAAAGGTGTTACTGATGGACCCATTGAGCACCACATGGACCACACCACAGGCGTCTTCTGCAAACTTAAAAGAAAAAAAAAAAAGCCCACCGTTCCTCAGCATGCAAACTTAATTGCCACATCCCAGCAGCTCCTTCTGAAACAACTCAGCATCAGCAGGTTAAAGAGGGAAGAGCCCGTACAGGGCTCTCTCAGTATTGCCAGGTGTATGTAATTTGCAACCTAAGACATTGACAGGATTATGCTTCAAATAAGAATTCTGGAAGCGGTTGCTCCAATCTGTGTTTGAACAACGGAGGTCAACATCACTGTTCACAAGGTTGCTAGATTGATGGTTCAGAAGCTGAAAGTCCAGAGATTAAGAAAAACATTGCTGGAGGAGGAAGATAAAAGCACTTTTTTGGTGTCATGTGCCGTAGACACTGCACGTTTCATTTAGTGGGAGCAGGGTGGACAATTCAAGGGCAAGGGAAAAGGGACAGGAAGAAAGGGGAAACTGAGGAGAGAAGGGGACACAGGTTTGCACGGGCACAAATAGGGAAGGAAGGAACAAAAGAACAAAGGAAGGAAGGAATCACTGAGCAAGGAGTTTTATTTCTTCGTGCAATGAATACTCAGCTAGAATCTTTGCTAGGCACTGGGAAAAACAAAATGAACAAAGCAAAGCAATCTACATGTTCCCTTCAAGAGGTCCCCAGGCCCCCTGGGACCAGCTCAGGTTCAGCTCAGGTTCACTACTATGTCGTACTGGGAAGATGAGATCCTTGTGGGGTTAGCTGCCAATACTGAGTGTTCTTTGAGAGCCTGGCTCTTCTATGCACCACAGCCCTGAAGCCTGGAGCTGGTTTATGGCACAGAGTGGGCACCCAGAGAAAATCTATGGAGGGAAAAGAGGGAAGGAGGAAGGGAAGGAAAGAGAAGAAGTCTAAATAGTCAGTGATGGTGATTAGGAAAGAAATAGAAAAGGCATGGCAGAGGGCAACGAAAGCTAGGTCCTACAGGACAGGTAGGATCTCACCCAGGAAGGGCTGAGGCAGGTGCAAACAGAAAAGCCTAGGGGTTTGAGAAAACGGTGGTTTTGGTGAAAACCTTAGTAGGTGCAGAAGTTGGGTAGCAAAGTGAGTTCACAGAGGGCCGTGAATGCTTGGCCAAGGCATCTGGCCTTTATTCTGCAGGTGATAAGACACCACTGAACCATCTGAAACCAAATTGTAAGAGTCCAGCGCAGCTTCTGTCTTTTGGCTGGGTGTGACGAACAGAGGACAGGGGCCCGATTTCTACCCATCACAAGGCCTAAGTCAGTAGAGTGCTTCTGGGGCCAAGTGCTGAGCTGCCGTCTATGATTCTCAAGAGCCCCCAGGAAGTAAGCGCTGGGTCAATTTGCCCCAAGGTCACATCACTTGGAAGCAAGGAAGTGCAAGGGGGATTCAAACCCCAAAGAGCTCTGCCTCTCTCGTCAGAAAAAGAAAGGATCTCATTGGATCAAAACAAACTTGTCTTGGTACATCTATGAACATTTAGCCAAAATAAAGCTGCAGCCCCAGGGTAGCTCACCACGGTAGGGCACCTTACATCACTTTCAATGTGCTCCTAGCTCCAAGCTCGTGCTTGACACATATGAAATGTGGCTTGTTTTAAGAGTTGTTCACACCAGCACTGTTCCCAAGACATATCAGAGAGTAAGAAAATAAGCAGGAACCTTTCTCAGAAACCGCAAGCAAGCAAACAAAAACAAGTTATATAGCGCCTCTGTATGAGTATACAGTGTTTAGTAGGGACTCAACATACTCATGAGGCCTCGCCTGGCACATGGTCTCCAAACGTTGATCATTCAGACTGATCAGGGATCTAAGTTAGGCCAATGCCTAGATCAGAGGATTAAACCAAGCTGGAGGTTCCTGGCAACCAAAGCCAAAACCTGGGTAGGAGCAGGGATTCACCAACTAGAGCCCACGGACCATCCATGAAAGCCCTAAAATTGTATGTGAAAATCTACTGTTACGTGCTTAGATACGTTATTCTCAAGAAAGAATCCTAAACTTTTTTTCCTAAAGGATTTGTGGTGTAAAAAAGGATTAAAACCAACCCCTGACTGGATGATCTCTAAAGTTCTCTGGTCTCTAAAATTCTAAGATTTCCTTTTAGTACTTACCCTTTTGGACACTGCATTCCAGAATACAGAAAAAGAGTTGTTGCTGCAGTCTTCCCTCCGGTCTGGACAAGATTGATAGTTCATTTCTAAAAGACATAGGTTTTAGAAAATAATTAAAGTAGAAAAGTAAGAGTGTAATTAAGCTCTGTTTTTGCCGGGCTATTCGATCACAGCAGGGCCGTATTCCAATGGCCACTACTGCCAAGATGGAGGAGGGAGAATGGACTCATCTGGACCCAATTTAACTAAATGCCCCTGTGTCCCTTCCAAGTCCTTACCTTATCCTCCAAATTCCAGACAGGAACACAGTGACCAGCTCTGAGTCATCATTCTGGGAAATTACAGCAAAAGTTCATCTGGCAGAAACAAGCCCTCTTCCAAGATCCCCTCTTCCAGGAAAAACCAGGGATAAAATTGGACCCTCAGGGGCCACTCTTGCCAACTACTCCTCCACTTCCTGCCAATTCTCTCTTGCTGACAGTCTTTCTCCCTGACCTGCCTCAGTCCCCACACCCTGGGTTCAGAGAGCCTCTGAGTCCTTCTATGCTCACTCTCCCCCAAGAAGACAGGCTCAGGAGTCAGTGAGATTCAGCAGATATAGAGCACAAATACATCATTTCTACGGTACTTCTCCCAGGCATATCCGTCTAGTGCACAAAAATGGTTTAAATTATCTTTTGAGATATAACTGAAAAAATTGTAAGATATTTAAAGTGTACAATGTGAGGATATATACACACACACATATATATATGTGAGAGAGAGAGATTGTGCAAAGATTCCCCCACATATGGAGTTAATTTAACACATTTATCATCTCCTGTATTGATCTTTTTATGTGTATAAGAGAACATTTAAGTTCTGCTCTCTTAGCAAATTTCAATTATATAATAATGTTAGCAAATATAATCATCATGCTGTACATTAGAACCTCAGACCTTATTCATCTTATAACTGAAAGTTTATGCCCTTTTACCAACCTCCCCCTCATTCCCCTACCTCCCAGCCCCTGGCAACCACTTTTCTCTGTTTCTAGGAGTTTGAGGAGTTTTTCTTCTTTTAAGATTCCACATGTAAGCGATTTCATGCACTACTTGTCTTTCTCTGTCTGCCTTATTTCACTTTGCACAATGCCCTCAGATTTATCTATTATTGCAAATGGCAGGATTTTCTTTTTGAAGAAAGAATGAATAATAGTCTATCATGTGTGTATATGTGCACCTACTTTTGCTCTTTTCACCCACTTGACTACACAAACATTAATTGAGTGTTAGGTCCTGAGGAGAAAGAAATGAACCAGACAGAAGCCCTGTTTTCAGAAACATGATCTAGAATTGAAAAGTAAAGCCAAAGGGAGAAGGTTTTACAGCAAACAAATTTAAAACCTAAAAGAAATAAATGAATGACTAAGAAAAGCTGACCTGCAAAATGGGAAATTTAAAATGGAAAGCAAGAAACATGGCAAAAACTATAAAATTTAGGGCCTCCTGGCTGGCTCAGTTGGTAGAACATGTGACTTTTTTTTTTTTAAGATTTTATTTATTTATTTGAGAGAGAGAGCATACAAGTGGGGGTAGAGGAGGGAGCAGAGGGAGAGGGAGAAGTAGGCTTTGCACTGAGCAGGGAACCTGAAGCAGGGCTCCATCCCACAAACCTTCGGATCATGACCTGAGCCGAAAGCAGATGCTTAACTGACAGAGCCACCCAGGCACTTCTCTTTTTTTTTTTTTTTTTTTTTTTAAGATTTTATATGTTTGAGAGAGATCATGAATGGGGGGAGGAGCAGAGGGAGAGGGACAAGCAGACTCTGCATTGAGCATGGAGCTCGGTGCCCAGCTCAGTCAAAAGGCTCCTTCCCAGGGTTCAACCCGGAGATCATGACCTGAGCCAAAATTGAGGGTTGGTCGCTTAATCGACAGCTACCCAGGCGCCCCAATGGCTGGGATTTTTATAACTGAGCAGTAAGTATTAGCTAATATTCTGAATTTATAAAGAACATCTGTAAGTAAGAAAATAACAGGCATCCCAATAAAAACAGCTGAGATACACGAACTGCCAGTTTATAAAAGAAATAGAAATATCTACCATTAAATGACATAAATATGATCAGCCTCACAATCAGAGCAAAGCAAAACAAGTCAAGGTATTATTTCCTTATCAAATTGGCCAAGACATTTTTCTAAGTATGAACCAGTACTGGCGGGAGGGATGAGCAAACAAGTGACCTCCCATATTCTGATGAGTCTCTGATTACCACCTTTTGAATGACAGTATCAGCTCCTACTGCAATTTGTTCCCCACTGAAATTTCATTTGTAGAAATTTATCTTTCCAAAGCACTTCCCTAAGCAGCTAGATGTGCATGTGCCCATGGTATCTGTACGTGTGTCTGTGCGTGTTGTACACAGTGATCCTTGCAACACTGGCAATAGCATTATCTCCACCTAAATGTCCATCAGCCAGAAATTCATTAGATAAGTTATGCTAACATCCATAAAGGAGACAAATGAGGGCTTTTTAAAAAAATATGGCTGTATCTCTTTTTTTTCTTAAGATTTTATTGATTCAGGGGTGCCTGGGTGGCTCTGTCATGAGGCATCTGCCTTCAGCTCAGGTCATGAGGGTCCTGGGATCAAGCCCCGCATCAGGCTCCCTTCTTGGCGGGAGGCTTGCTCTCTCTTTGCCAGTTCCCCTGCTCATGTTCCTACTCTCACTGTATCTCTCTGTCAAATACATAAACAAAATCTTTTTTAGAAAGATTTTTATTTATTTATTTGAGAGAGAGAGAGAGCAGAGAAGGGAGGGGCAGAGGGAGAGGCAGAGAGAAATCCAAGCTGACTCTGCACTGAGCACGGAGCCTGACCAGGACCTCAATCTCCCAACTCTGAGATCATGACCGGCGCCAAAACCAAGAGTCCAGTGCTCCACCAACTGGGACACCCAGGCTCCCCAATATGGCTGTATTTCTATCTACAGATGAATAAAGCAAAGTTGCAAAAGAGTGTGTGTACATTTTAATATATATGTTTATGTGAGTGAGGGGCCATGTGTGGGAAGGCTATGTACCGAACTATTGACAACAATCCCCTTCTGAGAAATGATATAAAGCTAGGAGTGGGGAAGGTACAGGGTTACCTTCATTTTTTTTACTTTTTTTTTTTTTTTAAGATTTTGTTTATTTATTTGACAGAGAGATCACAAGTAGGCAGAGAGGCAGGCAGGGCAGGGGGAGGGGTGGCGGGGGGAAGCAGTCTCCCCACTAAGCAGAGAGCCTGATGTGGGACTTGATCCCAAGACCCTGAGATCATGACCCGAGCTGAGGGCAGAGGCTTAACACACTGAGCCACCCAGAAGCCCTCATTTTTTACTTTTATACATTTCCATAATATGCAAGTACTTTGCAAATAAGCATGCATCATTGTTGTAATAAGAAACAATGTAAACCTGCAATGAAGAAGTTTTATAGTAAGTCTTTAAGTGCTTACTTTTTAAAATAGTCAAAAGCGGGGCACCAAGATGGCTCAGTTGGGTAAGCATCTGACTGTTGATTTCAGCTCAGGTCATATCTCGGGGTCCTGGGATCAAAACCCATTATGGGCTCCAACCCTTAGCAAGGAGTCTGCCTGAGAGTTCTCTCTCTCTCTCTCTCTCTCTGTTCCTCCTCACCTCATGCTCTCCCTCTCTCTCTCTATTGCAAATAAATAAATCTTTTTTTAAAAATTTTTTTCATTTTTAATTTTTATTCTTAAAGAAATAATAAAACAACATAAAGTAAAAATACACTCAGTATAAATAAAAAGAGAAAGAAAAGAAGTGAAAACAGGCTCAATAGGATTTTCTGATTAGAAATAATCTTCCCTCAGTGCAGTGTTCTGGGTCTTTCTGGGCAAGATATGGCGGCCTCTAAAAAATAACAGCAAAGCCCTACACTGGCCTGAGACACAGAGGAGCCCAGCCTTCTGGTGCCATGGCTGTGGCTGTGGCTGTGGTGGCTCTGGGGAGGAAGGGCTTTGGCCTGGCTCCCTCTCAGACTACATCCAGCTCTAGCACTCTTTAGTCCTGAATACTGGCCTGATAGAAAGCAAAACACTGCCAATCTAGAAGCAGCTACACTTGCTCTCAGAAAGGAGGAATCGGGGGCACCTGGGTGGCTCAGTGGGTTAAAGCCTCTGCCCTTGTCTCAGGTCATGATCTCAGGGTCCTGGATCGAGCCCCAAATCGGGCTCTCTGGTCAGCAGGGAGCCTGCTTCCTCCTCTCTCTCTGCCTTCCTCTCTGCCTGCTTGTGATCTCTCTCTCTCTGTCAAATAAATAAATAAAATATTTTCAAAAAAAGAAAGAAAGAAGGGAATCAGGAAACACAGACAACCCCAAACTCAGAAGTCAGTTTTTCCAGAAAACTGAGTTGATATAAAGAACAGTCTTTTCGGGGTACCTGGGGGCCCCTAAAAGGCCTGCTTCCCCCTCACTCTCTGCCTGCCTCTCTGCCTACTTGTGATCTCTCTCTGTCGAAGAAAGAAAGAAAGAAAGAAAGAAAGAACGAAAGAAAGAAAAAGAAAAGAAAGAACAGTCTTTTACATGAGCCTGGATCATCATTAAGGCTGGAAATGGCATCGAGGCAGGTACCTGCCAAGACCCCTTGCAGAGCCCGGGGGCTCCTTTACCCAACACGTCCCTGGGCAACCCCAAAAGGCCCTGATCCTCACCTGAAGAGCGTGGGTCTCCACACCACTTGAGGCCATCCGCCATGTAGCCCAGCAGTGTGTCCTCTAGGGTGAACAGGTCTCCCTGGACACGCGTGTAGTCATGGGCCAGCTCGCTGGATTTGCTCCAAAAGAGGGTCTAGGAAAGGAAAACACAACCTGTCATCAACAGCAATTCAGTAAGTCACAAAAAAAAAAAAAAAAAACCTCCACATCTTTTTAAATGAAAGAAAAACAGAATATCAGAGAAAATCACATAGAGTAATCACTGCTTTCTGTGTGTGATTCTGAGAGCATGGGGAGTGTGTGTGTGTGTGTGTGTGTGTGTGTGTGTGTGTGTGTTCTAGGTCATAATACAAAATGCCTTGTTATTTTTGGTGACAGTAAACAAAAGTCTGAAAACCACCGATCACAATCTTAACAATGAACACAGAACCAGAACACATCTGGAGCAGGCATTAGGAAATTCCTAAAGTTATCTGCAAAACCATTTTGTCTCCATGCTATTTTCTGGGAAAAGTGCTCTTTGATTCTTCACGTGCTCCATAATCTCTGCTGCTTTCCCAAACTCTTTCCTACCCCCACAAAGAGAAAAGAAAGGAAAATAAAAAGACAAATATTGTGAATTTTGGTGGGGGGGGGTCCCTTGTAAAAGTGCAGAAGGTCAAATTTCAGAACAATCTTGAGCCCATGGGTCTAACTCCTTCTTGACAGGAGGCAGTGGAGGGTATGGCTGGAAGTGTGGGCCCCAGAGGCCTGCCGCCCCAGGAAGTCCCTCCTGCCCAGCCCTTACAGCTATCTGACCCCAGGCAGCCAAAAACTTGCTACACCTCACTTTCCCTGACTATAAAATGGTACGGGTAATAAACATAAGGAACTCAGGGGCATGAGGAGATACAATGAGACAATTGCAAATAAAGTGCTTAGTCTCACATCTGTGGCCTCGATGCTTGTCACCGGGGGCTCGTTTACCAAGCAGACCCTCCCTGCTCAGGCAAGAGCTCTTTCCTGTTCCTGGCTCTCCACGCTGGGATGAGTGGCTGTAACATGGGGCTGGCTTGGGGGCTTCACAAAGATGATGGGCGTACACTGAATTCTCATCTTAAATGCAGACTTCAGGAAAGATGTACCCATCTTTGAACAATCTCTGGAACAATCAATGTATAAAACCCAGGCCACTCCAGCTCCTAATGCTACACTATTAACATTTCAGCTGGTCACTCTGGAGGTCTTCAGACTTGAGCCCTCACTGACCCCTGACCTCACCAAGCCTAGGTTTTCTCACTGGTAAAATGGGGGTCTTGATTCTTGACCTGTTTGTTTTGCAGGGTGACGGTAAGCTGTCATCAACATCATCATCATCAGAGTCAGGGGAGAGTTTGGCCATTATGTAAGGTTAGGTCATTTTTGCTTGGGTTGGGTTGGGTTGGGTTTCAGGAAGGCTCGTTTTTGCCTGATTTTTGGCCACATCTCCCTCCTCTTTCCCCATTCCCATTTCTCTCTCTTACCATCCTTCCCCAGACGTCCTAAATCCTGATGAGATCCTGGTCCCCCAAAAACCCCACAAACTCCATCTCGGCCAACCACTCATACATTCGAATCTCCAGATGTTCTTCTTCCCTCTGGTCAAAATGTGGTCCTATGGCCCCTTCCTTTGGCTTTTATCCTCTGTTTTAAAAACCAAGAGTCTGCTCCTGTTACCTTGTTGCAAGGGACGGTTTGAGCGGTCAGCTCCAGGAGGGGCTGGTAGTCCTGTTCCGTGCAGCTGCAAGGGTCCTTAGAAAGAAACGCAGTTGTGAACGCCTTCCCTATCTTTTGGCAGTCTTTATGTCTGCGAGATAAAACACGGAAAATAAAACAAAGCACGGAAGGTTAGATCTCAAACATATTTCTGGAGCATAATTACCCAGTGTCACTTGGGAACACTGTCACTTCCAATGTCACTGACAATTCCCACTGTCACTTGGGAACCCCTAGCTGTGTGCCAAGTAGTTTCAGAAGCATTGTCTCATCCAATCGTGTAGTATTTTTTAGGAGATGAGCATTACCCTCCCTATACTGCGAGGCTCCTGCCTCTCCTAGAAATCACTCTGGTTAGAGAGACAGTACACAAACAAGCAAATCAGCTAACAAAATAAGTACGAATTATTCTAAGTATTCAGAAAAATCAATGGGGAGGGGCAGCATTGCTTACTGAAGCAATGACTGATTGGGGAGGCTGGCCAGGAGAGCTAAGAGGTCTTTAAGTTGAGACTGAATGATGAAGAGACCATTCCAGACAGAGGGTACTGCAGATACAAAGGCCCTGTGGCACACAGCACAGCTGCAGCAGAAACAAACAAGAGAAGGGTTAAGAAATCAGGTCAGAAACAATAATCAAGCGGTAGAACATTTAGTCTCTTTGGACCAAAGAAACGATTTCAGATTTTGTTCTAATTCCAGTGGAAAGCCATTGGATGGTTTTAAGCATGAAAGTTGTCTCATCTTGGGGCGCCTGGGTAGCTTAGTCAGTTAAGCATCTGCCTTCACTCAGGTCATGATCCTGGGTCCTGGAATTGAGCCCCACGTTGAACTCCCTACTCAGTTGGGAGCCTGCTTCTCCCCGCCCCGCTCCCCGCCCATGCTCTCTCTCTTTTTCTCAAATAGATAAATAAAATCTTTTTCTTTTTTTAATGTGGTCTCATCGGATTTTTTTTTCTTTTCGAGCCATCACTGGAAAATTCTAAGCTCGCCCAAAGAAGGAGAAAAGTCTCTGAAACAGATTTCCAAGTCCATTTTCCCCCCAGACAACCCCTGGCGGGGAGAATGCTGGCAGGGAAGAGGGGCTGGAGGAATGAGGGGACCTAAGGGTGCTGGAGAAGACAGAAACTAGAACTCTTCTTGTGTTTCTGGTAACAGGTACGTGGAAACCCATCATTTCCTTAGGACAAAGAAGTGGGAGCACTCCCCTGGGAGCACTCAGTTATCATTATCTGGATAAACTCTTGCCTTTGCAGTGGGGATCTTAGGGACAGTACCAAGTCAGGCAACTTGCCTCCAGGGAAAATAAAGAACCCCAGTTTCCCATTCCCTTCTGAGCTTCTTTTCCACTCCAGAGGGTCTTCTGCTTTCCCAGCTCAGACTGGCTTTCCCCTAATAAGCCAAGGAATCAGAAAACATTAGTGAGGCACTGGCCTTTTGACACAGAAGCCACCTTCCCACCAGTTCTTTCTGGAAAAGGAAACATCGGAAAACCCCTTTGTTTAGGACAAGGAGGAAAGCCCTTGAGTTGGGCTGCCTACCTGTGCTGTTCCTTGGGAAAGTCACTCAGCCTCCCTCTGCCTCTGTTTCCTCATCTGTAAAGTATCTACCTAATACAGATGTTCTGGGCTTAAATAAAGCACATGGTAAAACCTTTCAGAACAGTGCCCAGCACAGAGTAAAACTCATTCAACATCAGCATTCTATTTCTTATCTTTCTTTTCCTGCCCCTTGCTCAGACCTTCCTGGCTATAAGCAGTCATCTGCAGCCAACAGAAGCAGGTGTGGCCCATACCTCCCCAGCTAATTTAGGACTGGAGCTCATGCTCACAGGTTGTGGAGGGGCACAGAGAGTCAGTATGTCCATACCTGGGGTGGTGAGAACACCACCAGCTACTAGGAGTCAGATCTAGGGTACAAACACAACCCAGAGGGTAACAGCACAGCCTATCCCCTTGGCCACAGGCAATATGATTGTCTCCTTTCTCTCTCAGCTTTGGATGGGCATGGCATCCACCCTCACCTTAGTAAGAATCAGCCTATAAAAAAATATAATAGTTTTGATATAAAACAACGAAAGGACGGAATTCCAGATCAGTCATCCAGCCCACCCAAGGTGGGCTGAGATAATAATAATAGTAGTAATAGTAATAATAACAGTAATAAAACAATAACAATAAGACATAGCACTTACTGGGGGCTTAATAAATATTTTACATATGTACCTCATTTAACCTCAAAACATTTCTATTAGCAAATGTATCAGGATTTGACTTGGGTTAATAAGATCTAAAATTGCAGGGACTGAAGAGAAAGCTTTATTTCTCTTACATATCTCAATCTCAAGGCCAGTATCTGGGATTTCTATGACATTCCACATACCAGAGACCCATCTGCTTGGTCCAAAATGGCTGCTTCAGTTCCAGCCATCATGACTACATTCCAGCCAGCACCAAACAGTAGGGGAAAGAAAGAGGAAGAAAAAGAAGGAAGAGGAGAGGAAAACAGCAACAGTGATGGGCATGTGGGCTGCCTCCTAAGGACAGGTACTTAGAAGACGTTCTTTCTATTTGCTCTCATTTCATTTGCTAAAATGTCACAGACCACACCTGGCTGCAAGTGAAGGTGAGAAATGCAACCTTTCACCGCGATGGCCTTTGCCCATCTAAAATCATTGTTTCAATTCTAGAGAAGAAAGAGTCTCTGCACAGGGAGATACCACCATTGTCCCATTTTACAGATGAGGACTTTTGATGGCTGTGAACTTAAGCAAAGCATCGAGGTCACGGGAAAGCCAGATGAGTCCTGAAGGTCAGGCTCCTACCTCACTACCACAGCAAAGTGCTCCAGCCTCAGATTCCCCATCTGTAAAAGGGAAGTAGTAACACCTCACTCATGAAGGTCTGTGAGGACTCCATGAGCTACCACACCACATGTGTCTGGCTTCCGGAGTTGGGGACGAGGGTCTCTCATGCCGAGGTCCCTCCGTTCCCCAATCTGCACAGGACATTTTAACTGCATCTCAGCTGCCCTTCAAAAGCTGTGCCAGGAAACTATTTTCCACCGGGTTTTCTCCATGCATCATACATTTAAAGGAAAAAAGGTTATTGCATTATGTACTTCAATGTCAATCAAAATTTATGGGGCACCTGACGGTGTTCATGGGAATCGTGCTTTAGTTCCATTAATCTAATGCAGTGGCCTTCTCAGAAATGTGCAGTTCCAGATTCCAACTCCCTCCTATAATTCTTCTACCTTTGGCCCTAGCAGCATCTGTGGGACTTGAGACAGACAAAGGCTGAAGGAGGAGAGATGTCTTCCTAAGATGAAAAGCAAGAGAATTTTCCACTACAAAAAATCTGGCAGGAAAGAGAAAGGGATGTGTACTGAGTCCCCACTATATGCCAGATGCTTTCATGAATGTATTCTTATGTAATCACCAAAGACTCGGTGGAGTTTCCTACAGAACTCACAAACCTCCAAAATTATTTTTACATTTCTTAGGCATATAGATCCAATTCAAGAACACTACTTTCTGGGCTCAAGAGTCCCAGGCTAAAAATTTCACAGAGATCCTTGTTTAGAAAGGGCAGAGTGACAGAACATTAGAGTTGAAATAGACCTTGGAAGAGTTTATGACTCAGCTGCCTTCCCTATCTCTGTCTCCGTGACCACAGCCTCCAAGTGCCCCGAAGTTAGAGAAAAATGAGGAGGGGCAGAGAGAAGTCTGGAGGCAGACTTTATGAAGCTATTTTTGATCCTTGAATTCAAAAGTAAACATTTCACCCTAAATGTGCAGGTCAGCATTTTTACTGGCATAAATATAAAGAAATAAAAAGGCATTAGGATGACACCGTCCAGAGTCGTCTGCCCAACTCTTTTATACAGGTCATTGCAGGAAAGAGCCTCAAAGTCACAAGTGCAGCTTCTTTGCCAAAGTCCCCAGGCTTCGCTTTTGTCCCCAACAGCAGCCAATGAAAGCTGTTCTCAGTCAGATACCTGGTACAGAGAATCAGAAGGGCTGGGAATTCCTGTGTCCAGCAGAGACGGAGGTGGAACTCTGACCAAAGCAGCAGCATGGAAAGAATATGAGCCGTTTCTGGAAGTTCAAAAAAAAATTTTTTTTTTAAATGGCTCATCTGTCCCAAAATGGTGATACTTCCAGGTAGACCTGATGCTTGTGCTGGAGAATATGATGTGGTGATTGTCACCCCTGGGGCTGTTCCCGAGGGTGGTCTGTGCTTAAACCAGACGGGCAGTTGGAAGTCATCTGGCCCTATGGCTTTCAGCTCCCACCACCCTTGACCAGTGTTCCAGTAACCAGAGCTGACCAGTGTTCCAGTAACCAGAGCTTCCAGAGTTTGGGAAAAGGTACGGTGCCTGACTCCAGGCCGACCAAGTCAGAATGGGAAAAGTGGAAAAGGCTAAAGCAAGAATTTTTCAAGAGCTTCCCATTCCCCACTCCTCCCAGCCCCTGGAAATTGCCCTCCCACTTTCCAAACCAGGGAATTAGAAACTGCGTTAGCGGAATCGCCCTGTTTGTCTTTCCCTCACTGGCTGATTTCACCCAACACAACTGTCCTCACAGCTCATCCGTGTTGTAGCAGGTGTCAGAATCCCCTGCCCCTTTAAGACCAAGTAACATTTCATTGTAGGTTTAACCCTCATCCTGTTTATCCGTTCATTCATCCACTCTTTCAGTCCATAAATTCTTATCTAGGTCCTACCGAGAGCCATATCATGGTACAAGGCTGAGAAGGAGCAGAACAAATTACAATCAGGGCGCTGGTGACTTGTCAAAGGCACTAAAACTTAAAAACCCAATAAATTGTATAAAGTTCTCTAATTTTTTGCTACAAAAGACAGAAACAGAACAAAAAAACAAAACCACTCACTCACTGATTAAGTATGAATCAGTATCCTCATTTTGAAAGTGATGTTTCTTTGTGTGCTCCCCCAGGTGTTGTGACATGCAAAATCTAACTGCATTCATAACCACTGTGGGTCTCTATCTGCCTGTGTTGTGGCTTTGCTTCCTTTGATGGGTTCTGGAGAGATCAGAGGGGCGCAGACGATAGAAGGGGATAGATTCAAAAGGTGTCTGTGCTCCGTGGAATATAAATTAGCCTTTGAACATTATATTTATAAAGAGCTTGGAATCTCTTCGGGGATGTTTATTTTACTTAAGTGATGACAGTAGACCTCATCTTCTAGAAAACAGAAAGAAGATGCGCATCAAACTGGCAACTGGGGTTGTCTCTCAGAAGAAAAATAAAGGCAGATTTCTGCCTTCACCCCATATTTTCTGTATTACTGGCTTACAGTGAAAATGGATTCATGTATTATCCAAGCTACCTAAACTATGGGAGGGTGTTAGAACTCTCTTACACTGGTGGTGGGAATGCAAGATGGTGCTGCCACTCTGGAAAACAGTGTAGCATTTCCTCAAAAAGTTAAAAATAGAGCTACTCTACAACCCAACAATTGCACTACTGGGTATTTATCCAAAGGATACAAACATAGTGACTTGAAGAGGCACGTGCACCCCAATGTTTACAGCAGCAATGTCCACAACAGCCAAACTATGGAAAGAGCCCAGATGTCCATCGACAGATAAATGGATAAAGAAGATGTGGTGTATATCTACAATGGAATATGCCTCAGCCATCAGAAAGGATGAAATCTTGCCATTTGCAACAAACTGGGTGCAACTACAGGGCTTCATGCTAAGCAAAATAAGTCGGTCGGAGAAAGATAATCCCCATACGATTTCACTCATGTTGAATTTAAGAAATAAAACAGATGAACATAAGGGAAGGGAAGGAAAAAAAAATCAAGGTAAAAATAGACAAAGTCAAACCATGAGACTCTTAACTCTAGGGAACAAACTGAGGGTTCCTGGAGGGGAGGTGGGGGAGGGATGGGGTCACTGGGGGATGGGGCACTTGTGATGTAACTGATCAATCACTAAACTCTACCCTGAACCTGATAACACACTATATGTTAACTAACTTGAATTTAAATATAAATACATACAGACAGACAGACAGACATAAAAAGGAGTTGGGGAAGTCAATTTTTTAATGCAGAGATATAGTACAATCACAACTGATCTTTAGAAACTGAAGGGGAGAAAAAGGCTCGCAATAATTAAACTGTGCTATAAAAATAGTTATGTCTGGTTGCGCGGCGTATAAGTGTTGCTCTGCTTTGTCATCCTCCCTTCCTTATACTTCGAATTTTCCTAGAATAAACATGTATTACAATGGAGGTCATAATAAAACTTTCATTTTCTGTTTAGAGTCACTTGAGCAATTAGACCAAACGTTTGAGAATCTTGGAAAGTCCTAGGACCTGGGTTGAAAGAAAACACACAGCTTTAGGAATTCCAGTGTCCAGCAGAGATGAACATGGATCGCCACCTGGTCACCCCCCATCGTTTTTGTGCCCTCCCCCATTTCTCTCAGCTACGATGTTTTTTTCTCATCTCTCCTCCAGTTAAAGACAATAGCATGTGGGGCACCTGGGTGGCTCAGTTAGTTAGTTAGGTGTCCTGCTCTTGGCTTCGGCTCAGGTCATGATCTCAGGGTCATGTGATCGAGCCCTGAGTAGGGAGGGCTCTGCACTTAGCAAGGAGTCTGCTGGAGATGTTCTCTCTCCCTCTGCCCCTCCTCTCCACCACTCTTTCTCTCTCTCTTTCAAATAAATAAATAAATCTTTTTTTATTTTATTTTATTAACATATAATGTATTATTTGTTTCAGGGGTACAGGTCTTGAATCATCAGTCTTACACACTTCACAGCACTCACCATAGCACAAACCCTCTCCAATGTCCATCACCCAGCCACCCTATCCCACCCCCCCCAATAAAAAAGAAGACAAAAGCACATAATCAGGCAAGACTCAGTGCCCCAACCCCACTTCTCGAGGCCCAGTGAGGTGAAAATATGAGGAGAGGTACAGGTTAGGGCCACAGACTTTCTCCAATGGAGCTTTCTTTCCACTTTTAAGACTTCCTTGCCTCCTTAAGCAAGACTGGATTGTCAAATCACTCTTCATCACAGATCATACTAAGAGTCAAAGTTTATGAGTACTACCGAGGAGACAAGCAATTTGGAGGCTCAGACAGAGAGAGGGGAGGATAGTGCTTCCTGCATAGCCTCCCAGATCCTGCCTGCCTGCTCTCCTGTATGGGACACACACTTGTTCACCCAGAATCATGGATCATGCCACTGACTGACCTTTTTGGGTTCTGTATGGTCAGTCACACAACCGGAAGGATTGAAATGATGAAACAGCTCCATCTTGTTCCCCAGAGAGCTCCACAGCTTAAATGATTTTCGAGGGACTCATGCCTCAGAGATTATGAAGTTATTTTCTCTAAGTAATCCTTTAACCAAGGACATCCTGTTAAGGGCATTTAAGAGATAGTTCTCTTCATTCTAGCACAAACGTTTAGCCCATCTACCTGGAGTTCCAGCTAATACACTCACACACACAGAAAGACCAAATATCCTTGTATCGTCGCGAATACCAGTGACTGCTCCTTCTTTAACAGTGACTGCTTCGGCTTTGCTTCATTCTTCCAGCTGACAAGATTAACAAACCCCATCCAAGAATGACCCTCATTCCGGGCAGCATCCAGGCGAAGCCAGACTCTCTGACACTTACCCTAAACGTCATCAAACAAGCTCCAGCTCTATAAATCCTTGCTAACATCCTCACACTGAGTGCTCCCCTGCCCCCATGGGTCCTGTAATGAGCGCTCACCCTTGCAAAGAGCCATGAAACCCATCTTGTTCAACTGCTCTGTATTCCCGGTGGTCTTGGGCTGGGGGACATTGACAGGAACCTGCAGTCTTGAGTGGGATATTAAAGAATCGAAAGGCCTGGGAAAACCAGAGCGCCTTAAGCAGGGTTTATGCTTGGCAGCAGCTCTAGGAGCAGTTTCTGGAAGACCCGATCTGCTAAGAAAGTCTGCATGTTGACTTGCATCTTAGCCATGACAGTTTCTCTGTTTGCCTCCTTAACTGGTGATCTGGAGGCTCTGTGCCAACCAGGCTGGGCACAAAAGTCAGGATTCAAGGTCAACAGTACGTCCTCCCCCCTTCCTACCACTCTGCTCCTTCCAGTAGGAAGGACTAAAACCAAACAATGAGGGAGGAGCAGAGCTGCCTGACATTCCAAACGAGGCTCTTCCTCCGAAACAATGCTTCCTCCCACAGGAAACAAAGTTGCTTCTAACAGAAATGAGGACCTACGACCACAGAGGGGTTGTCCTTTCCCTAGATCCCACAAGAAGCTGAGGACCAGAACAGAGCATGTGTTTCCCAGGTGATGGGATACAGCCGTGGGATCCGGGGGATGGGCAGAGAGTTAAAGTCCTATGCCAAGGTGAAAAACAGGTACACCTGGTGGTGAAATCCGCATGTTGTCAGCCTACTTTATGCTTCATAAGTCTGTGCTGTCACCTCCCAGGATGCACTCCCACCCTTCCCACGAATAAGTTTTATTTCAAAGTGTCCCTCTGCCCCGCAAAGGCAACATCAGCTTCTTCATGTGTTCCTCCCCCAGGGAAAGCTCTCACACCCTAAATCCTCATCCCTAAAAGCACTTGGATCACAAGTGGTAATTACACTCATTCCATGAATTTTCCCGCTGTCAAGTCCTGCAGCGCACGTTGTCTGGGCCCAAGGAAAACAAGTAGGTTTAGTCTCAAATTTAAGGCTGGGAGAACCTGTAATTGAAGGTGGACACTGCCACCTTGTGGGCAAAGAGAGCAACCGGCGAGATTCGCTGAGGAAGTCAGGATTTTCCAAGTAGGATCTTGAAGGCAGAAGATTCTTGGGGTGCCTGGCTGGCTCAGTGGGTAGGGCATAGGACGCTTGATCTCAGAGTCAGGATCAAGAAAGTTCAGAAGTCACTAATCCCATGAATCTGGCCCTATTGCCTGATATGTTCAAGAAACAGCAAAGAAGCCGGTGTGGCTCATGGCTGCAGAAAGCCAGGTGGATAGTAGACAGAGGTGAGGGCTGACTCGGGGAGTTTCCCAAACCATTGCCCAGAATTTAGCTTCCACTCATGCAGAACTAAGGAGCCACCGAGGATCCGGAGTACAGGAAGCACATGATATTACTTTAAGTTTCAAAGGATTTCTCTGACTGCCTCATTGAGAACAGCCCAAATGAGGGAAAGAGTGGAGGCACATAGACCAGGAATCTGGGCAAGTACCAGCAGTGATCTGCACCAGGGTGGTCCAGCAAAGATGGTGAATAGTGATAAATTCCAATTCGCCTTACACTTCCTAACGGATTAGATGTGTGGTGTTAAAAAAAAGAAGGAGTCAATCGTAATTCCAAGGTTTGTAGCCTGAGCCCCTGGAGGGATGGGGTTGCCCAGAACTGGGATGGAGAAGGCTTAGGTGGAGGTGGCACTGACCAGCTCAGTTCTGAATACGCCGGATTTGAAATTTCTATGAGACATGCAGTGAAGCTACAGAATAATCAGAGGGATGTATGAGTCTAAAGTTCAGGAGAATCGAAGCCATGAACCGATCTGAGATCAGCACCCAAGAGACAAAGAAGAGATGATTCATCCTTGAGGCAATCCAACAGAAGAGGTTGGGAGAAAAAAACCAACAGACTGGAATGTGGGACAAAAAGCAGGAGAATGGGGTATTCTGGAAGCCAAGAGAAGAAAGTATACTAAGTTGGAGGAAGTGAGAAACTCTGTCAGATGCTCTCTACTGGTCCAGGCATATGAAGACTGAGAACTGATTGTCTGAATCATCACCAAAGAAGGGCTGTTTTAATTTCCAAACCAATGGGGGCCTGGGAGTGCTCATCTTTTTGTTTTTGCTTCCTAGATTTGTTTTGGGCTTTGATTTTGGTTTTCTGCCTTTATGTCAAATCATGTATTTTGTGACTTTATTTGGGGGACGATCTTGGAAAATACTGCCTATATCTAAATATTTTATACATGTATTGTTAAGAAAGCAATATCCCTGAATCTATCTTTCTATGTGCTCACCCTTCATGCCCATCTCAAGTCTGAGCATGTCTTCTCCTAGAATTTTTTTTTTAAGTGCAAAAAGGTGGTTTTATTAAAGCACAGGAAGGACCTGTGGGCAGAAAGAGCTACTTCTCCTAGAATTTTAAGCAAGCCAGTTCCTTACTAATCAATCACCTGTTGGAATGACAATTTTCCTAAAACTATAAAGCAAAGCAGATTAGAAAATAGAGTTAATGTTGAGGTTTGAGTCATTCTGTGATAGTCACTTCTTGTAATCCCTTAGCTTAAATTTTTGGACTCATCAAGATCTATTATCATTACTGTAATATCCAAATGTTATAAACATGAACTTAAAAGATACTCCTATTAAACATTATTTCTACTTTGTATTCTTTTGACCAGTTAATACAGAGCACCACAAAGAGTATTAGTTATACTCTTAGAAAATAGCAGGGAACAAGACACACAGCACTCCTAACCTCCAAAGCTTTTGGTCCATAGGGAATTAGTTATTAAACAGGAGATAACGATAAATGAAATGTGTGGTCACTAGGGAAATGTATCACTTTAGGACTTGCTCTTGTGTAAGGTTGGATCTTTCTGGACAATATTTAAGAAAAAATGTCAAATGCCTGTACCTTTATAACTGTGTCATCTCTGACTACCTCTGACCTAAAAGTGTTCACTTCTGCCCTGCATCTGCTAGGTGCCAAAACTGTTCGATTTCTCAAACATGTCAAACTTGTTGCTGTCTAAAAATTGTGGATACAATACCAACATTCAAAACTTGAACCACTGGAAAACATTTTTCAAAAATGTTAACTGACACCCAGGGTTGTAGTCAGTAGAACCTAGGATGTGGGAAGCTGGACATCAGGTGATACCTGTCATAGCTGGGTGATGTGCACAAGGGAGGTTGTTGCATTATTTGCTCTGTCTTTGGGAATGTGTGAAAACTGTATAATAAAGGCTTAAAAATAAAAAAAAAATTTTAAGAAAAGATTTTTCAAATTATATATATATATATATGTATGTATATACACATATATACTTACTATATAAGCACACATATATATTCTACTTTGATGGAATAGCAATAAAGCGGTAACAGTCCCAAAATAGAAACTATTGAGTCATAAATTTAACAAAATATATGCAAGATTAGTGGTCTGAAAACAAAATATTGCTGAGAGAAATTTTAAAATTCCTGAAGAAACAAAAGTGTACCCTATTCATGGCTTGGAAAGCTCCCTATCAAGATGTTAACTATCGCTAAAATGTATCTGTAGATTTCACAGATCACAATCAAAATTTTAGCATACTTTGTTAATATTGACAAAAGAATTCTAAAATAATTTTACCCACTTTTTATTTTTATTCATTTTTATTTTTTATTATGTTTAGTCAGCCACTGTATAGTACATAATTCGTCCTTAATGCAGTGTTCAATGATTCATTAGTTAAGTATAAAACCCAGTGCTCATCGCAGCACATGCTGTCCTCAATACCCATCACCCTGTTACCCCTCCCCCACCTTTCTTTCCTCCAAAACCCCCAGATTGTTTCTCAGGGTCCAGAGTTTCTCATGGTTCAGCTCCCTCTCTGATTTCTCCCTCTTTGGATTTCCCTCCCTTCCCCTGTGGAACTCCGTGCTACTGCTTATGTTCCACACATGAGTGAAACCATATGATAATTATCTTTTTCTGCTTGACTTACTTCACTTAACATAATCCCCTCCAGTTCCATCCATGTGGATGCAAACGGTGATTCAAAAAATGATTCTAAAATTTATGTGAAAATACAAACAACCTCGCCAAAGTAATCAAAAGGAGAAAAGCTGGAAGACTTACATTACCTGACTTGAAGACTTACTAAGGAGCCAGGGGCACCTGGGGGGCTCAGTCGGTTAAGCATCTGTCTTCAGCTCAGGTCATGATCCCAGGGTCCTGGGATAGTCCTGCATCAGGCTCCCTGCTTGGTAGGGTGAAAACCTAATTCAATAAGCCTATGAGATGATGTTCAACATCATCATTAGTCATGAGGGAAATGAAAAATTAAAAACACTATAAAAATACCACTACAAACCCATTAAAATGGCTAAGGTATAAAAATCTGACGATATCAAGTGTCAGTAAGAATGTATAGCAACTAGAATATTCGTACACTGACCATAAATATGTAAAACCACACGATTACCTTGTAAACCATTTAATAGTTTCTTCATTAGCTTTTTAAGCTTGTGGCTCTGCTACTTCAATTCTGGGTATTCAACGAAGAGAAATGAAACACAGTATTCACACAATAACCTTGTCCATGGGAGCTTTATTGGTAATATCCAAAAGGGGATTCAAGCCACATGTCCATCAAAAGATGAATGGAGAAACAAACTGGGGTACACAGCCACACAATGGACTACTATGCAGCAATAAAAAGGAATAGTTTACAGCAGACACTCACGACAGGGATGGATTTCAAAAACATCAAGGCAAAGCCATTAAAGAAGCCAGACACAAAAGAGTACAGGGCATATGATTCTGTTTCTTTTCTAAGAAAGATTTTATTTATTTATATTAGAGAGAGAGAGAGAGCAAGCACAAGTGCGGGGTAGAGAAAGAGGGAGAAGCAGGCTCCCTGCCAAGCAGGGAGCTAGAGGCGGGAGCCTGAGATCATGAAGGCAGACCTCAACCAACTGAGCCACCCAGGCGCCCTATGATTCTGTTTCTCTAAGTACTTCCAAAATATGTAAACTAATGTCTAGCAACAGAAATTGGGCCATCCCTGCTGGATATCAAGACATTAGTAATTTAAACAATGTGGTAATTATTTAGGGATAAACAGATTATAAAGCAGATTAGGGAATCCCATAACCAACTAATGAATTTGAGGTGCAACAGAAGTGGCATTACAAAGCCTCTGGTAAAGGATGGATTATTTGATATATAGTATTCACTCAACTGATTATCCATCTGTGAGGAAAAAATGAAATTCAGTCTCTACCTTACACCACACACAGAGACAAATTCCAAATGGATAAAAAAAAAGTTCATTGCAAAAGGCAAAAGTTCAAAAATTTTGGAATATATGTGACCTTTATTGTGACCTCTGATTAAAAAAATAGTAAGTTCTTAAATAAGGTACAAAACGCACAGCTATAAAAGAAACACACTAATCACATTAATGTAATCACATTAAAATCATCAGCAATACAAGGGATCCAATAAAGTCAAGAATCAAGACACAGACTGGGGGGCACCTGGGTGGCTCAGTGGGTTAAGCCTCTGCCTTCAGCTTAGGTCATGATCTCAGGGTCCTGGGATCGAGCCCCACATCGGGCTCTCTGCTGAACGGGGAGCCTTTTTTCCCCTCTCTCTCGGCCTGCCTCTCTGCCTACTTGTAATCTCTCTCTGTCTGTCAAATAAATAAATAAAATCTTTAAAAAAAAAAAAAAGACACAGACTGAGGACATATTTGCCATCCGTGTAACTGACCAAAATAATTAAAATCTTGAATGTATATAGAAGACATACAATTCAGCATAAAAACAAGCAAAAACCAAAAATAGGCACTTCACAGAAGAAACCAGAATGGCCAATGAACACATAAAAAATGGTTAATTGTGTTAGTAATCAGGGAAACAAAAATTAAAGCCACAAAGAGATAGGCAAAAATTGTTCCAAGCCATGGTAAGGATGCCTAGAAACAAGGACCTTCAGATTCCTTTTCTGAAAAGTAAGTTGACACCACAAATTTGGAGACTAGTTTGGGCAAACATAATGTGTCAGACACTTGGTTCCCAACCCAAATAGACTTTCCTCGCTCTTCTTCCCTCTTGGCAAAGCATGACTCCTATCACATTGATCGAAAATATCAAATACTCAGTTTACAAGCCTCCTTTCCAAAGAAAGAAGAAAGGGGAATTGTGGAGACAGAGACTTTGATTTTAAGTGTCATGTGTTATTTCTGTAAAAACTACAAAAGGGGCACCTGGGTGGCTCAGTCTGGTGAGCATCCGACCCTTGATCTCAGCTCAGGTCTTGATCTCAGGATCTCAGGGTTCCAAGTTCAAACTCAACAAGTCTCAAACTCAAAAGCAAACAAACAAGCAAAAAAAAAAACAAAAAAAAAAAACCCTAGGAAAAAAGATCTAAAGCAAACATGTTACACCTCTTAACTCTATATGATGAGTAGATAGGTATCTGTAATATTATTCCCTAGACATTTCAGTGTGTTCAAAATGTTCATAATTTAACATCTTCAGTTAAAAAAAAAAAACAAATTGAGAGGAGATACTGACATGAGAATAAGGAATATTGAAGAAGGAAAATGACATGGCAAATACAAAGATGACAGTTCTCAGTGGAAAACTGATGTGTTCCCATCCAGAGGTTCAAAAGTCCCCTTGAAAAAATTGAATCTAGAGAGAAGTGCTAAAACAGGAAGGAAGTTCCCCAAAATGTGATCCACTGTCTTTGATCCAAGTCTCAAACTTTCCTTTGTAATTTTAAATCTCTCACAGTTTGTTTTCAGTCTTTCTTTGCTCTTGAAGAATTCCCAAGGAGATATAATTACTAACTTTGACACTGCTCTGTGTTAAGTTAATTCATCAACAAACTCTTACGCCCAAGAACTGAGATAATGAGGAAAGTATGTTTATTATGATTTTTTCAATAAAACTATGAGGTGCCAAACACAGCAATGGCTCCATAGTATTTGCTGGATAGTCATAATAAAAGTAACATTTGAATGGTATTGAGGCAAGTACGGATGGAGGCCAAGTAAAAATATGTCTTGGGGAATTACTCATGTCCCTTCAAATTAGACTTTACTGCTTCAAAACATCCAAGGACCAAAGACCTAGATAACTTTCTACCATGTAGATGCATCATGTTTGATACATTCTACTAAGAAGTAGAAAACCAAGCTTAATGATCTTCCTAAATGTCATATTATAAAAGACATTTGAATTGTATCTATAAAATGTATATGTTGAGGGTCCTGGGATCGAGCCCCACATCGGGCTCCTTGCTCACCAGGGATCCTGCTTCTCCCTCTCCTGCTCCCCCTGCATGTGCACCTAATCTCTGTCAAGTAATTTTTTTTTTAATTACATATACTGAAACCATCCATTTAAACAGCTCTGTATCTTCCTTTTGTGAATCTACTATCTTGGCGGGGGAGGGCAATTGTGGCATTCCTCACTACTTAGAATTCCACTTTGGGGGTCAAGTGATTTTGTATTCTTCTATTTTTGTATTTTTCTCAATGTCCTCCAATGGCTTGTTTTATTTTTGTAATTAGAAAAAGTAAGAGTCACTGCAAAGGGAAAATAAAAAGATATTTTCTTGCTCCATTTATTCGTCAAATTTCTGACCTCGGCTTTCACGTTTTTGTCTCCAAAACAAGAGTCTCATCATCCCCACTCTCCACAGTAGTTCCTTACTGGGGAGATTTTGTTGAAAAAAGACGATCCCCACTCACATCAACTACAAAAATCCACAAACATAATTCTACCTCCCCTAGCAAACCCTGAATTTTTTAAATACCCACGCGTGCACGCACATACACGCACGCACGTGCACAAAATCAACTCTTGATTTTATCTCATTCACTTTCCTGTTCTGTTCTGTCTTGGGGCAGCCAGCTGGCTCAGTCAGTAGAGCATCCAACTCTTCACCTCAGGGTGGTGGGTTTGAGCCCCACCTTGGGCGTGGAGCCTACTTAAAAAAACAAAAAACAAAAAACTTTGTCTTGGTAATTTTCTGTTCCTTAATGACAAGAAAAGAAAACCTGACCACATCTCAATTCACTTTTATTGCAAAACTCTTACCTGACCCCTATCTCCGTGACCCCCTGTAGGCACCAACAGTATCCATTCTCTCTGCATAATTAATAGGCTGCTGTCTACCACACCCAACTTGGTTGTTTATTTATCTACTTGTAAATATGCTTATACCTGTTGTTTTAATTATATAATTTAAATTGTACTTAAAATGGGTAAGTGCAACAAGAAAAACCTTTCAAAAAAAAACTATGAAAACCAAGTTGAATGGCTTGGTAAAAATGACCATAGGTGATTTATTTTTTAAATGTTACAGGCCTGACTACGATGAGTGCTGTGAAGTGTGTAAACCTGGCGCTTTACAGACCTGTACCCCTGGGGCTAATAATACATTATATGTTAATTTAAAAAATCTTTTGTAATATTTTATTTAGTTATTTATTTATTTATTTTTAAGATTTTATTTATTTGTCGGGGCGCCTGGGTGGTTCAGTGTGGGTTGAAGCCTCTGCCTTCAGCTTGAGTCATGATCCCGGGGTCCTGGGATCGAGCCCCACATCGGGCTCTCTGCTCGGTGGGGAGCCTGCTTCCCCCCATCCCTCTCTGCCTGCCTCTCTGCCTACTTGTGATCTCTGTCAAATAAATAAATAAATCTTTAAAAAAAAAGATTTTATTTATTTGACAGAAAGATCACAAGTAGGCAGAGAGGTAGGCAGAGAGGCAGGCAGAGAGAGAGGGGGAAGCAGGCTCCCCGCCGACCAGAGAGCCCCATGCGGGGCTCCATCCCAGGACCCTGGGATCACGACCTGAGCCGAAGGCAGAGGCTTAACCCACTGAGCCACCCAGGCACCCCAATATTTTATTTATTTATTTATTTGAGAGAGAGACAGTGAGAGAGAGCATGAGCGAGGAGAAGGTCAGAGGGAGAAGCAGACTCCTCGTGGAGCTAGGAGCCCTATGTGTGACTTGATCCCGGGACTCCAGGATCATGACCAGAGTTAAAGGCAGTCACTTAACCAACTGAGCCACCCAAGTGCCCATATGTTAATAAAAAAATTTAAAAAAAAAATGTTACAGACTTGAAACCAAAAAGAAACTCGTTGGTCATCTCTAGACATTGACAGGGCATTAACCCATTATTCTGTAAACTGATCAATAAGGAAAAAGAATCAAGCATCTATCCTGCCTTTCTTTTATGGACTGTATTTCAAGGCATCCAAGTGGTGGATGAGAGAAAGGCTTCTGTTTAGATGAATCAGAGTAAATAAATGCAGAAGGTGTCTTAAAATTATAAAATATCCATTGTATAGCCCCTATGGACATAATCGATCTTGGCAATAATTCCCGAATTGTGACAAACTAATTAAATGAAAAGTTGTCGAAGAACTTTATAATAGATGAATCAAGCAGATAATACCCAATTCTGTTAACCCCCTAAATGTGGGGTGCTGTGACATTATGTCCCTCCTGCTGCGACTGATACCCAAAGAAATCCATGGTTCCTTCTGTAATGCATTCCTGCTTACCCTCAAATCCAATCTGTCTCCGCAGTCTCTTCAAAATTAACAGGCATTAAAAAATGGAGAAGGAAAAATGGCTAGGAGTTAAAGGATGCTTAAGAGGGGCACCTGGCTGGCTCAGTCAGTGGAGCATATGACTCCTGCTCTTGAGGTCATGAGTTCAACATGAGCCCTATGTTGAGTGCAGAGAATACATAAAAATAAGATTTTTTTTTTAAAAGGATGCTTAAGATATCCTTTAAGATATTACTTAAAGAATAGAGTAGCCTCATGCAACGTATGGATTTTTATTTGAACAAATCCATCATAAAACTGCACTTTTAAGAAACTCATGAAAAAATAAACAGGGTGGATACAGGTAATATTGAAGAATTAGTCTCAGTTTTGTCAGGTGTGACAATGGTATGTCAACTAGTTTTTTTATGTTATTTTTTGTTAGAGATACAAACTGAAGAATTGACAGACAAAATGATATGAAGTCAGGAAATTGCTTTAAAGTACTTTAGGGGAGGGGCACCTGGTTGAGCACCTGACTCTTGATCTTAGCTCAGGTCTTGATCTCGGGCCATGAGTTCAAGACCCACACTGGGCTCCATACTGTGTGTGGAGCCTGCTTTAAAAATAAATAAGTAAATAGGGGTGCCTGGGTGGCACAGTTGGTGAAGCATATAACTCTTGGTTTCAACTCAAGTCATGACCTCAGGGTCATGGGATTGGCCTGGAGCTGGATGCAGAATCTGCTTAAACATCCTCTCTTCCCCAAATGAAGCAAGACAGGATTGGGAGGGAGACAAACCATAAGAGACTCAATCTCACAAAACAGACTGAGGGCTGCTGCAGGGGGCGGGGCAGGGGGTTGCGGGTAGGGATAGGGTGGCTGGGTTATAGACATTGGGGAGGGTATGTGCTATGGTAAATGCTATGAAATGTGTAAGCCTGATAATTCAAAGACCTGTACCCCTGGGGCAGATAAAACATTATATGTTAATTAAAAAAAAAAAAGATTCTCTCTTCCTCTCTCTCTGCCCCTCCCTGCCAGATTGTTTCTTTCTCTCAAATAAATAAATAAATCTTAAAAATAAAATGGTTTAAATAAATGAAGTTCTTTAGGAGGAAGAAGTGAGGAGATAGATGAAATTAAGAGCAGAATGTTAATTATCGACAATGGGTTAACTATTTTGTCTAGTTTTGCATTTTTTAAAGTATTTCCCTAAGAGAAGATCCAATCATAGCGTTCTTTGCCTTTGTCTTTGTTCTTCCTTTTGCCCAGAAGGCTCTCCCAGATGTTTCTAGGTTTGCTCTCCCTCTTTATTCAGATCTTTGCTAAAATGTCAGCTTTCAGGGAAGCCTTTCTTATTTATTATTGTACTTAACACCTTAAGACTACTGCTAAGCTCTCTTTTTAGCACTTTCCACCATCTGCCATACTATGTATTTTCCTGTTTTATCCACTATACTCCAATCCCACTAGAATAAAAGATCCATGTAAACAAGAACCTAGTCTGTTTTGTTCACTGTTATATGCCCAGGATCTAGAAGAGTTTGTGTGACATAAAAGGAGTTTGAGAAACACTGAATAAATGTGTTACAAAAACACTTACCATCTGGAAATAAGGCAAAAAGGTGGGCAGAATGTCCTTTCAGTATCTTACAAAAACAGTAACAGGTTGCCCCTAGAAATATTTCATCGTGTAGCAGAATTTGCCTTTCCTATTTACTATCAAAGTTTATGAAGTTAGATGCTAACAATATACATGTGGTTGGTTAAAGATGCAAATAATTTCTGTCTGATAGAAAAGATATACCCCAAAGGTTATGGCCTTTAATTAACTTGTGCAACATTAACCAGTTTTATATCTAACCTATCAGCCTAATTCTAATATTCTATTTTGAATATGTATAAATACTTAGTGCTCCCAAGGTGTTCTTTATACTGACTTTATCATTTCATTGATTCCTCCATAAAGGAGTAAATAAATCTTTGGCATGCGCTGATTTTGTATGTTAATGAAAGTCAAGCTCTTAACTTTTTGAAACTTCTACTCTTAACAAATGAACTCAAATTGTGATGAACTGTGCAACTATTGGCCATTATTCTTGACTTTTTGATATCTGAGGCTTTGAGTCCGCCTTACAGAGAGAGAAACACAACACACACCCAGGGATCAGGACTATCCCTTGACCAGTAGAGACCACTTGGTCACCAATACTCTGTCCCATCAAATTCCTCCAAGCCAAGCTGCCCAAGCCCCTTGAACTTTGTGATCCAGCTTCTCCTTCTGCTGCCCCTTCCTTATGACCTCTTCATTTGTTAGTCACCTTTGAACTTAAGCACCCAGGACTGAAAATGGATAGGATGATAGTGACTATCCCCAGGTGGGATAAAAAGTACTTTACAGGGGCTCTCGAGTGGCTCAATCAGTTAAGCACCCAACTCTTGATGTCAGCTCAGGTCTTGATCTCAGGTCATAAGTTCAGGCCCCAATATGGAGCCTACTTAAAAAAATAAATAAATAAAAGTACTTACACTTATGTATCTAGGCTGACAAGCAACATGATTCTGACACAGACTATCAAACAGATGTCATCTCTTAGAACAGCTCCAACAAACGGATAGCATCTACCTGGCCTGCTGTGTAGACAATGTTGAGGCTGGGCCAGGCCCACCCAGTGAAGTGTGATCAATCAGCAAGGCCTTCTACAGGCACAGGATTAGGAGTGCAGAGTGTGCCCTACATCTTTCCTGACCAAGCTCTGGAAGGCGATGGTTCAACAGGAGAGATAAGTCACAAAGAAAATGGCTTGGCCACCAGGCAAGACTGGGCATTCGGCTGCTTTACCTGAGCAGTCCATAATAGCTTCTGGAGTACAGAGACAAAGCTCTGGGCTCTGGGACCTTGCTTCCCTAAAAGGAGGAGCCCAAGGACCTCACAATGCAGCCTCATGACTCATCTTTGAGACAGAGAAAGTAACAGATACCTCCATCTGGAGACTTTACAAATGCTCCTATCTTTGGAATGGGTTGCCTCAGGCCATGAGACGTGCTGAGAACACACTCTTTTGGAACCTTATGATGGGATGGCTGTAGGCAGTGTCATCAGTCAGTTCAAAAACCACCTCTACCACTTACCAGCTCTGGTCCTTAGGAACAACAAAAACAACAACAAAAATCACTGCATGCCTCAGTTTTCTCATCAATCTAATGGATCTGATGACGCCAAGAATGGAAAGAGATGGGTTTCTGCTACTTACTAACTACAAAGCCAACTTCACAGGCCTCTGACCAATGCAGTCACATGGGGTCCTGGGCTCAGGTCAAGGAGTGTAATGTTCTGCAGTTGCTGTCCAGAAATTCTTAATAAATTTATCTTTGTTTTGTGTCTTGTGAGACAAGGCCAATGGAATGCTGGAGCCTGTGCTGGGGGCTTGAGGCCTTGGCTCACATGTCCCTGGGATGGGTTCTCAGGCTGCCACACCCCACCCACAGCTGGAGCCTGAGGGCAGCTGGGTGGGATCAGGGGCACCTTCCCCATGTCCCAAGTTGTGGAGAGCAGCTCCAGGCACTTGTGAGGGTCAGCTGTGTCCCTGCAGGACTCCTGGTGCCCAAGGGGACTTAACATTAAATATCAAGTGAAAACCATCCAGCTGGTGACAAGACCTCAGAGGAAAGTAAAAGCTTTTTCCTGCTTTTTGAACAATGAGTCCCACATTTTCATTTTCACTGGGCCCCACAAATTACCCAGCCTGCTCTGACCAACTGCAGGAGAAGCAAAATTATTTAACCTCTCTCAGGCTTCATTTCCTCCACCACAGGATGTGTCCTGAGAATTTTCTGACAGGATTCTGATAACAGAACCAACTTTGTAAGGCTCCGAGTACATTGCCAACAACCCATAAACATTGATTCTCAACCTTTCTCTCTTCAAAATTTCTAAACGGACTTTTGGCAACAATTTTCCAAGGGCTTTCTCTCCAAAGAGGAAAGGCGGAAGCAGAGAAGTCCTGAGTGTTTGTTGTGATAAAGAACAAAAGTTTTCTCCAGGCAGACCACCACCACTTCCCTCAGCTGTTAATAATGATACCAGAACCAGAAGCATGGGCGTGACATTAGCAGTGCGCACTCCTGACCTTTCTAGGAACTTCTGAAGTGAAACACAGAAGTAGCATCTTTCCTTTTCTGTCTCCTCTCATCTCTGCTTTCCCCCACTCAGCCATCTGGGGTGTTCCCAGGTCTTTGAAGTAGCCTTTCCTTCTAGAAGATTCTACCCCACAGCTACATTCTCTCAGGTGTCCCGATAGCATCTCAAGCCTTGAAGTTCCCAAATGCTATTTACTTGCCTGTGTACTCCACCCTTCCTTCCAAAGATAATTTAGCCCTGTGGTCCGACTTCCCCATATACAATCACAGCTACATCCATGTCCCACCCTTGGAAAACCAGTTTCGCTTTCCCTATTTGACCCTCCCCATTCAGTCAGGTGCATCTAAGACTCTGGCCACTAATGTGCCTTAGAACACCAGCATGAAAGATGGGGTTAAAGGAAGCCTGACAACCATAGTCCTAAGCACTTAGGACACACAGGTGAATATGAGGCCGTCAACTTGACTCCACCCTAATGAGGTTCAGGGTCTCACTGGAAATACAGACATTGAGCAGGAAGTCATTCCACCACCCACAGGGAAAATATGCTACACAATCCTGTCCTGTTCAAATATGGTCATGCTTATACTCTCTCATACACTGAGAAGGTCCACATTGTGGGTGGGCTAACATGAGGTCCTCACCCTCTCACCAGCAGGGTCTTGTCAAAGTCCTATACTCTTTAAAGAGTTTTGATCCAACCATTGGCCAGTCTTTCCCCAGGAGTAGCAGCTTATCTGTCTCCCAGATTCATTCAATAGGTTAACACACACTGTTCAGAAAACCCTTTGTGAAATTCCGTCATCAAAGGAAGACCTCATATGCTATTTCTCTTGTGGGGTCATTCCTTGACTCTGCTCCATCAGGCAGGTAGTGCTCATTTCTGAATCTCTGTGGTGTAGTGCAGGAACTTGGCTCACAGCAATTCAAATATTTTCTTGTTTGATGGGTATCTGAGTACCTCTTATACCCCCCTACAGAATCTAGCAAAGGTCTTAAAGAACAGAAACCACTCTGCCCTCCACAGGGCCCCTCTCTTGCCCATGGACACAGCCATGTGCCATTACAGATCACCTGCCCTGCACAATGCTGTCTCCAGGCCAGTCATCCCAGACCTCCCTGCAGGACCCTGGGCAGCAGGACTGGTGTTTTCATCCTCTCTGAAGCACCCCACCCCGCATCCCACAGTGGCCCTAGCACCAGGCACACAGCGAGTCTCTACTATGTGTTTGCAGGAATTTGCTATCTTGTATGTTTTGAACTCACGAATTTTACTGAGTAGACATGAATAAAACGCTAAAGTCATTGCGATGGGAGGCCTGGGGTAGTAAAAATGAAGAACTGGCCCCTGAAAAATCTTGCTAGAAATTTTGAAGAGGAAGGAGAAGCAAAAGGAAATTGAGAAGTGAAGAAAAAGAATCAGAAATGACAGTCAGTACAGGCCCAGTGTAGATGATGCAGCTGTCTGTGATCAACAGCAAGCAGAATAAAATGGATGAAGAATGTTCTCTATGAAGTGTCTCACAGTGTATGTTTATGCTTCCACCAGCATGACGGGGATCTGACTGAGTCCAGCTAAACAAGCATCTACTAAGGGACTATAATGTGATGAGCAATGTCCCAATGACAGGGGTGCAGGGGTGAATAAAAGTGTCTCTCTCTTTGGGAACCCCACTTGTATGGAGCAGGGATGAAGAGAGCTGTCTGAGGAATGCCCACTCCTGTCCCTCAACAGCCAGCAGCTGTCACTGATGGCCAAAATTTACGGGGAGGGCTGGCATTCCCCAAGGCAAAAAGCTTCCTGGAACTGTAATGTACCTTCGAGGGCCTCTCTGAGCCCAGTCCATCTCTGGATGTGGTGGCTCTCCATTTCCTCCTGCAAACTGTGTCCCACCTTCCCACATCCCCTGGCTCCCAACTATTGCCCAGACAGGTGACACTCTCCCACAGTATCAAGAGCACTAGGCATCTGCTAACACTCTGGGGAGTCTTGGCTGCATGTCTCTCAGGTCTCACAAGCCGAGGGCCATCTCAGGATGGACTGCAGCTCCTGAATGTGATCTTGAGACATCAGAACCATGTGTCATCTGCATTTAATGCTCCTGGCTGAACTTAAGAAAGTCCCAGCTCAACAAGCAGGGACAAGTTTCAATGCTCGCCAACTCACACTCAAAGACTGGCAAAAAGTGACTTCTAGTGGGGGTCAGAGGCTTTGGAAAAGGAAAACGAAGGAAAAGGAATATATGAAAATAGAGTCCTAAGATCTACAAAGAAATACTGAGAAGCTATTTACATAAAAGAAAAATCAACACCTTAAAAGCCAAAATAGAGATTGATGGATTTGGGAGTAATGGTATGGAAAAGTTTGTTGGAGAAGTTTATTTATTATAGCTTTGTTTGTTTATTATTTGTAATATACTGGCTTCTATACCATTCATTTAATTCAAAGAACTATTTTTGCTTATTATATTGCAGGCACCATTTTAGGTCCTCGACGTCTATCGCTCAACAAAAAATTTCTACACTCAATGAGCTTATATTCAAGGAGGCATGTATCAGATTTCTATCATTATTAAATGTAGTTAATAAAAGATAATAATGTGCAAAGAACAATAGATGTAACAGAAGAACAAAAGAGACAAGAAGGAAATAAACATTTAAAAGCTAATGTAAAGACACACGGTTAAAGCCACCCACAAAATTTTTGTTACTCTTCTCATCACGGGGTAGGGCTTGTTTTCTGTCTTGAAGCTGGACAGGCCTGATGACTGTTCTAACCTTTAGAATGTGGGAGAAGGGATGCTGTGTTAGCTATGGGTGCTAGCTAACTTTGAGAAAGCCCCTCCAGAATCAGAGAAAGAGAATTATCATATGATCCCATTCATATGTGGCATTTAAGAAACAAAAGAGAGGCTCATAGGGGAAGACCGGACAAAATAAAACAAGATGAAGTCAGAGAGGGAGACAAACCATAAGAGACTCTTAATCCTAGGAAACAAACTGAGGGGTGCTGGAAGGGAGAGTAGTGGGGGATGGGGTAACTGGGGGATGGGCATTCAGGAGGACACAGGATGTGATGAGCACTGGATGTTACATATGACTGATGAATCACTGAACTCTACCTCCAAAACAAATAATACATTATATGTTAATTAATTGCATGGATTTTTTTTTTTTTTTTTTAAAGAAGGCCTGCCAGACTTCACTTTAAAGAGTTATGAACTCTGAAGAAATTGAGGCGAGGCCCTGAGAGGACCCAGAAAAAGAAGCCTAGCCATCTCCACAAAACCCAGGCCCCATTACATAAGTACAACATTTGGGGGGTTCCAGTCAAGTCAACCCCCCAGATGAATGAATACAGCTGACATCAGTGAAAAGACCTTCCAACTGATCTTAGACAACACACGATTGTAAAAGATATTAAATGGCTGTCGTTTTCCATCACCACAGTTTAGGGTAGTTTATCAGCAATCAAGAACCAACACAGAAAGTGGTATCTGGAAGTGACATGTTTTGTCTGGAGAACCTAAAACATCTGCACGATGGTTCATTCTCCATGTCAACTTGGCAGGACGTAAGGTACCCACATATTTGGTCACACACATGTGTGCATGTCATATTTAAATAAATGGACTCTGATTTAAGGCATGTTACCCTCCATAACGATGGTTCCCATTCATCAGCCGTATGTATGCCTTTAAGAAAAGACTGACCTCTCCAAAGGAAAAGAGACTTCTGTCTGCAAATAACCTTCAGACACAAGCTGCAACATCAACTCTTCCGTAGGTCTCTAGCCTGTCTGCCCAACCCTTCAGATTTCGGACCTGTTGACCACCGCAAGCATGGGAGCCAATGCCTTAAAATAAACCTGTCCTCTTCCCCCATCTCTGCCCCTCCCCACCTCTCTGTGTCTCCCTGGAGAGCCCTGGCTACCACAATGTGGCATCAGGATTGGAAGTGAGTGGCAGGCTGAGCTCAGAAATACCTCAAGGAGACTATTCATGAAGGCTGGACAGGCATGGAGGACATTGTTACTGTTATTATTATTATTTTTTAGATTTTTATTTATTTGAGAGAGAGAGTGTGTGCGTGCACAAGTGCAAAGGGAGGGGTGGAGGCAGGAGAGAGAGCAACTCAAGCAGACTCCCTGCTGAGCATGGAGCCCGACTCAGGAGGCTCATCCCAGGACCCTGAGATCATGACCTGAGCCGAAATCAAGAGTGGAAAGCTTAACCAACTGAGCCACCCAGGTGCCCCAGAGAAAAGATTTCTGATGTGAAGAGGGTATGACTAGAAGAGAAAACATTAGCATGCCAGACTTGCAACAATATGGAAGGAAACAGATTATTGATCAAAGAGTCATAACCTTGAAGTTCAAGTCTGGGGCAGGGTGCGGTTTGCACAACAGAAATCACAAGGGTTCCAAGGACAGTGACCAGAGAAGAAGAAAATACCATATATAGGATCTTCAATATATAACAAACTGCCCTAAAAAGAAATAAATAAGCAACTCAGTGGAAATTAGCAGGGGTCTGAACAGAAAATTCACAGATAAAAATATAAGTGACCAGTTACTATATACAACATGCTGAGACCCTCTGATAATCAGAGAACAATTAGGAGCTATTTTTCTCATAAGCAAAAAAAAAAAAAAAAAAAAAAAAAGTTGATACTTTTGAGCAATGGAAAGCATGTCCTGTGATAGATGATAATGGAAGCCTAAAATGGCACTGTTATATTGGAGGGATTTAGAAATTCTTATCAAAATTTAAAATATGCACGATCCGTCCTTTGATCCAGCCATTCCACCACCAAAAACCTATCCTACAAAAACACTCCTGTAAGTGCACAAAAATATATATACAAAGACGTTCACTGAAGCACGTGACTCCCAACGGGAATGAAAGTTTCCTGAGTGGGAAGTTTGTCTTCCACTCCTGCGTTGTCGGTAGTAGCTCGCTGCCTGGCACTTAGTAGACACTCAGCAAGTATCTGCTGAATGAATGAACAGGACTGAAAATTGTTAACTAATTTTCTGTCCAAACAGTTACCTCTACCTGGTGGGATACCATGAGCTGTTAAAAATAATGTGGTAAATCTACATGTACTAACACTGTAAGATCTCCAAGGCCATGTGCTTAATTAAAAAACAAGATCAGTTGAATGGATAAAGAAAATGTAGTATATATATACAATGGAATACCATGCAGCCATCAAAAGAAATGAAATCTTGCCATTTGCGACAACATGGATTCAACTAGAGGGTATTATGCTTAGCGAAGTAAGTCAATCAGAAAGACAATTATCATATGATCTCCCTGATATGAGGAAGTTGAGAGGCAATGTGGGGGTTAGGAAAAGTAGGAAAAGAATAAATGAAACAAGATGGGATCAGGAGGGAGACAAACCGTAAGAGGCACTTAATCTCACAAAACAAACAGGGTTGCTGGGGGCAGGGGTAGGGAAAGGGTGGTGGGGTTATGGACTTTGGGGAAGGTGTGTGCTATGGTGAGAGCTGTGAAGTGTGTAAACCTGGTGATTCACAGACCTGTACCTCTGTGGTTAATAATACATTGTATGTTAATAAAAAAATTATTTTAAAAAAAGGAAAAAAAAAGATCAGTTAAAAGGAAATTAGAAACAACATAAATTCCATCACTGGAGGACTGATTTACTGGATTGTGATTTCAATAAATTTAATACTAGCTATCCATTTTGATGTTGGCCTTGATCTATATTTATCACTGTTGAAAGATGTCTGTGATACTGCAGTTCTGAAAACAATAGCATTATGACTCACTACATTATCAGGATTGTCCCTCCTGATCTTCAGAATTCCCACATGTGGTGGGTACCTTCATTCCATTTTACAGCTGAGAGCAGTGCAGCACAGAGAAAGTAAATAATCTGCCCAAAATTACACTCTGACAGAGCCAAGTTTTAAATCCAAGCAGAAGGACTCCTAGTTTGTGCTCTTAAACCACCCAAGGATAAAGTGATCACATATTCTAGTTTAAGTCTACTGAGTCCGTATAATTAACAGCATCCCCTTTCTTTTCAAAAAGTCCCACGCATGGTCAATACATTTGATGGTCACTCTACTTACAGACCATCTATAAGCAGCACAGGCATAGTGTAGAAGCTGAGTTCAGTCTCTGGAGCCCAAATCTGGGCAATTTACTCACACTATCCCCCTCAGTTTGCTCATATGTAAAATAGGGATGGCCGTAGTTGGGATGGCCCTAGTTAAGTGCCTCAAAGAGTTGTGGAAGGATTCAATGACTGGGTATTTCTTAAGCGCCTGGCATGCAGGACGTATTAACTACTAACCCATTTATACAGTGCGTGTATGTACATGTATTGTGAGATATCTGGAAGGATGTTCAAGAAATATTAACAACAGATATCCTCTTCTGTTATTTTTGAACATACACACAAATACATATGTATGTACATGTCGATATACCTGTGTGTGTATGCTGAGATCTGTATTTATATATATATATATATATTTGTGTGTGCGTGTGTGTGCTTAATACTGAGCGAGTGCCCTGACAAACACTAGCAAGCCATGTGGCTTCTGTGGTGCATCTGGTTTGCTAGTCCGTGGTGGTAATCTCACCAACGGTGTAAATTCACCAAAGATGACTGAGCAACAACAAAAATTGTAGAACTGTTACACTAAGATGAAAATTAAAAGACGGCATTTATCATTACATGTCAGATCGGACAGCGCTCGATTTTATTGCTACTTTTAAGTGCAACCTGAAGGAACGGCTCAACTTCTAGTTTCTCAATTAACTATTTAATTACTCGGAAACAAAGCACTTAAGCTACCCTGGCAATCTTTGGCCTTGAAAAATGTGCACGCGAGACCTCCGCTATCTTCCTTAGGATCGGTGGGCTGAGAACGCGCCGGACGGAGGGGAGGGCGGGGGAATGCGGGTTTATCCTGAATATCCCGTGTTCGCAACCGGAATTAATTGTGCAATTTCAAACTCACAGCACGAGCGGTGGCTCCCAGTGCTCGCCTTGGGCAGTCTGGGGAATAGGTCTTACTTCTGGCTGGTTCTACTTTATGAACAACTTCAAAAGTGAGTTCTCTGGGTGAAACCAAACCCTGCGACTGGAGTCAAGAAAGCGAGCGGTCCCCTTTGGCGGAGATTAGGAACTAGCTGGCAGGAGGAACGAGGAATCGTCCTGAAAGTTTCCACAGACTTTTCAGGGTCTGTACAGATCCATCAAAGGGATGCACCTTACAGTGTGAATTTTATCTCAATTTTAAAAAGTTGTTATTGTTTTGGTTTTGTTACTGGGTTCTCTGGTCCGCTATATCTCTGGGCGCGCAAGAAGTACTGTTTTATACTCACGAAAAAAAAACCGCACTTTAATGGTCTGGCCCCCCTGAAGCTCCCCCACCCCCTGCAGCCTCCGCAAGCCACTTAACCAGGTGTCAGTCCGGGCACTTTGGGGCCAAGACAGCGAACAGAAAACCCATTCAAAGTAGAAAACGCTAGCGATCCCCCAGGACAGACACACACACACACACGCACACACACACACCCCTACCAGTTACCTTCGCGCGGGTAGCTCGGGACCCGCCCGACTCCGTGCACCTTGCGCAGAGGCGGGCATCTCCGCTGGGGTTCTGCCGCTGAGCCGGCTGGGCCAGCGAGCCCCGCGCTCCCCATCCGCTCGCTCGCTCGCTCGCTCGCTCGTTCGGGGCCAACGCCAGGCGCTCTGGCGAGTGGCACGGAGTCGCAAGGCCAGCACTCCCTGCACAGCGCTGGCCAGCGGGCTCTCTGCTGACCCGGAATAGAAGATGCTTTGTTTCGCGCGCGGTGCCCAGCTGTGCCCAGCTGTGCCCAGCTGTGCCCAGCCGCGCCCAGCCGCGCGCCACGGACGCCGACTCACCCCAGCTCAGGTCGCACGATTTGAGTATAGGTGTAGCACCGTCCCAGGAGGATCTCGTAAAAATGGGCAGTGGTGCCCTTCCCCTTCCACTCCTTGAGCGGATGGCGCCACATCAGGATACCGACCGGCACCGCGATGATCACCGCGATCAGGAGACCAAAAAAGACGCAGAGACAGATCTTGGTTTTCTTGGAAATGTCGCAGCAGGGTTCCTCCTCAGACACTGAACTGAATCTGTGGTTGGCCATTGGGGTCCACTGAGGAGGTCGGCCCGGCGAAGTTGGAGGAGAGACCCGCCAGACGCCGCTCAGGCAGAGAGAAAAGAATTAGCCGGGTTCGTTAACTGCACTTCCCCTTTCTGGACTTGCCGTTTCTCCGCTTCCTTTCCCACCCCCCACCCCCTCCTGCAAAGTTCCCTGGCCAGCCGGACCAATAAGGACTTAAAAAACTTGAAAGACCTCTACTAATACAGCCGCTCACTTCCAGCTTCCTAATCAAAGACCATACTTTGCATTTCCAGGGAAAAGGTGCTGCCTTAAGGTTCTCTGCAGGTGTTGGGAAAACCGACAATATTTCTTTGTACTTCTCCGCCAGCTCCCTTTATCAGCCTTGTACTTTACACTTTAGCCACCGCTGATCCTGGAGAGTGTCAAGGCTGGCTACCTGGGCATCTGCCTACAAGCAGTGTCTGCTGCCTGGGAAAAGATCTCTACTGCTACTTCTTAGCCTTGACAAATTCCTGCTCAGCCCCCTTCAAAAGCTCCACTCAAGCCTCACCCCTTACCCCTTAACTCAAGTGACATCAGTAGTTAAGCCTGGGTTCAAACCCAGCTCCACTACCCACTACCAGAGTGATACGGGGCAAGTTACTTGACGTCTCTGTGCTTTAGCTGTAAAGCAGGGATCATAGCACTACTTATTTCATGGGGTATGATAAGGATTAAGAGAGGTCATATTTACAATGTGTTTAGCACAACGCCTGGCACATGCTAAGTATTCAACAAATATTAGCTACTACTACCTGCTCTGTGAGGCTAGAGATGTAATTCTAGAATCCATGGGATATGCTTGGAAAAGTGTCTGGAATGCAGCAAGCACTCTAAGTGATGGTTCAATAAATAATCCAGTGGCTAGTCTCAGACATCCCCTGCACTCTCTTCAAGTTTCCTTAGCACTAGGACTCTCTGTGACATTCAACAGAGACCTAAAGAAAGTGAAAAATCAAGCCACAGGACTTCCTGGGGCAAAAGTTTTCCAGATAGAAGGAATAGCAGAAATCATGGTTGAGGCAAAACAAAACAAAACAAAAAACTCTGGGGAGAAAGAAATGGAAAGTGAGAGCAAGAAGGAAGGAGAAGGAAAGAAAATGAAAGAAAGAAAGAAAGAAAAAGAGAGAGAGAGAGAAAGAAAGAAAGGAAGGAAGGAAAAAAGAAAGAAAGAAAAGAAGAGGAGAGGAGGAAGAAAGGAAAAAAGGGAAGGAGGGAGGAAGGGAGGAGGGAGGGAGAGAGAGAAGGAAAGGAGAGGAGAGGAGAGAAGGAAGGAAGGAAGGAAAAAGAAAAGAAGAAAGGAAGGAAGGAAGGAAAGAAAGAAAGAAAGATGGGAAGAGAAAGAAAGAAAAGCCCTTGGCCAGTTTCAGGAGTAGCAAGGAGGCCATTGGAACTGGAATTCAGGGTTAAGGGAGGCAGAACAGGAAAGTTCTGAGGGTAGCAGAGGGCCAGATCACTAACGGCCCTGTAGGACAGGATAAGGACTTTTTGGACAGGAAATTTTATTTTTAACCTATTCAAGGTCACTAGGTGATCAAGCATGACATTTTATAAGCTCCATCTGGCTTCTGCATTGAGAATAAATTGTAAGAAAGCAAGGATGGAAAGGCCGAGACCACTTATGGTGACTTTAAAAAGGAAGTAGTTACAAAAGTGGCAAAGAAAACAAGCAGTTGGATTCTGAAAACATTTTGAAAATAGAAGCAACAAGATTTGCTGATGAGTTGGATGTGGGGTTTGCAAGAAAGAGGAGTCGAAGAGGACTCCAAGAATTTTGGTCTGAGTAACTGACCAAAGGAAAGACAGCATTGCCATTTAGAGTGATGGAAAGACCGGGGAATGAAGATTTGGTTTGGTAGAAAAGTCACCAAACAAAAATTTGGTTTGGGAGGCAAGTTTAGGATGCCTATTACACTCCCAGGAGGAGATATCAAGTAGCTACTTGGGTATAAATATCTGGAATCCAAGGGGTCAGTGCTGGAAACATAAATATGGGAGGCTTTATCATGCAGATAGTTTTTAAAGCCAAGAGGATAAATAAGATCACATAGAGAGTGTGTGCAGAAACAACAGTTTCAGAGACTCAACCGGGGGTGTGAGCCTGTAGCAGAGGTCAGAGGGTTGAGAAGAGCTCCAGCAAAGGGACCTGGCCAGAGTGACCCCTGAGACAAGAAACTGAGACCAGACAGGGAGTTATTGGTGCTCTTGACAAGAACAGTTTTTGGAGGAATATGGAGGACAAAGCCTGATGAAGTAGGTTCATGAGAGTGTATATGAAGAGACTGGTGTCCTTAAGAGAGATGACTTGTTTTGAAGAGTTTTCGGTCAAAAGAGTAGAGAAATGAGGATATAGCAAGAGGACAACTTGTAGTCTCTCTCTCTTAGGAGAGACCTATAGCATTATGTCTGTAGGATGACTGGAAAGCCCAAGAGAAAGGCAATAGCTGATAATGCAGAAGAGGGGGAAATTGCTGGAAAAAAACTTAAAACTTGTGAAGAGCTCATGTGTAGGTAAGAGGGAACCAAGGCACCGGGATGTGTGTGTGGAAGCTCTGCTACCTCACAGAAGGAAGGTGGAGACCATAGTTTTGGGCGTTATGTTAGTGGGTTGGCAGACAGTGACATATGGGCATCCTCTTTTGACTGCTTGTCAGTGAAATGAGGTCATCCATCTACTGAGAGAGGATGAGGGCTGGTAGAATTCCAGCAGAGTGGACAAAGCAGGGAAACCAGAGAGCTTCTCAGGGTATCATGAAGTAGTCAGGAATTTAAACAAAGGCCAGTCAATGAGGGGGTGCTCTTTTGTCTGGCTACTCCCCACTGCCTAGGAAAAAGGGCAAAAGTAGGCAGATAGTGGGATTTGAGGAGGTTGGGGTTTGCTGGATTTGCCAGGGCCGACATAATAAAGCCATACATTCTGTTGTGGCTCAGCCAACAGAAATTTATTGTCTCCCAGTTCTGGAAGCTGACATCAAGATATCCAAGGGGCTGATATCCTCTGAGTCCTCTCTCCTTGGCTTGTAGATGGCTACCTTCTCTCTGTGTCCTCACATGGTCTTCCTTTTGTGTGTCCACATATCTCCATTTCAATTTCTTCTTCTTATAAGGACACTAGCTTTATCAGAATAGGCCCACCCTAATGACCTCATTGGAACTGAATTACCTCTTTTAAGGCCCTGTCTCCAAATCTGGTCACATTCTGAAGTACTAGGGGTGAGGACTTCAACATATGAATGGGGGAGGGGACAATATTCAGCCCAACACACCTGGTAAGTACAATGGAGTAAGGGAAAAGGAAGGAAGGAAGCAAAGATGAGATTTTAATAATGGACCATCACACCAAAGTCCCACACAAACTAAAGGAAGGGCAGAGGGAGGATCTGAGACACTGAAAAGATGAGAACCCATCTCACCAGATCATTGCTAGAGGAGGGAACATCTCCACTTAAATATCATTCCATCCAAAACTCAACTGTTAATCTTCCTCCTTCAAACCAGCTTGTTTTCTCTTTGTTCATTTGTTTTAGTAAACTCTGTGTCCAGTGTGGGGTTGGAAGTCATGACCCTGAGATCAAAAGTCTCATGCTCTACTGATGGAACCGTCCAAGGACCCCTTCTTTTCTGATCTTTTGAAATCTGGTAAATCTTTTGTAATCTATCCCATTGTTCAAACAAAGAGAGTCTGAGTCTTCTGTGTTCCTTCCCTCTCCCTCGTCTCACACATCCACCTAGAAGTTGGTTCCTTCTGCCTAAAAATTATTTATTAAGTATCCACTCTGCTCATCTCCACTACCACTGACTTAGTCCAAGAGAAAGTCTACCCTCTTTCTCACCTATGAAGAGTTTCCAAGCATTATCTCCAAATCCACCCTCCCTACCTCCTCCATCCATTCTTTCCACTCCAGACAGGGTGGTAGTTTCCTTTTAAACCAACCTTTGTAAAGAAGCAAATTTTGAAACAGAATTCTGATTACCTCACCTCTCCCCTTGCTCTAGACTTAGCAAGCAAGCATGTAAGCTCCTGGCTACTCCCCAAGTCTGCACGTCTCTCCCCAACCCTAAAGCACATCAGACCTCCTGGCATCTCTGACCCCAACTAGCCCAAGGTCTTCCCTGGTATAGGGCCTTCAGAGATGTCATTCCTCCCTGTCCTAACTCCTGCAGATCTCCTTCTATGTGACATCTTCAGGAAAGAAGCCTTTTTTGATCCCATGTAGCTACCAAACTGGGTTTAATCTCCAAACGGAACACTTTCCTAGCAGAATAACACAGATGCCAGTAGATCTCCTAGGACAATACGGATCCCAAAAGCTCTGGTCTGGCTGGCCCAGCCCTGGAACACATCCTCTAAAATTTTTTCTACATGTCCTCTTCCAACTAGACTAGGATGCTAGGTTGGCAGGAATTGAAGTTTATTCTCTTAGTATCCCAGGACTCAAAGTGGCATCCACAAGTGGTTGTTGAATGAATAAATGAATGAATGACCAACTGAAGTTTTATTTCTGACACCCATTATTCAAATTCCACCCTTTCCAAACTGAATTCATCGAATTGTTCTCACAATCCCAGATCTAAACAAAATTATGTGGAAATGGGATGAGAAATGTTGGTTTTGCTAGGGGTTCATTTATCTGCTCTCTGACCTTCTTGGGTCTTTCTCCACCCTCTCATCCTGGGCACAAACTTTCTCTTATATTGAATATTGTGCAAGGTCCAAAATCACCTAACGTGTAACAGAGCTTGGCACCCATTCCTTACCCAACTGAACAGACTGGTATTATTCTGGCTGGTAAAACATCAAAGACCTGCCATAAAACAACCCCTTTAAAATGGGTATTTATTTTTTGATAATAAATACAACAAATATATGTGGAATAAAAGTCAAATAGAACAAAGTAATATGTGTAGAAAATCATTCTTTCTCCTTTCCTGGACTCTCCTCTTACTATAGTAAGGAGCAGGCAGCATTCATACTTGTACATTGAAAGAAGTAAGTTTTCACTGTTGCATAAAAATTATAGCATCCTTTATGCCCTGTTGTACACCTGGCTTCCTTCACATCATGATATATGTTGAAGACATTTTCCATCACCACACATTGCTCTACTTAATTCCATTAAATGACTTCTATATTCCATTGTATAGTCTACTAAAGTTTGTTTAACTAGACTTGATCAATAGGCACGTAGATTTTCTACTCCTTTGTTATGACATTAAATTTTGGGATAAATATTTTTGTGTCAGCAAGTTTTTTCACATTCCAAGTATACACAGCCCTAAAAATGGGTTTCCTGTGTCAAAGGGCTTACACATTTAGAATTTTGCTCACAATCAGAGGTTATGCCAATTGGCACTTACACAACAGTGACCAAGAGAGGTTTTTTTTTTTTCCCATCCACAGAGTTACACTTTCAGATTTGCTTTGTCTTAATTTCTAATTATTCATCAGGACTGATTTGGGAGCCCTTCAGCTTTTAGTGTCTCTTTCTGTTAAATGTAATGAGTGCCTGGAAAATGAACACTTGGAAAATAAAATCTAGAAGGACCCTGTAATCCTTTGCTCCTGCAAAGTTATTTGGTTTGTGAACTCTCTCACTTTGTATTAGCTACAAATGTCAAACATTCTGGTATGCCCTTGGGGAAGATCACAAATGCCTGAAGAAATGAACACTCTCCCAGTACATCATCTAAATGTGCTATGATTTGGGGCAAGTTGCACTTTTTTTTTTTTTTAAGATTTTATTTATTTATTTGGGAGAGAGACAGAGAGAGCATGAGCAGGGAGAGGGGCAATGGGAGAGGGAGAGGGACAAGCAGACTCCCACTCCCACTGAGCACAGAGCCAGACACGGGGCTCAATCCCAGAACCCTAAGATCATGACCTCAGCTGAAGTCAGACACTTAACTTAGGCACTCCAGGCAAGTTGACCTTATCAATTTCAGTTTTCATCTCTGCAAAATGGACACAGTGTAATGCCTATTTGTCAGGTTAAAGTGGGAATTAACTGGGCTAATAGACACACCTAGGACAGTACAGCAGTCAACACATGGTAGTATTGTTGTGGACCTATTTGTACACAGTTACAATACACTGAAACTCCAAAAATGGCATATTCTGACCTTCGTTCATTCAACCAACATTAATGACCATGTGCCGGGCACCATGGTAGCTTGCTGAAGGCACAGAAATAAACTGACCATGAGGAATACCTGAGTAGAGCAGCAAGAAAAGAACCTTTCTGGCCAGGTAGACCTGAGTGGGCTGTGCCACTTGGGCAAGTAACAAAACTTCTCTGAAGAAAATACCTGCGGGTGTCATTGAATTCTTTTGAGGATTGAATTAGGTGACACTTAGCTGAGTGTCATTTAGCAGACGTTTAGCACTCAGCTAAGTGCCCCCCCTCCTTAACCACAGGACATACCTTCCAAGACCCACAGTGGATGCTGTTAGCAACAAATTCTACATATACTGTGTTTGTTCCTATACATACAGACCCTATGATAACATTTAATTTATAAATTAGGCATAGTCAGAGACTACCAACAATAATTAATAATAAAATAATTATAATGACACACTGTAATAAAAGTTATGTGAATATGATCTCTCTCTCACAATATATTATACTGAACTTAACCTTCTTTTTTTTTTTAATTTTTACTATGTAATGGTAGTCACCATACAGTATGTCATTAGTTTTTGATGTAGTGTTCCATGACTCATTCTGAGTAATACCCAGTGTTCCATGCAATCTGTGTCTTCCTTGATACCCATCACTAGGCTCACCCATCCCCTCACCCCGCCTCCCTTCTAAAACCCTGTTTGTTTCCCAGAGTCCATAGTTTCTCATGGTTCATCTTCCACTCCGGTTTCCCCCACTTCACTTTTCCCTTCCGTCTCCTAATGTCCTCCATGCTATTCTTTATGTTCCACAAATAAGTGAAACCATATGATAACTGACTTTCTCTGCTTGACTTATTTCACTCAGCATAATCTCCCCCAGTCCCACCATGCTGCTGCAAAAGTTGGGTATTCATCCTTTCTGATCGGTGAGTAATATTGCGTTGTGCGTGGACCATATCTTCTTTATCCATCTGTCTGTTGAAGAGCATCTTGGCAACTGTGGCCATTGCTGCTATGAACATTGGGAAGCATAGGCCCCCTCTTTTCACTACATCTGTATCTTTGAGGTAAATACCCAGTAGTGCAATTGCTGGGTCATAGGTAGCTTTATTTTTAATTTTTTTTAATTTATTTGACAGAGTGAGATCACAAGTAGGCAGAGAGGCAGGTGGTGGGCGGGGGGAATGTAGGCTCCCCACCAAGCAGAGAGCCAGACGTGGAGCTTGATCCCAGGACCCTGAGATCATGACCTGAGCCAAAGGCAGAGGCTTAACCCACTGAGCCACCCAGGTGCCCCAATTTTTAATTTTTTGAGGAACCTCCACACTCTTTTCCAAAGTGACTGTACCAACTTGCCTTCCCACCAACAGTGTAAGAGGTTTCCCCTGAACTTACCCTTCTTATGATGATGATGATAACAAATGATAAAAATGCTTGAGATCAGAGATGAAGAGAGGTGAATCATGCAGGCATTGTGATATAGCCCTAGTCTACTATTGGCCTTTAGGCCATCTGTCAGAAGGAGCAGCATCTCCCTCCAGACCATAGTTGACCACTGGTAATTGAAACTATGGAAAGTAAAACTGTGGATAAGTGGGGACCACTTGACTAGTACTGGGATGGTTGTGTGCAAACTAGAGAGATCCCAATGAGAGTCAGTAGATTCTAGGAAGGCTTTTAAAAGACAGTGACACTAGATCAGGCTGTTGAAGGGCAAACAAAAGTGGGGGGGAGGCATTCAAACAGAATTGTAGGGAACACTGCAGGGTGGATATTGGGACATATGAGGCAGCATAGGAGAGACCACCTCTGGGCCATATATATAGCTGGTTCATGGAAGTGTGGGTCCTAGCATGTGAGTTTCTCGAGTTGTCTTCCTTCCTTGGTCAACTTCCTTAGATATTTTTAAATCATTCAAGTAATACAATCACATTTTACAAATTGGAAAGGGAAAAGAAGAAAAATGCCCCCCCCTTATTCCAAAATCCTGACCTCACTACCTAACAATTTGTTATCTTTCCTTCCAGCCTTTATTCTGATCTTTGATGGCTTTAAAGTAGTTATACTTTATACTATTTAATATTTTATATATACATATATACATTTTTAAATTTTTGCTCTTTCCACTTCACTGTGCATACATGGTTCTTGCCAGGCCAAGTCTCCTCTCCTAAAACATTGAGTTGGGCTCAAATCCCAGGTCTGTACCCAGTGGCAGCTTTGAGCTGAGTATCTTATCCTATAATCTCCCTGTGTCTCAGGCTACCTGTAAGAACCAGTAAAGAACAGACCTGACATAGTCTCTTAGTAATGGTGCTTCTTCCTCTCTTCACACTTCCCGCTAGAAGGTCAGCTCCAAGAGAGCAGGGCCAGTCCCCATCTCTCCACCATGGAGCCCCTACCACCAGAACAATGCCTGGTATGCATTCAAGCAATGCCTGCCAAACTCCCTCTCCCACAGTGTGAACCCAGTGACAACAGACTGATCACCCATCAGAGATAGAGAAACTAATAGGTCCAGGGTCTTCAACAGATTTACCAGCTAAAATTCATCCACCAGCACCTGGTGCTCATCTGCTGACTAGTGAAGTACAGTGTTGAGGGGGAAAGAGGGGAGAGGCTACAATTAATTACATAATTCTTCTTTTTCCTCCTTCAACAATAATTGCTAACATCACTGAGTGTTTGACAAAGCACTTGACAAATTCCCTGCAACATTGCCATCATAGAAGTAGTTTATCATTTCCATATTACAAACAGGGAAATGGAGGTTTAAAAAGGTAAGCAATTTGGACAAAATTAAGTTAGTCAAGAAGGGTTTTGAACCCAGACAATCTCTTTTAAAGTCTGTTCGTCAAACGCGACCTCTACATGATTAGGCAACAGATAGTTAATGGACACCCACAATGAGCAGGCTCAGAGTTGGCAGACTCTATGTGTTCTGGATGAGGTTTTGTGATCTATGGTGGAAACTTCTAGAAACGTGGTCTTGGGCGTGGGTCGGTGGCAACCATGAAGTTCTGAGCATCACTGAAAAGCTTGGAGTGGGCCTGTTCTCCTAGAAAGGTGTTTATCGTCTCAACATGTTTTATACCTCTCAAAGAACCTTCACCAGAAAAAGGGTGAATAAATGCTGAATATCAAAACAACAGAAAATCACACTCACTGATGTAGCCCGTGATCTGTTTTTTTTTCTAGCAGTCTTGTGAAAAGGAAAGCTGCATGATTTCTCCTCCTACATCCAGAAACTGAGCAGAGCTGAACCTTGTATTCACTCTTTATTCTACATTTTCAATGACACAAGAATTAGTAGGACTCTGCAGAATGCCTTGAAATGCTTTTCATTCACTTGGGCGTCACTGGAAGCCACTGGTTTGTTTATTTAATCTGGGTGGAGGCTCTAGTGCAGAAGTCAACTTCTCAGTGGCTCCTCCAGTTGGGGCTAACCTCAGCCTCACAGATTCAGTGACTTCTTGGCTCTCTCCACCCTACTGTCTCTTCACCCCTCACCTCTTCACCTTTACTTGCTCCTCCTGAACTTCCAGAGAACAGCTTAGATACTTCATGCCTTGAACATTTTTATAAGCGTTCTCCTTGTTATCTTTCCTGAGGTTTTCTTTCTTTTTTTTTTAAAGATTTTTTTCATTTATTTGACAGAGATCACAAGTAGGCAGAGAGGCAGGCAGAGAAGTGGGGGTGGGAGCAGGCTCCCCGCTAAGCAGAAAGCCCGATGCAGGGCTCGATCCCAGCACCCTGAGATCATGACCTGAGCCAAAGGCAGAGGCTTTAACCCACTGAGCCACCCAGGCGCCCCTTCCCTAAGGTTTTCATACACTGTATACTTCCTGATTTTATTTTTGGATTTGGATAGCTTCCTCATCTTTTGCTCCACACGGCCTCTACATGGACTCTGAAACAGTTTTTAACAGTCTTTATCTTGAGAATGATTCCAATGACTAGCAAGTCCCTAGTACCTAGTAGACCCGGGAAAACTGTGTGTTGATGAATATCAGACTTTAACGTAAGTCTTTTCCTCTCATTCACTTATTTTTCCAGGCATGCATACACGTTCACTAAGCACCTTCTATGTTCTGTGGACTGTTTTGGGTACAGGGGATACAGTAGCTTACAAAAAGTCAGTCCTGGGGCAACTGGCTGTCTCCTTCAGAAGAGAGAGTGACTCTTGATCTTGGGGTCGTAGGTATGAGTCTCACATTGAGTGTAGAGATTACTACAAAAAATGAAACAACTTAAAAAAAATTCAGTCCTTACAGAGCTCATATGGGGAGGGTGGACAGACCTATAATGGACAAGATAAAAAAAGTAAATCATAGTATATGTGAGGTGGAGATGAGAGCTAAGAAATGAAACTGGAGGGAATGGGATAAGGACTGGGGAGAGGGTGATAACATTGGATGGAGGGCCAGGATATTCTCACTGAGAAGGTGGCATCTGAGGAAAGATCTGAGGAAGGTGAGGTAACCTAACCACATGACATCTGGAAACAGTCATGCGGTTCCAGTAGAGAGAGAGTCTACATTTCCAGTAGAGAGGGAGAAAAAGAGCAAGTGCTGAAAATCTGGTGTGTTGGAAGAGGAGCAAAGGTCAAAGAAGGGATGCTGGTGCAGGAGGAGCAAGGAGAAAAGAAGTAGCTGAGGTCAGAGATGCAGCAGCAGGAAATGACATTTTCTGATTTGCATTTTCTCAGACTTGCTCTCCTTCCTTGTTGAGAAGAAACCGAAGTGGGACAATGGCAGAAGCAGGGAGACCGCTCAGGAAGCAATGATGCCATGATCCAGACAAGAGATGACAGTGGTTTGGACCAGGTTGGCATCAGTGGATGTGGTTGAATTCTGGATATATTTCGAAGGCAGAACTGGGAGAATTTGTAAGACAGTAAGAGAGGTCAAAGGAAACTTTAAGGACGTGGGCTTGAGACAACTGGAAGGAGGGAGTTGTCATTAACTGAGTTGAGGAAGAGTAAATGAAAGAGAGTTCGTATGGGGCATGTTCAGTCTGAGATGCCTACTACATACCCAGGAGAAAATGAGGAGGCAAGGACTGTCTCGGGTCTTACAGATCATACTCATTCTATCCCAGCAACATCAGCACGAGGCTGGGAGTAGATACCTGGTCCCAGTTTACAGAGTAAAATTGAGGCCCAGAGAGGATGAGTGACTTACCCAAGGTGACTGGTGAGTAGGTGGTGGGACTGGAGAGGTGGGATTTAAACCTGCACAGTGGACTCCAGAATGCATGCCCCTCTACCTCAGGCCACCTGTTAGCCAAGCAAACACACACACCCCACATCACGCCAGTCACTTAAGAAAACCCTGCCTTTAGCTCTGAGCCAGTCACTGCTGCCTGTGTCTTGGCGCACTCTGATTAGATTAAGTCAGAGGGTTCTGCTGCCTGACCTGAGTAGGGCTGGAGCCTCACGTGGGCTGAGTGGAGTAGGGGACATTCCCCAGAAGAAAGTCAGGCTATCTTACCAGAAGAAAACTGAAAAGTTCCCAAATTTCAAAAACAAGAAAAGCATACTGACTGATGTCAGAAGTAGCCCACTCCTAACAACTTGAGCAGTTTATAGATGAGTCACATATGCTTTTCAAACCACCCAGAAAACCCCAAAATTCATGCCACAAATTTCTCAACAGATTTTCTTACTGGATATTTATTTTGATTTCCTGGGACTCTTGTGTTCTCCATTCTAACATTCCACACAAAGAGGCTAAAAGTCAAATAGCTCAGCTGGGAGGAGGAACACATTCTTGAGCATCTGAGAGCCAACTGCAATGTTTTTCCGACTGAGTGTGCTTCAGAGCAGGCTCGAAACAAAACAAACGAAAAGCTCAAAGCCCTACATGTTATTCATTGAAAGTAAGGGTGCTAAATATTATTCACTGACTTTTATATTTTGATTTTTTTTAAATAAACTTAACTTTTAGAGCAGTTTTAGGTTCACAGCAAAATTAAGCAGAAAATGCAAAGTGCCCATAAGCCCACTTTCCCTCAACGTGCACAGCCTCCCCACTATCAACATCCCCCTGAACTGATACACTTGTTACAATAGGTGCACTGACATCGATTCATCGATTCATCATGATCACCCAAAGCCCATAGTTCACTTAGAGTTCACCCTTAGTGTTGTACATCGCACGGATTTTGACAATGGAATGTAGAGCCACCAATACAGTGTCGCATAGAACAGTTTCACCGCCCAAAATAATCCTGTGCCCCTCTTTTTATCCCTCCTTCCCCCTAACTCTGGCAACCACTGATCTTTATACTGTCCCCATGATTTTGCCTTTTCCAGAATGTCCTATAGTTAGAATCCTACAATGTGCAGCCTTTTGATTGGCTTCTTTCTCTCAGTAATATGCATCTAAGTTTTCACCATGTCTTTTCATGGCTTAACAGCTCATTTTAGCACTGAATAATATTCCATTGTCTGGAGGTACTGAAGTATACTTATCCATTCACTTACTAAAGAACATTTTGGTTATTTTGTTGCATTTTCTGAAACGAGATTTTTTTCAACCTGAGGAGTTTTAAAATTCTGCTAATTTTACTAAGTAATTAGTAGTCAGAGTAAAATCCAAACATTTATTTTAGAAAGATAGCCCTTCTTGCAAAGTGACAGCTCTACACATACTTTTTTCAAGTTATAATAACAGTCACGTGCTCAGATGTAATTTTGAAAATTAAGAGTATGGGGCACCTGGGTGTCTCGGTTGGTTAAGTGTCTAACTCTTGACGTAGGCTCAGGTCATGATCTCAGGGTCATGAGATGGAGCTTGGGGATTGGCTCTGCCCTGAGTGGGGAATCTGCTTAAAATTCTCCCTCTCCCTCTTCCCCTCCATGCTCCTCCCACCCCACCTCAATCCCACACACACTTTCTCTCTCTCTATATATATATATAATTTTAAAAAAAGAAAACTAAGAGTATGAAGAAGAAAATTACATCACTCACAACTTCATCACTCAGAAGCAAATTGCATTAATATTAATAATGTAATAACATTTTATGGATATGCATTAATTATATTACTGCCTATAATTATTTAATTAATTACTAATCTGTTATCAATTGATCATTTATTGTTAATAATTAAATTGATTAATAGATGGTTGGTATTTGGTTGGTTGGATTTATTAATAATTTATAGTTGGTTAATAATTCATTGTTAATATTAAAATGAATAATCAGCACACATTATGCTAAGTGAAAAAAGTCAATCACAAAAGACCATATATTGTATAGTTCCATTTATACGAAATGCCTAGAACTGACAAATCTATCAAGACAAAAAGTAGATTACTGGTTGTCTATGGCTGCATTTTGGGGGCATGAGGAGTGAGGACAAATGGGCATGGGGTTTCTTTTGGGGTTGATTCAAATGTCCTAAATTTGGATTGTGTGGTGGTTGCCAAGCTGAGTATGCCAAAAACCATTGAATCATATACTTTAAAAAGACAAATTTCATGGTACGTGAATTATATCTCAATAGAAATGTTCTAAAAATTCCTGCACTTGGGGGGGCCTGGGTGCCTCAGTTGGTTAAGCAACTGCCTTCAGCTCAGGTCATGATCTCAGGGTCCTGGGATCGAGCCCCACATCAGGCTCCCTGCTAAGCAGGGAGTGTGTTTCTCCCTCTCCCTCTGCCCAACCCTGCTCCTCCTCTCCCCGACTCATGCTCTCTCTCATTCACTCTCTTACTCTCTCTCAAATAAATAAATAAAATCTTCTTTAAAAATTAAAAAAATAAAATAAAATTCCTGCCCTCATGGAGCTTACATTATCTAGTTGCTACTCTGTCCCATTTCTCCTGGATCTGATATGAAGACAGCCCATTTCATATTTGATGCCACAGGGGAAAAAAACCAAGAGGAAAAAAGAGACAAGGGGAAAGAGGTGTATTTAGCATGTATTAGTTTATGTTACTATCCAACATTGTGGTGGCTTTTTGGCACAGTTCTCCATAACTCCTCCAGGACCTGGAAACAGGGAAAATTGTTTTCATGGGCAGAACTGTTCATATGCTGCTTTTCCCTGCTCTTAGGAGGAGAATGAGGGAAGGAGAAAGGAGAAAAGGAGGCTTAAAAGGAAGTAGAGGAGGGGCACCTGCATAGCTCTGCCAGTTAAACATCTGTTTTCATCTCAAGTCATGATCTCAGGGTCCTGGGATCCAGCCCTGCGTAGATCTCCCTGCTCCGCGGGAAGTCTGTGTCTCCCTCTCCCTCTGCCTCTGACCCTGAGCGTTCTCTCTCACTCACTCTCTCTCATATAAATAAATTATTTTTAAAAAATAAAAGAAAGCAAAGGAGAAGAGAAAGAGGAAGAAAGGGACAGGGGAAGAGGAAATATTAACTGAGCATTAAGCAGGTGCCCAACACGCCACTGGGCTCTGAGATGTATCATGTTATTAAATCCTAAAACCAACCCTCCTCCCCCCAGAGGTAGGTACTACTACAACACTCATTTCACAGATTTGTAAACTTAATGCAGTGGGCCTTGAATTTTTAGACAGGGGTGGGCTAAATCAATTATGTAACATCTTTCCCCCAGAATATTATGTAGCTATTAAAAAAAAAAAGTTAGGGAGTGCTTGGGTGGCCCAGTAGATAGGTGTCTGCCTTTGGCTCAGGTTCTGATCCTGGGGTCCTGGGATTAAAACCTGCATCTGACTGCCTGCTTGGCTGGAAGCCTGCTTCTCCCTCTCCCACTCTCCCTGCTTGTGTTCCCTCTCTCGCTGTGTCTCTCTCTGTCAAATAAATAAATAAAATCTTGAAAAAAAAAGTGGGGGGGGGTGCCTGGGTGGCTCGGTGGGTTAAAGCCTCTGCCTTCGGCTCAGGTCATGATCTCAGGGTCCTGGGATCGAGCCCCGCATTGGGCTCTCTGCTCAAGCGGGGAGCCTGCTTCTCCTTCTCTCTCTCTGCCTGCCTCTCTGCCTACTCGTGATCTCTGTCTGTCAAATAAATAAATAAAAATCTTTAAAAAATAAAAAAAAAAAGAAAAAGAAAAGTGAGAATCTCTCTATGTGTTGATATGAAGCAATCTCTAGGATATATTAGTAAGTAGAAAAAGAACAAGATATGAAGTGTTGTGTATTGAATACTCCCTTTTGTGTAAGGAAAGACGGGGGGCAGGGTCATAATATTTATTTGCAAGTGCTGTAGTTCAGCAAAGAAAAGAAGTGATTATCAGTGTGAAGGGTAGGGAACAGAAAGATGGCAGAGGGGAAATGAGGCTTTTTACATTGTTTTCAGTTCTGAACTATGGGTATATATGGCCTTTTCAGGAATAATATAAAAGTCACCAAATAGCATTTAAAATAAAGATAACTATTTATATTACAAAAATGAACAACTGGGGACGACGGAGATTTCACATCTTATCAGGCATGCTTATCAAAACACCTCCCGTGGAGAAATCAACAGAACCCAGTGTTGTGTGCAGCTGCATCCTTGTTTCTTCATATGATTCAAAACCACACAAAGCTAATGAAGACATCCTTCCTCTATGCCTTGACCCGACTGCGGCCCCCCCGCCAGTGGCTCTGAGAATGGAGCCTCCAGACAGGAAGTGAAAAATTTATAAGGTCCCAAGAGAGGAGCGCTTATGAATATGTATATGCCCAAGAGAAGACTATTTGGAAATTCAGAAATGTTTCCCAGATAAACATCCCCATTTCCCTGGGTCCTTTTAGAGCCTTCGCAGTGGGGTCACAGTGACTCCAAAAAACTCCATTTCAGTGGCTTTTGAAACCCCCACTTGTCTGGAGAGCATCGGCCCCTTCCAAAGAGGCCCCCTTCACTATTTCTGCAGGTCCTCATGGGGCATGTTTCTTCTCTGCTCACACAGCCCTGTGGTGTCCATCACAATTTTCCTTTCCCGTTCTATCACAACTGGTGACTAGGCTGAAGAGGCCACATGCTGGACACCTTCCATTTGGGCTTCTAGATTCTTCTTCTTCTTTTTTTTTAAGTAATCTCTATACCCAACATGGGGCTCAAACCTATGACCCTAAGATCAAGAGTTGCATGCTCTACCAACTGAGCCAACCAGGCGCCCCCTAGCCTTCTAGATTCTTCACCTATCTTCATCTGACTCTCTGCCCCGGCAGTCTCTCCCAGAGGGATGACAGACAGTGGGTCCATTAGAGCTGCTATCACAAAATACCAAAGATCGAGTGGCTTAGAAACAATTGAAATTCCTTTCCCACAGTTCTGGAGGCTGAGAAGACTGAGATCAAGGCACCAGCGCAGTCACGTTCTGATGAGGGCCCTCTTCCTGGTTCACAACCAGGGCCTCCTGGCTGTGAGTTCACAAGGTGGAAGGAGTGAGAGATATCTGAGGAATCTCTTTTACAAGGTACCAGACCCATTCATAAGGTACCACCCTCAAGACTGAAGCCCCTCTCACAAGCCCACGTCTCAACACCACTGTCTTCAGGAGTTAGGAGTTCAAGATATTCATTTGGGGTGGCATTCACAAACATTCAGACCATAACATTTCCCCAGCTGGCTCCCCTGTGCTAGGTTGCCTCACTCTTGCGGGTTCATTGACAGAGGGCACTGCTCCTCTCCAGGTGGTCTCTCCATGGGACCCTTTCCCTCCAGATCCCTATAGCCACTCCATCTGCTCATTCCTTCAAGACTTGGTGTGCTCTGCAAACCTTCAATGCCTTTGTAAAGGGTCCCTGCTTTAGCGCTCCTCAAAGTATCCTAATCTGAGCGTGTCCTCTGTGTCCTCCTAGGACCCTAAATGATATGGACTGGTCCTTCCACAAGGCAGTTTGATTTTGTCCCATCATTGCCTTTGGTGGCTACCTTCGCTGGGAATCTTCAGCTCTGCCATGGCTAGGTCACTTTTTGAGAGCTGGGTCCCCCCACAATGCCATCCATGGCTCTGGGTCTCACTGAGCTCTCTCTCTCTCTGGGGCCCTCTCTCACAGAGACAGATGCTACCAATAATCACACCAGAGCAAAGGACACCGATTGCCACAGTTGTGGGTCAACAAGGAAGTTGGGCCTTCACACGTGCACACACGCACGTGCACACGGAGACCAGTCTCTACTAGACATGATGACCATTTCATTCTTCTCCGCTTTCAAGAACTCCTTTGTTATCTGACCTTTCCTCCCACAAATGAACTTCTGGAAGCCCCCATGCCATCCACCCAGACTTACCTGAGCCCCAGAGACAGTCTGACTATTAAAAGAAGAGTACGGTGTGGTATAGTTTGAATATAGAGGAGTTTCACCTGTTACCGGATGCAATGCTAACAGGATAGCACCTTACCTTCCTGGTGACTTATATTTGGTTGATGTGCTCAGTCACAGACTGTGAAATGGCCTCTTCCCTCCCCTCAGTGATCCTGCTGGCCTGGCCTCCTAGCTACTGCTGAATAATTCAGCCATGTGGCCACAACAGGGCCTTTGCTTTTGTTTCTTCTACCTAAATGCCTGATATCCACAGATATCAGCACGGCTGGGTCCCTCCACAATTTGGAATCTTTGCTCAAGCATCATCTATGAACGCTTTGCTGACCTTGCTATTTCGAACCACAGCCCAGCCCAACGCTTTCTCTGCACTTCCCTGCTGTATTTTTCCCATATTTTCCCCACCACCTTCCAAAACACAATTTCCTACTTTATACCAGTTGCATATTGCTTCTCTCCACCACCCACCAGTGTGTGTGTTCCAAGAAGGCACAGACTTCCGTCCCTTCACTGAAGGAATCCCAGTGCTTAGAACATAAGACACATAGACATGTGATATTTGTTGAATGACTTCGAGACTGAAGCAGAAATGTGACCACGCATCTCTCTTGTCAGAGTGTTTCAGTCAATAGCTCCCCATTGCTCTAAGGACAAAACTAAAGCTCCTTCAGCATATTTACAGACTGGCAGTAATTCACTTTCTGGTCTTACACAAGCCAACTTCCCCCATTACCATGAGTTATTATAAAAGAGAAACTTGTGGGGCGCCTGGGTGGCTCAGTGGGTTAAGCCACTGCCTTCGGCTCAGGTCATGATCCCAGGGTCCTGGGATCGAGCCCCGCATCGGGCTCTCTGCTCCGCAGGGAGCCTGCCTCCACCTCCCTCTCTGCCTGCCTCTCTGCCTACTTGTGATCTCTGTCTGTCAAATAAATAAATAAAATCTTTAAAAAAAAAAAAAAAAGAGAAACTTGTACAATGTAGGAAAAAGAAGAAATAGTAGAGTTGATTCGCTGTGATGAAGAGAGACAAGGACAGGAAAGTGACCTGTTTAAGGAAGAGCAAGTGTCTCGGAAGTGTATTATTCTGGTGCCCACCATCCCCCACCATCTTCCTGGACCCACACTACCTACCTTTGGAGGAATGGATTCTCTTCCTCCCAATGGACAATATTTGCTGAATGAGTGAAAGGAAATACAAGGAGTCAAATAAACAAATTCAGGGGAAAAAAGAGATGGTTAGCAGATCTTGGCAAGAAGGAAAGCAAGTACTTCCAGATGTTATTGGTGTCAAAGAAAACCAGAATCAGACACAGGGTAAAGAGGTGACAGCAAATTTCATTTATGAACTACTATAATAGGAGAACAGGAGCCCTGAGTGTAGACCTGAGCTTCAGTTCCAATAGAGCATGGACGAGTGGGGATTCACAGCCAAGGAAGAACAGCGGGGAGGTCAGTGAGTAGAAGATTACTAAGAGCGACATCAAGGGCAAGGGGGCATTCTGGCTAAACCAACGTAGGGCTCTCTCTAAAGGCTAGTACAGTGAAGGGAAAACAGTTTTCCTCTACCCTTCTGAGTTTTTGACTGAGGTCCCTGTAATAAAAGAGAGAAAAATAAACAGATGTATTAACATGTATACCTCCATAAGGACATGGGAGATTCCCAGGGGAAAGAAAAAAAGAGTAACTCCCTAAGGGGACTCAAAATTCAGTATTAAATACTACCTGAATAGGGAAAGGGGAGGGAGGAGGCCAGGGATGGAAAGTTACCAGGGAAAGCACAGTAAATAAGAGCAAAGTTTGCGATGCAGATTTAAGTCAGTGTTTTCCCCCATTGGTAAGATTGTCTTGTGATTTTGTGGTCAGCTTTATAGAGATATAACTGACACATCATAAGGCATTTAAAGTATACAGGTGTTGCTTGGATACACAGATACATTGTGACGATTCCCCAATCAAGCGAATTAACACCCCATCACCTCACATAGTTACCTATTTTGTGCGTGAGAACATTTAAGTCTACTCTCTTGGAAAATTTCAGTTGTAGAATACAATATTAAGGACTATACTCACCATGTATTTTTTAGGTCTTCAGACCTCATTCATCTCAAAACTGAAAGTTTATACCCTTTTAACCTGTGGCCCCTGGCAACCACTTTTCTACTTTCTGTTTCTGTTTACAGAAGTGTGATTTGCCAACTTAAGGTAAGTTATAGATAGCTTGAGAGAAAAGAGAAAAAAAAAATTTCCTTAATCTGGAAAACAAAACAGACAAGAACTGGTAATACCATCCAGAGGCAGAAAAATACCACACATCTCTAACATACATATAGAAATATATATAAACCACGCAGACACAAAAAGAGATCTTACAGTTTTCATTCTAAAGTTTTAGGGTATCTGAGTGGCTTGGTCATTAAGAGTCTGCCTAATGCTCAGGACATGATCTCAGGGTCCTGGGATCGAGCCCCACATCTCGCTCCCTGCTCAGTGGGAAGCCTGCTTCTCCTTCTCCCAGTCCCCCTGCTTGTGTTCCCTCTCTCTCTCTGTGTGTGTGTATGTGTGTCAAATAAATAAATAAAATCTTTTAAATAAATAAAAATAAGATAAAATAAATTCAAAAAAATAAAATTTTAGCCGTGAGACGTGTGCAATACTATAAGGCTCATCAGTTTGTAAAAGGACAGTTGGAGGGCTCCTGGGTGGCTCAGTCAGTTAAGCATCTGCCTTTGGTTCAGGTCACGATCCCAGGGGCCCGGTGGAGTCCTGCATCAGGCTCCCCGCTCAGTGGGGGGATCTGCTTCTCTCTCTCCCTCTGCTCCTACCCCTGCTCATGCCCACTCAGCTCCCTTAAATAAATAAAGTCTTTTTCAAAAATTCAAAAAAATAAAAGAACAATTGGATCCACATTGTTTCTGGTGGATGGAGCAGGTTAAGGTTACCTGACGTTCTATGTGATAGATGTTTTCGTGATGCGTCCCATAGAATCTCAGAACCAGCCTCCTGGATCTGCGTACACACAGGCAGGCTAAGGAATGATGTTTGTGACACTCATGCTGTGTGAATAACCTTGGCAGCCTCGTTATTTGAAATATAAGATTGGCCTCCAGATCAGAACTGGAGAACCTTCTGTTCTGGATGCCAAGAGCTACAAATCTTGTCTTACATCCCCTCTGGCTCCAAGCTGGGCTGGCCCCCTAGAATGGAATCCGGGAGGGGAGGCAGACACACATAGCCCAGGTTCCTTAAAAATATAAAAACATGATAACATAAAAATGTAGCTCGCTCCAAATTGCATGTAGGCAAACAATGTTTATCTTCAAACCCTGTCATTTACCCTATAAATAGGGCCCTCCTGCAGATGGTCAGCTGGAAGTCTCACCTGAGGGGAGGACGCTCTGCCGAGGCCTCTTTTTTTTTTTTAAAGATTTTATTTATTTATTTATTTATTTATTTATTTATTTAACAGACATAGATCACAAGTAGGTGGAGTGGGGGGTGAGGAAGCAGGCTCCCTGCTGAGCAGAGAGCCTGATGTGGGGCTCGATCCCAGGACCCTGGGATCATGACCTGAGCTGAAGGCAGAGATTTAACCCACTGAGCCACCCAGGTGTCCCTCTGCCGAGGCCTCTTAATGGGAACTTCCACCTGGCTGTCTCCACGGGGCTTCCCCAGCTGATAAGGTTGGATCTTGTAAGTACCCAATTTGATGTAACTTTGCCTTATTCTCGTTTATTGCCTACCATTACCCTCATCTATGTTTTGAGATTCCTTTCTTCTGCTGCTTCTATTAGGTTTCTATAGTAAAGATAACATTGTATTTCCTTTTCGAAACTGAAACATGGCTATTATAAATCCTTTGTTCAGAACACCTGCTCTGATGGCCAAAGCCTTTTACTAATATTTGTAGAGGAGCTTTTAAGATTTTTACTTACCTAGCTTCCAAAGAGCTCCTTTTTCCTTTTCAGCCTCAGTAATTCCTTCTGGAGGTCTGTGTGTTCCTAGAGAGCCCCTGGTGGAAGATAAGGGGTCAGAAGTTCCAGTGACTAAAGGGAGCTGGGGGCTGAAGTGGGGAGGGAAACATCTGGAAGGGATAGACAGAGGCATGGAGGAGGTGAGGTCTGGAGGGGGACAGACCAAAGGATTCCAGGAAACTGGATGATCAAAAGGGGCACGAGGAGAAAGGAGGAGTAGAAGCAACAAGAAGGAGGAGCCAGTTTTGGGTGGTGGGGATCTTAAGTTTCCAAAAGAAGCAAAAGAAATCCTCAATGACACCACACCAACATGGAGGATGTGGACAGACTGATGGAGGATAGAGTCAGCAGGAGTTCGAGAAGGGGGTTACAGTGGACTGAGAAGTCCCCACGTGAGGAACAGAATCAAATACAACAGGTATTTAAAAAACAGCTCCTATCAGGTTCTGAGTATCAACTTCCAGTTAGACCAACTTTTCTGATCATAGAACTCTTTTTGAAAAATTCTCTCAGGGGTGCCTGCATGCCTCAGTTGGTTAAGGGACTGGCTCTAGATTTTGGCTCAGGTCATCATCTCAGAGTTGTGAGATCTGGCCCTGCATCTGGCTCCACACTCAGCTGGGAGTCACCTTGATACTCTCTCCTCCCCCTGCCCCTCCCCCTGTTCGCACACCCAGTCTCAAATAAATAAATAAATCTTTAATAAAATTTCCTTTGAATAACATCAGATTTCAGCCGAGACAAGTAGTAAATATTCCTGGCAGTATTAAACTCCTTTTCTTTTTTAAATATATTTTTTTTATCCTCTTTCTTTTAAACCAAAGGTATACTTACCATCCTTCACTTCCTGGTATAGAGAGGCAGAGACCCTCACCTATGGATATTTCAATTATAACTGTAAATTTCCCGTAAAAAAAAGGGAACTAGTTCTCAGTTTCCAGAGCTTCACTTTCCTGTGATTTCTGTTTCTTGAAAATAATTAGCTTAAAGTAATCTTTATACCAAAGAACCTTATTTTGGGGTTGATATATTCCGCAAGGCTTCACAAGCCAGGGCGATGAGATATTGAGGGTGGAGAATGAAGAACTAAATCATACATCAAGGGTAGGAGATTTTCACTCACCTGACCAGCAGGATTCTGCTTTAGCAAGAACCTTTCCTAAAACTGGACTAAACACACCAAGGACAGAGTCCGAGGTGAGATGGGGATTTCAGGGCTTAAAGGAGCCTGAATAAATTGAGTTCAAGGATGACCTCTCTGTCACTGGTCAGATGCTTCTGTCAGAATACTTGGTGAGTTATTTATTTAAGCCACTGTCACTGCTTGTGATGAAGTTTTAGAATATAAGTGAGGTTCGGTGGGGTGAGGTCCGGAGCCCACGACCAAGAAAGAATTCTTGAGGAGTCTTTGGTGCAAAATGATGGTTTGTTAAGGCACGGGAATAAGACCCGTGGGCAGAAAGAGCTGCTGCCCTGGGATTGTGAGGGGTGGCAGGTTTTGTATGATGGGGTTGAGGGAGGTAAGGAAAAGGGAGGTTTCAAAAGAACTTTCTTATGCTGAAGAGGGCCTACAAATACCTGAGGCCTTGCCTTTGCAAGGTTAAGATTGTTTTTCCCCTCTAGCAAGGCAGTAACGTCAAGATAGTTGAGAGATTGGGGGAAGAAAGTCACACCTGTCCCACCCAAGAGTGGGGGTGGGGAGAGGTGGCAGGGTGTCCCCTTATGCTTTGTCTTAAGCTGGCCTTCTGTTCCCTCATCACTTGGAAGATCAGTCCTGAAATCCAGAACCTACAGCTGAGGATACAGGGCTGCTTGGCCTCAGTGGCTCTGGGAGTCCTCCCTGCCCCCACTCTACCCTGTGGCCCACAGCCAGAGGAATTCAGCCAGGGCAACCTGAGAGCCCAAGTCCAGAATGCTTACAGCCGTATTCACGCTGGCTGCTCAGTTTTGAAATCATGTCTGACCTTCTCCCCTGGAATCATGGATTCAGTTGTAAGGATTCAATGTGCTAATATATGAAAAGCATTTAGAACTCTGCCTGGAACCTGTAAACATGGAAACAAAAGTGTGTAAACAGAAAAACGTCTGAAAAAATATGCACCACATTCAGATCAGTTATTTGTGGGGAATGACATTTGGGAAACGTAACTCGATATAATACATTTCTTAATTTTTTGTAATTAAAGGAGATGCAATAATTTAGACATTGCCTATGGAAGATGTTGGTGATGATGATGATTTTGGCAAATAGTTACTATGTGGATGGTCCAGCAGAGTGGTTAAGGTACAAATACTAAGATGATTTCTCCTGGTTTGAGTCCTGGCTTTGTAAGTCCCAAGCTACGGTATCTTGAGTTATTTTCCTGCTCTATGACCCTGAGTTTTCTCCCTGGGAAATGGGGATGGGGATGGGATATTACCTTGCAAATTGCATTGTGAAGCTCCAGAACGTTAATGCATGGGAAACACTTAGAACTGCTCCAGGTTGGGGCACCTGGGTGGCTCAGTGGGTTAAAGCATCTGCCTTCAGCTCAGATCATGATCCCAGGGTCCTGGGATCAAGCCCTGCATCAGGCTGTCCTCTCAGCAGGGAGCCTGCTTTCCTCCTCTCTCTGCCTACCTCTCTGCCTACTTGTAATCTCTGTCTGTGAAATAAATAAATAAATAAATAAGATCTTTAAAAAAAAAAAAGGACCTGTGCCAGGCACACAGGAAATCCTCCACCCTTCTTAGCTAATGTTGGCAAGTCATCTGTGATCTTTTAGCACATTCTCACTCTTAGAGGAGAATGTGGGCTGGGATTTTTATACCAATGTAACTGGGGATCATAGGATAATAATTAGGTTTCAACTGGGGTTTTGTTGATGGTGATTTATTTTGCTTTGGTGTTTGGTGGGGTTTTTTGTTGTGGGGGAGAGAGTTTGGTTGCTTCTTTTTCGTTTTTAGTTAGGTTTTAAAACACAGAGAGAAGTTAAGAGACCAGCAGAAGACTCCCCTGTGCCCTTCATGTGTTTTATTTGTTTGTTTGTTTTTAAAGATTTTATTTATTTGTCAGAGGGAGAGCACAAGCAGAGGGAGAGGGGAAAAGGAAGAGGAAGAAGCAGTCTCAACGGGACTCAGTGCCAGTAATCGGGAAAAACTGTACTTTAGGATGGCTGACCAAACCAGCAAGGGAATTCCAGTCTCCATCTCAAAGCCCTTCTGGGTTCTTCTTTCCTACCCCATTTCCCACACATGCACCAGAAGTACCAAGTATGCAGAAGTAGAAGAGTATAAATCCCCCTCCCTGCTTATGTTCGGGGCTCAGACTTTTGGAGAACAACCTTGTCTGAGCCCACTGGTGTTCAATAAACCTCCAATCCTCCAAAGTCTCCGAGTGCTGCTTGGTTCTTCTGCCAGGACTCAGTCCAGGTTCCACAACCCCAGGACCCTGGGATCATCACCTGAGCCAAAGGCAGACACTTAACAATCTGAGGAACCCAGGTGCCCCTTTCATATGGTTTAAACACTTATCACTCTTGGGTCCATGGTCAAGGAGCGAGACTGATACAAAGCAAAGGTCAAGCAAAGCTTTATTTCCACCAAGCATCAAAAATCAAACTGACCAGCCAGGGAGGTCTCTTGCAAAGAGGCGACAACCCTCTGCCTTACAGACTAGCTTTTAAGGGCAAAGGCCATGAGGTTGGGCCTGGCCACGCACAGGTGGCCAATGAGATTGTAACACACAGAGAAAGCTACACAGTCCTGCTAGGTCACACATAACTGACCAATTGAATTACAATTTACCCTATAGTAGATATTTGAACTAGCCTATCACCTTGGTCAGAATTGGCGCCCAAAAGGCACCCTAAGGGTGGGGCCCATAGTTCTTGGTAGCTAGGAGACAGTATGGGCCCCAACTGATTGAATGCCTCCACCTGGCCTGACCCACCCTTGTATTTGGGCTTTGTTACCTGGGACTGGTTTCCAGGACTTGTTTTTAAGTAAGTTTCCTGAAGGGGGAGGGGCAGGGCCAGGATGGAGCTGCTCTGGCTAAATAGGCCCTTACGTTGCCCCCTCTCAGAGGAACCTAAGGAAGGACCCAATCATGAATCCAGGCTGGTTTCAGCAACAAGGTCCAGTGATTGGTGGGGATTGGTTCTGGCATGAAGAGGAAATAGTATAAGCAACATTAGTGGGGTAAGTGAGAACGGCACAGTCTTAGCTTTAGGGGATTATCCTTGTCTGGTTGGCTTTTCCATTCTGGAACAAAGTCCTTGGGAATGGCGTGTGGGTCAGCTGGCTGGACGTGGTGTGTAGAGGACCCAGGGAGTAATCCCGTCGACCTTGAGAGCGGGTGGGAGTGGTCAGGATCACGATGTAGGGTCCCTTCCAGCGTGGTTAAAGTGTAAGTTCATAGAGAGGTCAGGCCATCTCCACAAACCGGGATATCCACAGCCTGCAGTAGCCCACCATCCCAAGAAACTCCCTCGTGGAGACCAGAGCCTAAATAAGTGGCTTGGCTCTGACGAAGCTGTGCTTTCATTGCTGACACCTATGAGAGAGTTCTCGTCCCCAGCAAGCATGACTCAGTCCTCAGCAGCTATTTCCAATATTCCCACTAACCCAGTCAGAGTCTTCCCTTCAAATCCTTCAATTTTCTGAAGTTTCCTCCTCATGTCTGGGGCTGACTGACTGTCAAAAGCAAGATTGTCTAAATGAGCTATTGTGCAACTTCTCCGAAGTTTACCTCAAGTTGTCTAGCTTAGGTAAACAAACATTTAAAAACAACCAAATCTAGAATTTAACACCCATAAAGGTGTGTTATTAAAACATAATTTTTCTCTCTAAAATAACCCTCATTTCCAGAGATAGCCAAATCAGGACTAATTCGTTTGAAAAACGAGTCCAGTTTTAACAAACTTGGCCTAATTATTTACATAAGGTCAGCAAGAACAGTGAGTGTGATCATATAGATCTTTCGGAATCTGCTTTGATGGAACTTCTTATAAGGAATCTCTAGATTGAACTTTTAGTAGCCTCTCCAGGCCAGAAGCCAAGCCACGTACTTGCCATCAGACATGCCTGCAATACCTGTCGATTTGGGCAAATTCCTCTTCCTGAGGTTCCCCAAGTATCCTGCCAGGAAGTACATTCTTTACTCACCTGGTGAGGCTGCTGGGAACTCTGTAAGCAAGGTATCAGGCCAACAGTTCCAAAGGGCTTTACAGCTCCAGGTTTTATAAAGTCAACCTTATTTCCATTAAGCTGTCTGGTCATATCTGAGTCTTTTCAAATATGACATTCCAGTCAAAGCCTTGGTAAAATAACCAGTTTTTCCAGTGGTGTCCTGTTACAAGGAGAACAGATTCTTATTGAACTTATGCAAATGACTGATTGCCATGGAGGAAAGAATACTTGCTGAGACCTTTTAGTTTCAGAGGGTTCAGATAGAGAGAAAAGTTGAATGCCTTTATTTATTTACAAATGAGTACTTTTACATCTCTGTAAGTTACAGATAACTTAAGAAAAAGTCGCCCTAGTCTGGAAGAGCAAACGTTATAGAACCAGTCATATTTAAAATAAGACAGAATGTTAAGAGCCACAACATTACAATTTCCTTCAGTTCATCTAGTCCCATGTTGCTAATTCTGGTTTAGTCCGAATGCAGCTTTTACTTCTGGAAATTCTTACCCATTTCAGTTCCAGGATTTTAACATATCAAAGACCTGTATTTGTCCTGAAAGTCTCCCATATGAATTTCCTTTAGGGCGGAATTCATCTTACAAGAGAATTAAAACAATTACAAATGAAAAAACTCAGAATAGATATGGTTAAATATCAAGTGATGACCCTGATCAAAACATTAAAACTTTAGGAAATGTATAGAACCTCTAGAGTAGTTACAGCATTTACCCAAATGTAACCCAAGGTTTATCATTGGTTTAGCAGTACTTCCTGAGTAACTTAGCATATCAAGGAAAAGCCTTATGAGTCAAAGAGACCTCATTTACAACTCTGGGCAGGCAAAGAGAAAACCATTTACATTTTTTTTAACAGATCAATTAACCTAAGAAAACTTTGCCCTTTTAAACAGAGAGAAAACCAGTTTTTTTATACCGGTGTCTTTCCTTTTTATTCTTAAGCACGCAGTCTTAAGATAGTGGGTTTACTGGGTTTCCCTCCCATTGTGAATGACGTCGCAGACAAAAGGGAGGGGGATCTTTCAGATGCTGTCCTGCTTGCATCCCTCTCGGGAACTTAGGAGCGTCTTAGCTAAGGTCTGTCCATATAAGCCCCAGACCAGGCTACTCCGTGGAGTAGGTGACCGTTATGCCATATGACGCCCCATGAGACTCAGGGTGCAGCCCACTCAGACTCCGTAGCTGAAGTGGTGGAACCATACAGACAGATTCACAGTCAGACACTCTTCAGATTTAAACAGGTTGGACACCACCCCCTCCCCCGGGTATCCCTGGCTAATGGGAGGTAATCAGTCTCCCCTTCTATTCTTCAGGAATGGATCTGGCTCAGACAGTGGCCCCAGGGCTTTCTTGGTTCAACGGGCTGATCCAGTCAGTTGTCCCTGGCCTCCTATTGTTGGTCCAGCAGGGCAGAGGTGAGCCTCGGCTGTCCAGGAAAGCCCAGCCTTGGATCCGCTGAAATCAGTGGGGTGCGCCTAAACCCTAGGGCAGGTGCTCTGTTTGCCCGCTGAGGCCCGTCTCCTGTCCCACACCAGTGGTACAAAGGGGGATGGTAACGGGGTGTTTTCACAGTCTCTCAAGGCCAAATGGCTCTTTCATGTAGAAGTATAATATATAGAGTGGCACCTCGGGAGAGTGCTAAATCACCTTGGGGCTGTTTTTCTTTCTTTCTTTCTCCTGAAGATTTTCCTTCACAAACCTTCTATAATTTACATTCAGGTTTTGTCCCAAGTCATTTTCTTCCAAACAACCAGTTCATTTAGGACAAAATTACCTTTTCTTACTTTTAACAAAATGTATTCCTGTTCCTTATCTCTTTTTTGCATATCTCCTACTTTCCTACATACAGAGTTGTTTCCCTTATTTCCATCAGTCTTAGTTACACTTAGCAGAATTTTGTACTCTTAGAAATACCTTAACCTCTAATGAAGACTAAATATAAACCAAATGTGAACTGCTACAACAGAATTCTTAGAAGGCAAATTTATGAATCAGTTAAGCACAAAACAGGTTTACCAACAGATTTCAAAAGCACAAACCTAGTTCCAGCAACCAACACTCTAGCATTTTATCCCATTTGGTTTAAAGTTTCAGGTTACCAAAGACTTTGAAAGCTACTTTAACAATTACCCATTAAAACTTTGAGACAGACAATTGACCATCAGTTTAGTCATCTCTTTGTTAACAGATTTTAACATAAATAATACGAGTTTATTTGATCTTAAGTAAACTTTGATTGAAGTTTCACATTTACTGCTGTTAACTAAAAGACATGTTCATCCTAATTAACCCAACAAACTTAACTTAGTTCAAATACTGATTTACGTTCCACCTGGGCCCACTCCACTTCGAACGTTTACCTGAGACCCAGGTAGGAAGATCTGGAGTGGCGGGTGTTAGGTCCAGGGGGTGCTCTTCTTGTTTCCCAACAGAGAAGAACAGAACAAGGTGCCACCAGGAGGCAGAGAAAGGGTTCCCAGTTCTACAGCTCACCAGCTCCAAGAGAGGAGCAGACGCCATGCTTTCCCGCCAGCAAGGGGGAGGGGCTGGGCAGTAAATGTTGGGCCAGAGAGGGCAAGGAGCTTCCTCAAAACAAAGGGAGTTTTGGCAGCTGCTTGGGAATATTCCTTAAAGTCTCTGTCTCGAGTTAGACTAACCCCAGTTGGCTCCAGTTATAGCCCTTAACACAAGAAATGAGTAAGGAAGAAGCCCCACATCTATTAGGAGGAACGGAGAGATGGAAGTCAGAGTCCCCTTACTCTCTGCTTGCCCCATTTCTTCAAACACAACAAACAATGCAACAGACAACAAAAAGGACAAAAACAACCTCAGACCCAGTGGCCCTCACCCAGAGCCTGCCGCTGGTGGGGGTTTTCTCGGCCCCCTAGAGATGCTTGCCCGTGGGGATTTTCTCAGTCCTCTAGGGATGAGCAACTCAACAGGCAACAAAAGACAAGACAAAGACAACCAGACGCAGTGGCCGGTGGAGATTTTCTCAGTCTCCTGCAACCACCCACTGGTGGGGGTTTTCTTGGCCCCCTGACTGCCTAGGGGGACTCAAAGCCCTAGACGATCTACCAGAAGAGGGATGGGGCGTCCCCGCATCCACTCCAGCCCTGGGGAGCATGGCTGCATCCAGCTTCTCCCCAGTGGGCCATACCCTGGAGCTCCACAACCAGACAGAGAGACCGATCTCACAGAATAAAATCTGGAGATCTTACTTCTGGAGGCTTTTCCCAGAAATTCTGATGCTGGCTCAGTTCTCGTCGTTTGATCGCGGACAAGCCCCCAGTGTTGGGTCCATGATCAAAGGAGCGAGACTGATACAAAGCAAATGTTAAGCAAAGCTTTATTTTGTGCCAAGCATTGAGAATCAAACCGACTGGCCAGGGGCGTCTCTTACAAAGAGGCGACCCCTCCCTGCCTTACAGACTAACTTTTATAGAGCAAAGGCCATGTGGTTGGGCCTAGCCACACAGGTGGCCATTGAGATTGTAACACACAGAAAAAGCTGCATGGTCATGCTAGGGCACACACGGGTGGCCAATTGAATTATAATTTACCCTAGTAGATATTTGAACTAGCTTATCACCTTGGTCAGAATGAGCGCCCAAAAGGCGGGACCCACACTCCTTGGTAGCTAGGGAGACAGTATGCTCATCCCACTAATTGGATGTCTCCACCTGGCCTGACCCACCCTAGTATTTGGGCTTTGTTACCTGGGACTGGTTTCCTGGACTTGCTTTTAAGTAAGTTCCCTGAGGTGGGGGGCAGGGTCAGTTTAAGCTTTACTGCATAAACAACAAATCACTGTTTAACCCGATGGAATTGCTCTGGCTAAATAGTCCTTACACGGTGTTTATTTTACACTTCAACTTGGCTAGACATAAATCAGATGTTCAGTAGCCACAAATGGCTAGTGGCTACCATATTGGACAACACAGCTCTGTTTAGCGGTTCCTTGAGGTTAATACCTGTATCTTATTTATCGTGTTCTCTTTGAAATAATTAATGAATATATCTCTAGTTCTTAGCAGAGACACATATTAAGAATCTTTCAGCTAAAGAGGTAGGAATGGATTGTTACATGTTCTTCACTGTCACTTACCAGTGCAGACCATATCGGCTGCATTTCAGGCTTGTTATAGTGTTAAACAAGGAAGTTCATTTTTTTTTTAAGATTTTATTTATTTATTTAAAGATTTTACTTATTTGTTTGAGAGAGAGAATGAGATATGAGAGGAGAGAGGATCAGAGGGTGAAGCCAACTCCCCACTGAGCAGGGAGCCCAATGAAGGACTCAATCCTGGGACTTACTCTAGGGTCATGACCTGAGCTGAAGGCAGTTGCTTAACCAACAGAACCACCCAGGCACCCCTAATATTTTATTTATTTATTTGTCAGAGAGAATGAGAGCACAAGCAGGGGGAACAACACACAGAGGGAGAAGCAGCCTCCCCACTGAGCAAGGAGCCTGACTCAGGACTCAATCCCAGGACCTTGGGTTCATGAACTGAAACAAAGGCAGACCCCTAACCAACTGATCCACCCAGACATCCCAACAAGGAAAGTCTCTTGTTCTAACTGAAGAAAGTATTTCCAAAGGTATTCTTTGCTTTCAAAAAATAAGGAAGTGACAAGACTACTGATAGAGTAGGAAGTCTGTCATGAATTTAGACAGAAGTGTAACAAGAAAGAATTTTGAGGTAGGGGCAAAACTGAAATGATCCCAGAAAGAAGCCCTGAATAAACTAAAAGAAATGAATAAAACCCAAACTGTTAACTGGGAAACATTAAATCAAGTGGCAAAAAATCTGACCAAAGCAGAAAATGCTGGTGCCTCATGCTTATCCCCGTGGCCATAACTATGTTTGCACACACCTACCCAACTTCCAATGAGAGGCACCTGTAACCCCTTGCCCGAGAGCCTTCTCTGACTTCTGAAATCTGCTCTGCCCACACATGGGGCAGCCTGAACATGCCCAGGAATTAACACCCTCCTTGGGAGCACCCCTCAACCAATGACTGATGGGAACAAAGGAGAAAGACCTTTGTTTGCTTGCATGTACCTCTACTGAGATAACTCAGAAATATTCCACCCTGTCAACCCAAAACTCCCTGCAGGATTAAGTGCTAGTAGCCCTCAATGACACATTGCCTAGTAATCCACACATCACTGGCTTCTTCAGTCTCTAGTCTCAATTCTCCCTCCCCTGACACACTGTGGCATTACATCACTAAGACCCTCACGGAGGGGAACTGTGATGTGCTGGGGGAAAAGGATGTGCTGACTTACACACTGAGTGACTGAGAGATGGAAGTAAAAATGGCAATTATAGGGAATGTGGAGTTCATTGTTGCTTTCCACTACTACCAAAGTACTGAGAGAAGAAAATGACAGAATCAGGTCAGCCAGCTATTAACGTGGGGCATGGTGTGAAGTCAGAACCTCTTCAGTGCATTTAAGGAGACCCTTACCTCTGATAGGAGGGAAGCCCAGAACAGATTGTGATGAACATGACATGAGTGAGCAGAGCAGAGTGACAAGAAGTCCTAATCCATAGTCTGGCAGATATCTTTCCCTGATAGGGAAGGTGTAGGACCCTAAGATTTGGGATGGGGACATCTGGTACATGGGATTAAAAACCTGGAATCCTCAGATTCCCATGAGACCCCCCAGATTCCCATGATTCCCCCTTGCTGGAAGATAGCAGCTCGCTTTGCCTGGAGACCAGCACAGGCTCTTATGTTATAAGATGATGCTTGTCCTCTTCAAGACATACAATCCTTAGCTGCTTCTAGATTGATAACTAGGTTCAAGTATTCACCTGGAGAAAATATTTTCCTTCACTTAGAAATGAAATTATTGGAGTCAAGATGGTGGAGAAGTAGCAGGCTGAGACTACTTCAGGTAGCAGGAGATCAGCTAGATAGCTTATCTAAAGATTGCAAACACCCACAAATCCAACGGGAGATCAAAGAGAAGAACAGCAATTTTAGAAACAGAAAATCAACCACTTTCTGAAAGGTAGGACTGGCGGAAAAGTGAATCCAAAACGACGGGAAGATTGACTGCAGGGGGAGGGGCCGGCTCCCAGCAAGCAGCGGAGCAACGGAGCACAAAATCAGGACTTTTAAAAGTCTGTTCCGCTGAGGGACATCGCTCCAGATGCTAAACCGGGGTGAAGCCCACACAGGGTCAGTGTGGCCTCAGGTCACGCAAGGTCACAGAAGGATCGGGGGTATCTGAGTGTCGCAGAGCTTGCAGGTATTAGAACGGGGAAGCCGGCTACAGAGACCGAGCAGAGGAGTGAGCTCTCAGCTCAGGGTTACCTTGAACCGGTCGCAGGCTCGGTGAGCTCAGAGCGCGGCCCGAGGACAGGGAGACGGGAGTAATTGGGCGCTATTCCCTGAGGGCGCACTGAGGAGTGGGGCCACCTAGCTTGCGGCTCCTCCTGGCCGGAGACCGGGAGGCTGCCATCTTCATTCCCGCCCTCCGGAACTCTATGGAAAGCGCTCAGGGAACAAAAGCTCCTTGAAGCAAACCCGAGCAGATTACTAAGCCCGGCCCCTGGTAAGGGCGGTGCAATTCCGCCTGGGGCAAAGACACTTGAGAATCACTACAACAGGCCCCTCCCCCAGAAGATCAACAAGAAATCCAGCCAGGACCAAGTTCACCTACCAAGGAGTGCAGGTTGAATACCAAGGAGAGCGGTGGAATTCCAGAGGAGGAGAAAGCAAAGCATGGAACTTATGGCTTTCTACCCATGATTCTTTAGTCTTGCAGTTAATTTAATATTTTTTCTTTTTCTTTTTCATTTTTTTTTCTTCTTCTGCTAAATTTTTTTTAACTTTTACCCTTTTCTTTTTTAACGTTTTTAAAATAGTTTATCTAATATATATATATTTTGCTTTTTTATATTTTTTCTTTATTCGTTTTCTTTTTTAATTGTTTCTTTTTTTTTTTTTTTCCTCTTTTTTTCTCCCTTCCCCCCCCCCCCCACGATATAGGATCTCTTCTGATTTGGTTAAAGCGTATTTTCCTGGGGTCATTGCCACCATTTTAGTATTTTACTTGCTCCTTCATATACTCTTATCTGGACAAAATGACAAGGCGGAAAAATTTAACACAAAAAAAGGAACAAGAGGCAGTACCAAAGGCTAGGGACCTAATCAATACAGACATTGGTAATATGTCAGATATAGAGTTCAGAATGACGATTCTCAAGGTTCTAGCCGGGCTTGAAAAAGGCATGGAAGATATTAGAGAAACCCTCTCAGGAGAGATAAAAGCCCTTTCTGGAGAAATAAAAGAACTGAAATCTAACCAAGTTGAAATCAAAAAAGCTATTAATGAGGTGCAATCAAAAATGGAGGCTCTCACTGCTAGGATAAATGAGGCAGAAGAAAGAATTAGCAATATAGAAGACCAAATGACAGAGAATAAAGAAGCTGAGCAAAAGAGGGACAAACAGCTACTGGACCACGAGGGGAGAATTCGAGAGATAAGTGACACCATAAGACGAACAACATTAGAATAATTGGGATTCCAGAAGAAGAGGAAACAGAGAGGGGAGCAGAAGGTATATTGGAGAGAATTATTGGAGAGAATTTCCCCAATATGGCAAAGGGAACAAGCATCAAAATCCAGGAGGTGCAGAGAACCCCCCTCAAAATCAATAAGAATAGGTCCACACTCTGTCACCTAATAGTAAAGTTTACAAGTCTTAGTAACAAAGAGAAAATCCTGAAAGCAGCCCGGGAAAAGAAGTCTGTAACATACAATGGTAAAAATATTAGATTGGCAGCAGACTTATCCACAGAGACCTGGCAGGCCAGAAAGAGCTGGCATGATATATTCAGAGCACTAAACGAGAAAAACATGCAGCCAAGAATACTATATCCAGCTAGGCTATCATTGAAAATAGAAGGAGAGATAAAAAGCTTCCAGGACAAACAAAAACTGAAAGAATTTGCAAACACCAAACCAGCTCTACAGGAAATATTGAAAGGGGTCCTCTAAGCAAAGAGAGAGAGCCTAAAAGTAGTAGACCAGAAAGGAGCAGAGACAATATACAGTAACAGTCACCTTACAAGCAATACAATGGCACTAAATTCATATCTCTCAATAGTTACCCTGAATGTTAATGGGCTAAATGCCCCAATCAAAAGACACAGGGTATCAGAATGGATAAAAAAAACAAAACCCATCTATATGTTGCCTACAAGAAACTCATTTTAGACCTGAAGACATCTCCAGATTTAAAGTGAGGGGGTGGAAAACAATTTACCATGCTAATGGACATCAGAAGAAAGCAGGGGTGGCAATCCTTATATTAGATCAATGAGATTTTAAGCCAAAGACTATAATAAGAGATGAGGAAGGACACCATATCATACTCAAAGGATCTGTCCAACCAAGAAGATCTAACAATTTTAAATATCTATGCCCCTAACGTGGGAGCAGCCAACTATATAAACCAATTAATAACAAAATCAAAGAAACACATCAACAATAATACAATAATAGTAGGGGACGTTACCACTCCCCTCACTGAAATGGACAGATCATCCAAGCAAAAGATCAACAAGGAAATAAAGGCCTTAAATGACACACTGGACCAGATGGACATCACAGATATATTCAGAACATTTCATCCCAAAGCCACAGAATACACATTCTTCTCTAGTGCACACGGAGCATTCTCCGGAATAGATCACATCCTCAGTCCTAAATCAGGTCTAAACCGGTATCAAAAGATTGAGATCATTCCCTGCATATTTTCAGACCACAATGCTGTGAAGCTAGAACTCAATCACAAGAGGAAATTTGAAAAGAACCCAAATACATGGAGACTTAACAACAATTTCTAAAGAACGAATGGGTCAACCAGGAAATTAAAGAAGAATTGAAAAAGTTCATGGAAACAAATGATAAGGAAAACACAACGGTTCAAAATCTGTGGGACACAACAAAGGCAGTCCTGAGAGGAAAATATATAGAGGTACAAGCCTTTCTCAAGAAACAAGAAAGGTGTCAAGTACACAACCTAACCCTACACCTAAAGGAGCTGGAGAAAGAACAAGAAAGAAAGCCTAAACCCAGCAGGAGAAGAGAAATCATAAAGATCAGAGCAGAAATCAATGAAATAGAAACCAAAAACAATAGAACAAATCAACAAAACTAGGAGCTGGTTCTTTGGAAGAATTAATAAGATCGATAAACCCCTGGCCAGACTTATCAAAAAGAAAAGAGAAAGGACCCAAATAAATAAAATCATGAATGAAAGAGGAGAGATCACAACTAACACCAAAGAAATACAATTATAAGAACATACTATGAGCAACTCTACGCCAACAAATTTGACAATCTGGAAGAAATGGATGCATTCCTAGAGACATATGAAGTACCACAACTGAACCAGGAAGAAATAGAAAGCCTGAACAGACCCATAACCAGTAAGGAGATTGAAACAGTCATCAAAAATCTCCAAACAAACAAAAGCCCAGGGCCAGATGGCTTGCCGGGGGAATTCTATCAAACATTTAAAGAAGAACTAATTCCTATTCTCCTGAAACTGTTCCAAAAAATAGAAATGGAAGGAAAACTTCCAAACTCATTCTATGAGGCCAGCATCACCTTGATCCCAAAACCAGACCAGGATCCCATCAAAAAAAGAGAACTACAGACCAATATCCTTGATGAACACAGATGCGAAAATTCTCACCAAAATACTAGCCAATAGGATTCAACAGTACATTAAAAGGATTATTCACCACGACCAAGTGGGATTTATTCCAGGGCTGCAAGGTTGGTTCAACATCCGCAAATCAATCAATGTGATACAACACATTAATAAAAGAAAGAACAAGAACCATATGATACTCTCCATAGATGCTGAAAAAGCATTTGACAAAGTACAGCATCCCTTCCTGATCAAAACTCTTCAAAGTGTAGGGATAGAGGGCACATACCTCAATATTATCAAAGCCATCTATGAAAAACCCACCGCAAATATCATTCTCAATGGAGAAAAACTGAAAGCTTTTCCGCTAAGGTCGGGAACACGGCAGGGATGTCCGTTATCACCACTGCTATTCAACATAGTACTAGAAGTCCTAGCCTCAGCAATCAGACAACAAAAGGAAATTAAAGGCATCCAAATCGGCAAAGAAGAAGTCAAACTATCACTCTTCGCAGATGATATGATACTATATGTGGAAAACCCAAAAGACTCCACTCCAAAACTGCTAGAACTTGTACAGGAATTCAGTAAAGTGTCAGGATATAAAATCAATGCACAGAAATCAGTTGCATTTCTCTACACCAACAACAAGACAGAAGAAAGAGAAATTAAGGAGTCCATCCCATTTACAATTGCACCCAAAACTATAAGATACCTAGGAATAAATCTAACCAAAGAGACTAAGAATCTATACACAGAAAACTATAAAGTACTCATGAAAGAAATTGAGGAAGACACAAAGAAATGGAAAAATGTTCCATGCTCCTGGATTGGAAGAATAAATATTGTGAAAATGTCTATGCTACCTAAAGCAATCTACACATTTAATGCAATTCCTATCAAAGTACCATCCATTTTTTTCAAAGAAATGGAACAAATAATCCTAAAATTTATATGGAACCAGAAAAGACCTTGAATAGCCAAAGGAATATTGAAAAAGAAAGCCAAAGTTGGTGGCATCACAATTCCGGACTCCAAGCTCTATTACAAAGCTGTCATCATCAAGACAGCATGGTACTGGCACAAAAACAGACACATAGATCAATGGAACAGAATAGAGAGCCCAGAAATAGACCCTCAACTCTATGGTCAACTCATCTTCGACAAAGCAGGAAAGAATGACCAATGGAAAAAAGACAGCCTCTTCAATAAATGGTGTTGGGAAAATTGGACAGCCACATGCAGAAAAATGGAATTGGACCATTTCCTTACACCACACACGAAAATAGACTCAAAATGGATGAAGGACCTCAATGTGAGAAAGGAATCCATCAAAATCCTTGAGGAGAACACAGGCAGCAACCTCTTCGACCTCAGCCGCAGCAGCATCTTCCTAGGAACATAGCCAAAGGCAAGGGAAGCAAGGGCAAAAATGAACTATTGGGATTTCATCAAGATCAAAAGCTTTTGCACAGCAAAGGAAACAATTAACAAAACCAAAGACAACTGACAGAATGGGAGAAGATATTTGTGAAGGACATATCAGATAAAGGGCTAGTGTCCAAAATCTATAAAGAACTTAGCAAACTCAACACCCAAAGAACAAATAATCCAATCAAGAAATGGGCAGAAGACATGAACAGACATTTCTGCAAAGAAGACACCAGATGGCCAACAGACACATGAAAAAGTGCTCCATATCACTCGGCATCAGGGAAATACAAATCAAAACCACAATGAGGTATCACCTCACACCAGTCAGAATGGCTAAAATTAACAAGTCAGGAAATGACAGATGCTGGCGAGGATGGAGAGAAAGGGGAACCCTCCTACACTGTTGGTGGGAATGCAAGCTGGTGCAACCACTCTGGAAAACAGCATGGAGGTTCCTCAAAA
>NW_019154105.1:57780758-57897896 GCF_002288905.1 Enhydra lutris kenyoni
TGGCTAAAATTAACAAGTCAGGAAATGACAGATGCTGGCGAGGATGCGGAGAAAGGGGAACCCTCCTACACTGTTGGTGGGAATGCAAGCTGGTGCAACCACTCTGGAAAACAGCATGGAGGTTCCTCAAAATGTTGAAAATAGAACTACCCTATGACCCAGCAATTGCACTGCTGCGTATTTACCCTAAAGATAAAAACGTAGTGATCCGAAGGGGCACGTGCACCCGAATGTTTATAGCAGCAATGTCTACAATAGCCAAACTATGGAAAGAACCTAGATGTCCATCAACAGACGAATGGATAAAGAAGATGTGGTATATATACACAATGGAATACTATGCAGCCATCAAAAGAAATGAAATCTTGCCATTTGTGACGATGTGGATGGAACTAGAGGGTATCCTGCTTAGTGAAGTAAGTCAATTGGAGAAAGACAACTATCATATGATCTCCCTGATATGAGGGAGAGGAGATGCAACATGGGGGGTTAAGGGGGTAGGAGAAGAGTAAATGAAACAAGATGGGATTGGGAGGGAGACAAACCATAAGTGACTCTTAATCTCACAAAACAAACTGAGGGTTAATGGGGGGAGGGGGGTTGGGGGGGTGGGATTATGGACATTGGGGAGGGTATGTGCTATGGTGAGTGCTGTGAAGTGTGTAAACCTGGTGATTCACAGACCTGTACTCCTGGGGATAAAAATATATTATATGTTTATAAATATTAAAATTAAAAAAAAAAGCAGCCATAGATATGAGCGAGGTTAAGTTCCAGCAAAGCTTTATTTATGGACCCTGAAACTTGAACTTCATGTAATCTCCACATTTCATGAAATATTCTTCTTCTTTTGCTCTTGCTCAACTACTTAAAAATGCAAAAACCCCTTGTGGCTTTTTGTACAAAAGCAAGTGATGGGCCAAATTTGGCCCCTGCAATGGGCCATTGACACATACTTTCAATAATGCTGTTGATTATAACTCCCCTCCAACCCCAACACACACACTATATTGTAATTCCTTGTGAAGCTTGAGAGCTTCCCAGAACCTCTCACTTTTCATTTTTCATGAAGTCTATCCAGGGTATGGGCAGAATTTCCCAGCATTTCTCCCTGTTTTTCTGCCTAGGCTGTCCCGTTCCCACCTCTCAACCTCAAACCCTCTCTTCCAGGAAGGAAGAACTCTTTAATATGAGTTCTATGAGCAAGGAATCCTAGGGCAAGTTTACCACATTATGAGTGTGCTGTCCTCAGGGGCCTGTCCACCTTAGCTTAGACAGGGATGGCCCCTAGTGGGGAGACTGACAATCTAGTGGTTAATACTGGAAGCTGATTTCCAATCTATGCTTGTGCTCATCTAAGGCAGTCTTGTTCAGCAACTCCTTTGGCGAAGAGGGGTCCAGCAGGGCCAAACTCAAAACAGTCTTGCCTCCTTGGTTACAAGGTATCGGTCACTACCTCCTCTCCCAGACTCCTAATCAAGATAATCAGTAACTACTGGCTGAGTATATAAATTTGTTAAATAAACAAAGTGCAGACATTTAAGACAAACTCAGCAGTTGAGGATATAAATCTTTGTACATTTTAATCTCCCTACCTGGGAGTATTTCCAACCCTTCTACCTCTCATCTGGCTAAATAACCCTTATCTTTTCTGTCTCAGTTTATAGGTCACTTCTCTGGGAGGTCTCCCTTCCCTGATGCTAGACTAGATTAGGTCTTCCACCATGCAATCACAAAATACCTTGTGTCTCCATCACATACATAAAAAGAAAGAGCAATTACTAGTTTAATTACCAGTTGGTAAGGGTCAGAAGAGTCTCTCTCTCTCTTTTCTCTACCCCCAGCCCCATACCATGTCCCCTAAATTCTTTTCACAGCAGCAGTGGTAAACAAGAACTTCATTCTGATTGTAATTCTGTGCAGATCACTGTGTCACACAGAATCCAAACAAGTGTAATGCTCTTCTGAGAGCTTTTAACTATGTGCTAGTTATTCCCAAATAGTAAAATTTACAAGAACCATCTTAGAATTAATTATGTCACATTTCTATAGTGAAATCATGCAGGTGCAGCAGGTACAAGCCAAATAAAACCCCTTCTACTTCTGCACAAGGTGGAAATACACACTTGGATAGGCTTTTCAACATGCATTTTTCTCAAATATGTCATTTCAATGAAGAGTAAGGGTAATCTTAATAGCTACCCTTTAATACCTACATGATAATATGACTTTCAAAGTACAAAAATGTCATAGCAATGAATAACTATGCTTTAGAGAACCTGCAGCAATCCATTTCTTTTGGGGAAAGAAATAATGATATTCCTAAAACACTAAGTAATTTAATAGATATACATCTCTTATTATAGGGACATATCTTAAGATAGACTCTACCAAGAAAGCACAAAAACTTAAGGCTATAAATAATGAGCAATTGTACTGAAATTAGCCAAGTTCAGATACTACAACCCGCTTCACTGATTATTAATGTGAATATTCAGAAGCCCCTCCAGGGCTCCAAAAGGTAGTTTCCCAGTTTCAACAATAGTTGTGCCCTGTTGGCTAGCATGGGCTTTCAGGTTGCCCTTTTCCTTGGTGCCAAATGTCCTCTGTCAAGTGTGAGGCTAGCCGTTGTGTTTCACAAGACTGTCAATTAGGTTTCCAGCAACTGCAAAGTTTCTGACAAAGATGCATTTCTCTGAGTTCCACTTTCTGCACTGGGAATTACAGAAAGCTAAATAAATCGAAGAATAAAGCACTGGTTGCTGGGTCAGCTCTGCTCTGGACTGCTCCATGTGGAGTAGGATCATAGATACTTCTCAAATTGACACTCTCTTCACCCACATCAATTTGTCACCTCTTTTTGCAAACCCCTTTGCACCCCTTTGCAAACCTCTATTTTCACTATCTTATGAAAGAAGGAATCAAGGAAGATGCCTTTCACTTTAGCAGGTGTCTGCCTTTACACTTTATTTTTGACATATTCATTAAGTATTGGTTTGCTGGGGCCATGGTAACAAAATGTGAGTTTTGGGGGGACACAAGGCAATCCGTAACAATTGTGTTCAGGGTGAGTTTCAGACATGTAACCTATCAGGCAGCCAAGATGTTATCACTCCCACTCCACATCCTTGAAAACTATCAGAAAAGGGTGGTCATGCTTTTTGATCGAAGTCCTGTGCCTTTCCAAATATATTTTAAATCAACCGATATTCAGAATTTGGGGGGGGGGATTTTTTTTTTTGGTATTCTTTTTCTCCTTTTTTATTTACCAGCACAATCACTTGCTTCAAAATTGGGTCCCCCTGGTGAACATTCCCACGTTCTCCAGTCTCTGTGAATGTCCCTCCACTCCCCTGAGGAAAGCACCAGGCAGATCAGGTATCTTAGCAAGAAAGGCCTCACACACCTGGTTATACTTTTTCTCACATGTCTGAAATTCCTTTTCCAATTAGACTTCTATTTCATCTTGTTACCTCTGAAGCTTTTGGGGGACACTGACATGGACTGAGAAAGTCATGAGGGCTCCTGTCAGAGCCTCTGGAGGTGTTGGCCTCCTCACCATGGAGGGTAAAGTTACTTGTGTCTTTGGATTTGCTGAGCTGTCAGTATCCTCACCATCATGGTTTCCACCATTTCCTTTTTGTGTTTGCCACATCCCTTGTTATCAAGTCTGTTGTGCTAGAGGGATGACCAACTTTTGGGATGGCTACCACAGAGACCCAGAACAAAACAAAGAAGACTAGAACCCAGTTCTCCCATGGGCCTGCCTATGCCCTCTTGTGTTCTGGGGCCTTCCATGAGCATTTCTCCTGCAGTCCAATCATTTACCCCTGGCTCAGCAGACATGCATCAAGGACCCACTGAGTGTTGGTGCTGGTCCTTTCATGAGAAAGGAGGGATGATGTTGCTGCTTCATTTCAGCTCCAGCTGGCTGCCACTCAGACCAGAGGGCTGATCAGGGGCACCAAAGTTGTGGGATCTTGGCCAAGTAAAGAAAGAAAGCTCTCTATGTTCACATTTCCTCCTCTGTGAAACAGGATAATAGTGGAACTGATGATCTCATGGGGCTGGATGAGGATTAACAAAAGATGTATGAGGTGACTTAGTAGGTCAGTCATCTAACTCCTGATTTGGTCTCAGGTCATGAACTTGAGTTGTGAGATCAAGCCCTGCATCAGGCCCTGCCCTGGGTAGAGGAGCCTGCTTCAGATTCTCACTCTCCCTCTCCCCCTGCCCTTCCTATGCCCCTCTCTCTCCCTCTCTAGCAAAAAAAAAAAAAAAAGGACCATGTATGAAAGTGCTTAGCTCAGTAACTGCTGCAGAGTAATCTCTGGACCTATACTAGAAAGTACTGTCTTCACAGATAGTGTTGATTTAGGTAATTATTTTTTTATTTTTTTATTTTTTTAAGGATTTTATTTATTTATTTGACAGACAGATCACAAGTAGGCAGAGAGGCAGGCAGAGAGAGAGGAGGAAGCAGGCTCCCTGCTGAGCAGAGAGCCCGATGTGGGGCTTGATCCCAGGACCCTGAGACGGTGACCTGAGCTGAAGGCAGAGGCTCAACCCACTGAGCCACCAGGCACCCCTTAGGTAATTATTAAGGATTCCCATAGTTACAACAGTACCGGCAACTAATGCATGACACAGTGCCCACTTACCTGCCTGGCACCACTCTGCATTCTTTATGCACAGGAACTCACTTTATTCTGAGCACTTGTAATCTCTATTTATGAGACAGACATGATCTGCCCAGAGCCATGTGGCTAACAAGGCACAAACGCAGGATTTGGGCCAGATTGTGAGGCCCCAGAATCCCGGCTCTTAGCCACAATGTCAGGCTGTCACCCCACTTGGTTACCTGTGCTATTGTGATTTATAAGAAGGAATTTATAAGAAGGAATATTTATAAGAAGGAATATTTGGTCTTCTTCCCATTCCTGGCAAAAATTCCCTAAAACCCTGGGAATTTCCTAAATGCTGAGAAGGGTTAAGGTTGTTTTTTGGTACGTTAATGAAGTGACTTTTGAACACACCGAAGGGTTGGCCAGGGGAGCCAAATAGGTGCTTAAAGGGTTGGAATTTTCAGTCCCATCCCTTGACCTCTAGGGAGGGGAAAGAGGCTAGAGACTGAATCAATCACCAGTGGCCAATTATCTAATTAATCATGCTTATGTAATGAAGCCTTCATAAAAACCCAAAAGAATGAGGTTTGGAGAGCTTCCAGGGTGGTGAACCCATGGACATATTGGAACAGTGGCAGCACTTGGAGAGGGCTTGGAAGCTCCTTACCTCCTGCCCATACCTAGATCTGTGTGTCTCTTTATCTGGCTGTTCCTGAGTCATATCCTTTGTCTTCAACCAGGGATCTAATGACTAAATGGGTTTTCTGAGTTCTGTTTCGTGCTCTAGCAAATGAATTGAACCCAAGGAGAAGAAAATGGGAACTTCTGACCTATCGCTGTTCAGTCAGAAGCACGGGTATCAATCTGGACTGATGATTGGTGTAAAGGGGGGTTGGTGCACAGCCTTGTGGGACTGAGCCTTTCCCCTGTGGACTCTGAATGTATCTTGAGGTAGGCAGTGTCAGAATTCACTGAATTGTAGGTCACACAGCTGGTGTGAGAAAACTTCTTGGTGTGGAAAAAACCCGCATACTTGGTGACCAGAATGTCAGAAGGGAAGTGTTCTGTGTATATAGGAGAAACACCAGAGGAGCAGCATGGGATTTTTCTTTCTATCCTCAACTCTGGTAATCTTGCTCAATTTTAAATTCAATATTGATTCCTTCACATAGCAACTGCTCACTGGGTCATGGTTGGTCAGGGGAAGCACTGTGACAGACGCAAAGACAAATGGGTAAATACTCTGTCCGCAAGAAAGACATAAAAACAAATGCATTTGAGAATGGAACAAAGTGAGATGTCAAGAAGCAGGTGAGCAAAGGTACCAGATGTGGAAGCTCTGGTTGAGAATGGGGAACTAAGAGAAGGCACCTGGAGAGCACAGAGGGTCTCTGAAGATATGAGGCTAGAAAGGCAGTGAAAGGGGTCAAATGGGAAGATCTTGAATATTAGATTTTAAAACATAGGTTTTATTTTGCACTGATGATTTTGAACTAGGGCTGATGCAATCAGGACCCTAGCTTAGGATGACTGCCTCGGCAGTGATATAGAAAGAAGTCGGGCTGGAGGGGAAATGCATCAGAAGCTGGGAGACCAGTCAGGAGGCAACTCTACATTTGAAGTGAGCATTTTAATGTGTTAAAAGCCTAGAACCTGTGATTTAATGATTCTGCTCTCGATTACATTCCTGATATCAAACAAGACCTCGTCGTGTGTTTTAAAATATGAATATGTGTTTGAATATACATAGAGAAAAAGTCCACTACTTGGCATGTTGTACAACAGAGGGTATCTATTGCCTTTTTCCTAATTTGTAGGTAAGTTTTAAAATTTTTCAAGTGAAGGGCACTTGGGTGGCTCAGTCAGTTAAATGTCTGCCTTTGGCTCAGGGTGCTGGGATCAGGTCTCACATGAGGCTCTCTGATCAGGGAGGAGTCTGCTTCTCCTCTCCCTCTGTGTTCTCCCTCTTTCTCTCAAATAAATAAATAAAATCTTAAAAACAAATAAATAAAATAAAATGAAATTTTTCAAGTGAGGGGCGCCTGGGTGGCTCAGTTGGTTAAATGTCTGGCTTTGGTTCAGGTCATGTTCCCAGGGTCCTGGGATGGAGCCCCACCTGGGGCTCTCTGCTCTGCAGGGAGTCTGCTTCTCCTTCTGCCCCTCCCCCCACTTGTGCTCACTCTGTCTCTCAAATAAACATATGAAAATTTTTTTTTAACATATGAAATTTTTAAAGAAAATAAATAAGAGGAATAAAAGAAAACATTTTTTTCAAGTGAGCAAGTATTATTTTTATATTCAGAAAACTTATTTTTTATTTGTTCTAAATAGCATTCTCTTGGGGCACCTGGGTGGCTCAGTGGGTTAAAGCCTCTGCCTTCGGCTCAGGTCATGATCCCAGGGTCCTGGGATCGAGCCCCACATTGGGCTCTCTGCTCAGCGGGGAGCCTGCCTCTCTGCCTGCCTCTCTGCCTACTTGTGATCTCTGTCTGTCAAATAAATAAATAAAATCTTAAAAAAAAATAAATAAAATAAAAATAAATAAATAGCATTCTCTTTTTCCACAGAAACCCATTTACTCACCAGGTTACTGGCAGCGTCTAGAGAAGTCACAGGCTGTGAGTGGCTGTGCAAGTTGACTGGTAACCGTGGCAACCGGAAGGCGGTGAACACCGAGTTCTCAAGCCTAGTTCCAGGGGCATCTTGGCTGCGGGTCCCATGGGATTAGCCTGAGGAGCCGCTGGCCCCAAGACGAACTGTGGACTGGAAGTCAGTTTGGGTTTTTTTCTTTTCCTCTTTAGGTATGCCAAGATCTTACACCACTTTTCACCCTCCCCTCAGCTCCCCTGACCAGACTTATATCATGCATTCCAAATGTTTTATTGACGTATAGCATAAATACAGAAAAGCATGACACATAACTTTTTTCTTTACGATGGTTTTAAGTTTGTCTCATACTATCCCTGACCTTCCACAACAAAACTTACATTAAAAGAAAACTAAAGGGGGGCGCCTGGGTGGCTCAGTGGGTTAAAGCCTCTGTGTTTGGCTCAGGTCAAGATCCCAGGGTCCTGGGATTGAGCCCCACATCGGGCTCTCTGCTCATTGGGGAGCCTGCTTTCTCCTCTCTCTCTCTGCCTGCCTCTCTGCCTACTTGTGATCTCTGTCTGTCAAATAAATAACTAAATAAAATCTTAAAAAAAAAAAAAAAGAAAAGAAAACTAAAGGGCGCCTGGCTGGCTCATTCGACTTTCGATCTCAGGGTCGTGAGCTCAAGCCCCACGTTGAGTGTAGCGCTTATTTAAAATAAATAAATAAATAAACAAACAAACAAATAAATAAAATTACATTAAAAGAAAATTAAAGAATCGCCCACCCTCCTGCATTTTCCTCTTCAACGCCCAGGTCATTCTCCTATCAATTCTCTCATGAAACCCCCATGTGGAATGTTCACTTCATCCAGGTATGAATGGGCCAGGTTTTCAAAGATGGGTAGGTTTTCAAAGAAACCAGGGTCCTAAACAATGACAAGACAGTGGAGATGGACCATGTTACTGGAATTCGTGGGAGCCTGGAGGTACAAAGAGGCCAAGAACAACTGAGGCTCTGGTGGGTGAGGGTGCCAAAGGATTCAGCAAACATATGATGCTTGAGGTGGATCTTACGGTCTGCAGGAAGGGCAATCCATGCAGAGAGACAGCATGTTCAAATGCCCTTGGATTGGGAGAGTAGGGCACATCCGGGTTATGACAAGCTATGTGGTTTGATGGTGCCCAGCTCGGTATAACTTCTCTAAGAAGCTGACAGACAGCACTCTTAAATACCATACCAGTGGCCACACTAATGAACATTCCGCCATATGCCAGATCTTCTTGGATTACATTACCCTCCATTCTTTCTTCCACAGTCTTTCAACTTAAACCATTCTGAGCTGGACCTGGTTCCCAAGGGTGCCCAGTCCCTGTGTAGACAGGAACCCCAGGGAACCCAGAGCATCCTGGTCTTGAAGAAAGGAATCTACTGTTCCACCAGAGACTTGGGTGGCTGCTGGGAACAAAGCAGAAAGCTGTGACAAGCAGCTTTAGGAAGGAAAGCAAGCTGGTGTCCATATCCACAGTAAGGTCATATTAAGCCTCAGATAGTCCAACACGTTAGGTCCACGAAAGCCAGGGAGTAAAACTGACATTTAAAGAAAAGGGTCGGGATGCCTGAGTGGCTCAGTCAGTTAAGTGTCTGCCTTCTGCTAGGGTCATGATTCTGGAGTCCCAGTATGGAGCCCCACATCAGGCTCCCTGCTCAGCAGGAGTCTAACTCTCCCTCTGCTCCTCACCCAACTCATGCTCTCTTTCTCTCTCTCTCAAAAATAAAAAATAAGATAAAATAAAAATTAAAAAAAAAAAAAGGATCAACAACAGAGCCATAATTTATTCACTAGATATTTATTAAGCATCTTTCATGTGCCAGGCACTGGGCCAGGGGCTGAAGATCCAGCCATGAGCAGAGTTAGTCCGTCCCTGCTGTGGCTGCTGTTGGTACCCACAACATGACCAGTTAGTTGTGAAAGCCAGTGGCCTTCCTGCTTGGGCCACGGGGTGTCTGCTCTGATTGGCCAGGCTCTGTCACAATGGTTATATATTTTTAATGCCACCTTTGGTCCCTGGCCTTGTTTTTATTTATTATTATTATTTTTTAAAGATCTTATTTTTTATTTGACAGAAAAAGAGACCGTAAGTAGGCAGAGAGGCAGGCAGAGAGAGAGAGAGAGAGAGAGGAGGAAGCAGGCTCCCCGCTGAGCAGGGATCCAGATGCGGGGCTCGATCCCAGGTCCCTGGGATCATGACCTGAGCGGAAGGCAGAGGCTTTAACCCACTGAGCCAGCCAGGCGTCCCCCAGCCTTGTGTTTTTTAAAAACATATAATCGGGGTGCCTGGGTGGCTCAGTGGGTTAAGCCTCTGCCTTCCGCTCAGGTCATGGTCTCAGGGTCCTGGGATCGAGCCCCTCAGCAGGCTTTCTGCTCAGCAGGGAGTCTGCTTCTCCTTCTCCCTCTGCCTGCCTCTCTGCCTACTTGTGATCTCTCTCTCTCTCTCTCTCTGTCAAATAAATAAATAAAATCTTTAAAAAGATAAAAAATAAAAACATATAATTACAAAGTGGAAAGAAGAAAAAAACAAAAACCAACTCTGAACCTGACCTAGATTGGGAATGTTGGTCTGGGAGAGCTTCACAGAAGGAGAGACCCTTGAGCTGAGATCTAGAGGATGGGCTGGAGATAACTGGCCGGCACAGAAGGTGGAGCAGAAGGTTAGCATATTCCGAGCCCGTAGGGAGAGCCAGACCATTCTGCTGATAGAGTTTGGTTGCATCCTCTCCGACGAAGTGGTGGAGAATTGAGAGCTGGGAAGACTTCTTATCTGGTTTGGGCATCAGCACCTGCTAAGTGTGAATGTTTGTGTCGCCCCAAATTCCCGTGTTGAAATCCTACTGCCTAAAGTAATGGCATGGGTAGGTGGGGTCTTTGGGGGGTGCTTAAGCCAGAAGGGCGGAGCCCTCACGGCTGGGATCAGCGGCGGCAGTAAGAGCTCCAGCGAGCTCCTTAGCGCCCCCAGCAGGTGAGGATGCGGCAGGAAGGCGCGAGCCTCTGAACCTGAGCAAAGAGTGTCCTCCCCACAGCACCGTGGTCCTGGTGCCTCGGACCAGGAGAGGACTTCCCAGCCTCCTGAACTATGACAAAGAAACTTCTGCTGTTTGTAAGCTCCCCAAGTCTGTAAGATTTTGTGATAGGCGCCCAGACGGACTAAGACAGTACCTTTTTGGTGGGGCAGGAAGGCCTGGTGGGATTCACGTAACAACACGGGGTGGCTCAAACCACCAACCGCGAAATTGCAGTGACCGATGCTCAGCACTGCTGAGTACACGGAGGTTGGAAAGAATGTGCCCAGCAAGGGGCCTCACAACCAGCAGCACAAGCCCAGACAAGCAGCTGCGTGCACACGGACAAACGGTCACCTCGGGCTGCAGCAGCCATGACACCGCTAGGACCCCACCAGCACCGTCCTTACGGCTGGACAGTCCGCGTCCTTGGCCGCATCTCCATTTACCTCTCCCCTGAACCGGAGCCTCCTAACACACGCACCTGGCAGGTGAGCTTTATGTCATGCGTCTGCAACCCCGCTTCCAGGGCGACTGGGAAGGCAGGCTGCCCCTTCTTTCTTGGGGAAGTGGAGCCTAGGTAAGAAAACTCTCAGGCACATGCAATGGAGGCATCCTTTTCTAAAACTGGGCACAGCAAGGGCCTCCATTGCCCTGTTTCTTATCTATGAAAAAGAGCCAGTTAAAACAAAATAAAACGCCCTTTCTCTGAAAATACTTCCAGTCAGGACCAGCTACATAATTTGCAGGGCCCAGTGAAAAAATACAAATGTTGGGCTCCTTGTTCAAAAATTTAGAATTTAAAGTCAGAGACAGAAGAGCATTAGACCAAGCTGGGCCTTTCTGAGCATGAGTCCCAGAGTACCTGCGCAGATACACACCTTTGAGGCTGGTTCTGCTTCTTCCTTCCTCTGCAGCCAGTAGGATTGTTTTGTATGAACAGTTGTCTAATCTAGTGTTGTTAGACACAACAGGAAGGGGGGAACTCAAATGATATTCTTTATAACACAGTATCTGGAAAGGTCTGGATCCTTCTGGAAACCTATTAGAGTTCATTTGGGAGGCATTACACTGGAACATACACAAGGAAGACAAAATTGTGTAACTCCAAGGCTAAATTGAGGAGAAGAGTTGCTTTGGCAAGCTTGTTCATCCTGCCTGTCCTCATAACAATGCCCTACAGCTTGTCATAGGATATGGTTTGTCATATCCCATGTGGGGGATATGTGGGGGAACTGGGGCAGGACTTTGAAACATTACAAAGGATTCCTTTCTCCCTTCCTTCTTTCCTTTCTTCTTTCCCTCCTCCCTCCCCCCCTTCCTTCCTTCCATCCTTCCTCATACAAACGTTGGTCACATATATCCTTTGAAGCTAAAATAAGACATCCATAGGCTGATACTGCATGCCAAAGGCTACAAGATTTATATAAAAAGAGAAAACATCCCAAAATTCAGCCATCAATACCAGGTTTCTCCAAAACCCCATAGGACCTTAGCTAATAAAAGAGAAAGCTGGAAATTGGTAATACTCATGCTTATATGCATGGAGAACTCTACTTGCTGCGTAAATGTGGTTTTTTGTTTTGTTTTGGGGGGGATAGATTTTATTTATTTGAGAGAGAGAGAGAGAGCCCATGTGAGAAAGAGTGCACAAACGGTGGGGAGAGACAGAGGGAGAGGGAGAAGCAGACTCCCTGCTGGGCAGGAGCCCCAGTACAGGAGGCTCCATCCCAGGACCCAGAGATCATGACCAGAGCTGAAGGCAGATGATAAAGGACGGAGCCACCCATGTGTCCCTAGATGCCATGTCAGTATAAGTCTAATTTCTGCCTGCAGTGCTCAGGTGGTTTGAGTAGAGGTGTGACAGTATCAGGTCTTGAGGTAGAAAGTATGTTACCCTGACAGGTGTCCTTAAACATGCTGAGACAAGGAAGAGAGATGCAAATACAGACAGGAGGGAAGTTGGGTTTGGGGACACGAAGAGACTATCTTGTGTCAAAAGTGTAAGGGAGAAGCAAAAGCAAAGATGGTATGTGGATAGCAGGGCTGGAAATCTACAAAGATTGAGAACATGGATGGAGAGATAAAGGAGTCCGTTTAGATGGTTCTGGAACACATGCAGGGATTCTTAACATTTGTGGGGTCTTATTAGTACAGCAGAGGGTAAAGCACCCCAACTCTGGTTATATAAACTCCCTTCCACTTACTAGCTTTGTGATCTTGAGGAAATGATTTAACCTTGTCAAGCCTCAGTTTCCTTGTCTGCAAAATGAGGATAGTGGTGATAACTCTGTGGATATTAAATCCTTTATCAAACATTTGTAACAGTGCCCACTTGATGATAAGAACTCAATAAATACTAGCTACGGTCCTGATGTTGGTGATAATAATGAAGATAGCTGATGACAGTGGGCAAGGGAGTTAGCTGGTCTTTCCTGCCAGAGCACCAGGATGGGGCCAGTGAGCCTGCAGATGTCACAAGGGTGGGATAATGGTAAGAGAGGAGGAAGCAAGGGAGAAAGAGATGGAAGGCCTAGGCTTGCCCAGAGCAGTGTCTAGATCCTCTTTAGATATTCATGGGATTATGTTATGTGTGTATATGTTATACACAGTGATCATCTAGCTGCACAGTTTTCCTACTTTGCAGCAAATATCTGGTCAAGTGTCCACAAAAATTGAGTAGAGGCACTGTCAGGAGGACCTCACCTAGAGGTGAAGGCCATTGGAGTAAGTGAGAAAGAGCTCTGGACTCAGGGCTGCACCTTTGAGGAACAGCTCTGCCACCTGAGGGCAATTTCTTTTCCTCTACGGAGCTTTACAGGTCCTATGGGAACGGAAAGGGATTACGCTGCCCGTTTCTGGCTGCTGGGGCATCAGAATCAGTGAGTTCTCACGTCTGAACCTCCCTTGCTTGCTTTATGGAAGAAAAGGAGCAGAGAAGTGTCTGTGACAAGCTTTAGGTTTTGTTTTTGTCTTCTGGAAATGTTTTGTGTTGGGTCAAATTACCACACATATATGATATGTGCATGTGTGTGTGTGTGCAAATTTCTCTTTTTCTGATTATAAATGTAATGCATACTCATTAGAGAACATCTGGAAAATACAAAAAGCCAAACACCAAAAACAGGAATCACTGATAAGACCACTACCCACCTTTGGGTTTATCATATTTCCTTTCATTCACTTACACTATGCATGTCATTCAAATACACAAACATAATAGAATTTGTTAAATTTATATTATATTTTAGAAGGTTTTATATTTTATTTCTTGTTGACATTTTCCTATGTGACTAAATGTTCTTTGAAAACATTTCAGTTACATGCAGAGAAACTAACTCTTTTTGACGTACAGTTCTGAGTGTTGGCGAATGCAGACATTCAGGTCCCCACCACAATCAAGATACAGACACAGTTTCTCACTCCCCCAGAACTCCCTCACATTGGCCCATTGTAGCTACCACTGCCCCCAGTCCTAATCCCTGGAAACCACTGATCTATTCTCCATTCCTATAGCTTTGCCTTTTCCAGAATGTCATGTAAGTTGAGTAATACTGGTATGTAGCTTATGGGTCTGTCTTCTTTTATTAGCAGAGTGCATCTCAGTGTTACTCATGTTGCTGCATATACCAATAGCTTGTTACTTTCTTTTGCTAAATATACAGAGAGTTTTGCTGAGTATTGTATAGATGTACCACAGTTAGTTCATGCATTCACTGGGCAAAGGACATTTGGGTTAGTAAACATGACTTTTCCCAGCTGAACGAATATTCCATCCTACAGATATACCAAGCCATATGAAGACAGTTCCCTATTATTGGACATTGTGAGTTTCTCCCCCACCATTATATTTAACCATTAAATGAACTTTTTAAAAAAAATTAAATCTATTTGTTTGACAGAAAGAGTCGGGGGAGGGGCAGAGGGAAAGGAAGAGGGAAAAGCAGACTCCCCATTGAGCAGGGAGCCTGAGGTGGGACTCAATCCTAGGACCCTGAGATCATGATTTGAGCCAAAGTCAGACACTTAACTGACCAACCCACCAAGGCACTCCTAAATGAACATCTTTGCACATAAATCTTTGCATGCCAAATATATATGTATACACTTGTATATATATCTTATACTATCTTAAGTATATATCTTAAACTATCAATAAGCATGCAGTGTGCCCCGCTGAGGATAAAAGAAAATATAGAAAAATATACAGATTTAGTTCTATTAGAATTTCCTTTTTTTTTTTTTTTTTTAAGATTTTATTTATTTATTTGACAGAGAGATCACAAGTAGACAGAGAGGCAGGCAGAGAGAGAGAGAGAGGGAAGCAGGCTCCCTGCCGAGCAGAGAGCCCGATGCGGGACTCGATCCCAGGACCCTGAGATCATGACCCGAGCCGAAGGCAGCGGCTTAACCCACTGAGCCACCCAGGCGCCCCACTATTAGAATTTCCTAAAAATATTTTTTATAGAGCACCAGTCTGGATCTCAATGCTTTGCACCATTATGAAGTAAGAAGCTAATAACTTGCTTTAATTCTAATGCAGCAATTTTAACCCGTTCAATAGGACTAGAAGAATTTCCTGTCTCTGAAATCCTGAGCATGTGCATCATTGAAAACCCCTCTCAGGACATTGTTTTCCCAGAAGGAAGCTTCATCAGACAATGGAATCACCTGGTATGCACAGAACAAGAGGAATGAATGTGCAAAGGGCAGGCTTCAGGGCTGGGGGAGAGTTAGGGCCAAACAGCAGAGTTTCTGGTTACATGTGAACAGCTGAAGCCAGAGCCACTAGCAAAGGAACGATATGACTGGCACCATGTTCTGCCCAGAGAGGTGGGATTTCTCTAGATGCTGCCGCCCTGCAAATCAAAAGGAAAATAAAGAAAATTTCAGTATTGGTGTGTGGCTCCTACTTTCAAAAATATACATACATGCACAGTGCAGAAAAAAATGAAATAGGACAGAACGTATAAATTGAGAAGTAAAAGTGCCTTACACTCCCCATTCTTTTTTTTTTTTTTTTTTTTTTTTAAGATTTTATTTATTTTTTCCGGGCTTGGGGGAGAGAAAGAGAACGAGTGAGCATGAGTTGGGGGAGGAGAAGAGGGAGAAGCAGACTCCCGGCTGAGCCGGGAACCCAACTGGGGCTCCATCCTAGGACCTAGGATCATGACCTGAGCCGAAGGCAGACGCTTAACCAACTGAGCCACCTAGGTGCCCCACAGAGTGATTCCCTATTCTTGCTTTCCACAGAGAATCAGTGTTGACGGTTTGAGCTGGCTTCAGAGGAATATGACTTATGCTTACTTGTGCGGACACCTACACAGACCTTCACGTACCCTTTTATCTAACACGAATGGAATTTGCACCTTTTTTCACCTAACATCAGATTTTGGACATATATCTATATTGTATGTATTAGTTACTTCATTCTTTCTCATGGATGAAATCTTACTGTATGGACATACCATAAAGGTAGCCAACCTCCTTACTGATGGACATTGTATCACTGGAGTTTAACTAGTGTGGAAAAATCCGTCTTGCCATTAAGACACCAAGAGAGGACCTGGCCAAAAAAATGGACTCCAACCACAGCAAATACAATCTGACTACTGATTGAATTTTTTTAAATGGAAATTACTGAATTTTTTCAAAAATACTGAATTAAAAAAAATTAAAAGATACATTTTTTAAAAAATCATGAAACAATCTAATGTTGGCTTGGAAATTTATTCCGTGGTTTTGGACTCCATTTGAGTGCTGATCACCCCTTTTTTGCTAATGTTTATTGCAGCATTATTTACAACAGCCAAGATACAGAAGCAACCTAATGTCCATCCATAGACAAATGGATACAGAGGATGTGGTGTGTACACACACACACACACACACACACACACACACACACACAGAGGAATATTACATAGCCATAAAAAGGGATGAGTTTGTTTTTTTTTAAATCATTTGCAACAACACAGATGGACCTAGAAGGTATTATCCTAAGTGAAATAAGTCAGACTGAGAAAGACGAATACCATATGATTCACTCATATGTGAAATCTAAAAGAAAAAAACAAATGAATAAAAAACAAGAAGAAGAATCAGACCTGTAAATACAGAGACAAACTGATGGTTGCCAGATGGGAGGGAGGATGTGAAAAATGAATGCAAGGGGTGGAAGATACAGGATTCCAGTTACAGCCTGAATAAGCCACAAGAAAGAAAAAAAAAAAAAAAGGCACAGCATAGGGAATATGGTCAATGATACTGTAACAAGACTTATCTTGTAACAGATGGTAGCTACACTTGTGGTGAGCACAGCCTGTAGAATGACATGTTATACACCAAACTACACCCCCCAAAATTTTTTTAATAAAAACAAAATAAAGGAGGGGTGCCTCAGCCCGTTAAGCAGCTGCCTTTGGCTCAAGCCATGGTCTCAGGGTCCTGGAATGGAGCCCCATGTTGGGGCTCAGCAGGGAGTCTGCTTCTCTTCCTGCTCCTCCCCGCCTCCATGTTCTCTCTCTCTTTCTCTCTCTTTTAATTAAATAAATACAATCTTAAATAAAAGGAAGGAAGTAAAATAAAATAATCTTAAGCAGTCCACACATTTGTACTAGGGCTCCTCCTGCTGGACATTTTCTACAATTGCACTTCTGATTCAGTTAACATTGCAGACTTGGATTTACTAAAAATTGCTTTTTTCTTTTGCTCTAAGGTAATTAACAAATACAAAGGTATAGTTATGCTTATTCCTTTTAAAAAATATTTTTAAGAGGCACCTGGGTGGCTCAGTGGGTTAAAACCTCTGCCTTCGGCTCAGGTCGTGATCCCAGGATCCTAGGATCGAGCCCAGCATCTGGCTCTCCGCTCAACAGGGAGCCTGCTTCCTCCTCTCTGTCTCTGCCTGCCTCTCTGCCTACTTGTGATCTCTGTCAAATAAATAAATAAAATCTTAAAATATATATGTATATATATTTTAAAAAGATGTATTTATTTATTTTAGAGAGAGAGAGCAGGGAGGTGCAGGAGAGGGAGAAGGAGAGCAGCACACCCCCTACTGAGCACAGAGCCCAGCAACAGGGCTCCACCTTAAAACACTCAGATCATGACCTGAGCCGAAATCAAGAGTTGGACACTTAACCAAGTGAGCCACACAGGCATCCCTGTGTTTTTTCTTTTAGAAAAATATAATATTACAGAAGAAGACACAGTTATACTGAGGGTCTCCATCCCTACTAAAGTTCTCATTCCCTTTCCTAAAAGTAACCGCTGGTAGCAATCTGGAGTTCATGTCCTTAGATCTATTTCATCACTGATGTTCATTAGCATGCACAAATAGAAACATACAGTTTTGTTTTCCTTTGCTTTCCATGACTGAGTTCATGTGCCTTTACATGTCACATTTTAACTTAAACTTTTCCTGACTATGTGAGGTTGTGCTTGAGGGCAGCTTTCATGCAAAGAAAAAAAACACTACTTGCAATTACATTGGTTTAAAAAATTAATTCCAGCTATTAAACTTATAAATTCAAAAACCTTATTTCCCCATAGATTTCTCTATTAATTTTGAATCCTATTTTTCTATTTAAGAATCTGCCTGGTTGGCCCAGTTGGTATAGCATGCAATTCTGGATATCTAGGGCTGTGAGTTCAAGTCCCATATTGGGGCTAAAGCTTATCTCAAAGAGAAAGAATAGGGACCTCTGGTAACTTTTTAAAAAAGTAATCTCTGTGCCCAACATGGGGCTTGAACTCCAGAACCTGATATCCAGAATCTCATGTTCTACAGACTGAACCAGCTGGGTGCCCCTTCAAATGACTTTAAATGAGCAGAACTTCCTCAAATACTTGATTCTAGAAAATCTAGTAAGAGTATTAAGTTTAATTTCAATTCTTTTATACTTTCCATTTTTGGCTAAAAACTTAGTAAAATCTCTTATAACTTTCAGCTAAAAATCCCAAGTCTGAAATCAGTTATTTAATGGTTACATATATACACTTGGAATCACACAGCTATTTTTATATGCTAAATTCTATAAAATGTTGCAAATAAATTAAATACCAGAAAATGCAAGTCGTTCCTAAACTTACCACAGAACTATTAATAATGTGAGTTGGATTTATACAAACAGCTGTTTGTTCCATTCTAAACTTTTGCAGATTAAAAGTCCTTTACTCCATTATTCCTAACCAAGTTGAACTTGGAATTCCCACTTCTGTGTCCTGGGGTGTGTTGGAGAAGGAGAGATAACTCACTTTAGACAGAGAATTTGGGCCAAGATGAGAGATTTGATGTTTCTCCTTGACCCTGACTGACAAAGTGAATCCTAATTTCAATAACATAATTACATGTTTTCTCATATCTTCACCAATCCAGGAGATTATCAATTGTACTGAATTTTTGGCCCAAACTAGAGCCTATAAGCCTTCAAGTTTGTTTTCTACATGTTTTTTCACTTGAATTGTTCATGAGAGTTTTTCCAATTGCTGTATGATTATCCTAACACTGTTGCCCCTGCCTAGTTTTATGGAGATACAATCTACACATAATATCTACATTATATTCCATCCAGTAAATGTAATCCCTTGATACAACCATTCACTTCTCATTGGATATTTAGGTCCAGCTCCCAATGCTTACACCTTGGATTCAGTATTATAAAGAATGCTTTGGTGAACATCTTTGAGCATAAAGGTTGCCCCCACATTCTTTAGAAGAGGGTACTGGAAGTACCTAAGGTCTGACTTAGGCCAAAAATTGTGAATATCTTTATAATTCCTGATATATATTGTCAAATTGTTCTCCCAAAGCAATTTACAAACTTACAATGGCATCAAGCATTGAATAAGACTTTTAAAATATTTTTTAACTGTTTTTGGCTAAGCCAAGTCCAAGAGGTTGAGGCGAAAATTGTACCTTATTAAATTTGTATCTCATTGTTACTAGAAAGATGAAATCATTCTCCATTTGCCACTTGGGGATCTGTCCTGCAAATCATCCATCAATATTCTTAGCTAAGTTGTTTAAAGAAGGTATCATCGGTAAAATTCCTTCCAGGGCAATGAAAGTGGAAGAAAACCTGGCAAAGAGTGAAAGACAGTTTTCTTCTTCACATTCAGTGGAATGCGGAAAGAAGTGTCATACATAAATCTTTTCAGCAATCGCTGGAAGAATGCCCAAAGAGCAAATCAGGTACTTTAAATCCTTTCCTTCTCTGCTGTGGTGTGAACCACAGTGACATTCTGAGGCAGTGTGTTTTTGTGGGGGAAACAAGAACTTGACACACAAATGTGGGTTCTGTTTCTGGCTCTAGCCAGTCCCAAGTAACTTTATGAGATCGCTTAACCCCTTCAGCATCACTGATGGGGACTGACTTGCCCTCCTTTCAGGAATGTGGTTGGAAAGAAACAAGATGATGCGCCCATGTCCGAAGTCCCCACCTAGAAAGTTCTGATTACAGGTAAGGAGAGCCACCCTCATTCACCTTACACCTCCTGCAGTAGAGGAGGTAAACTGAGGCATGGGAGGCCAGGGTGGAACCACCTGCCTACTTCAGGAATGGTCATGTACAATGGTCATGCCATGGTTTCACAAAAAGAAATTTTGGAGGCACCTGGGTGGCTCAGTCATAAAGCGTCTGCCTTTGGCTCAGGTCATGATCCCAAGGTCCTGGGATCAAGCCCCACATCAGGCTCCCTGCTCAGCCGGAAGCCTGTTTCTCCCTCCCCCACTCCCCCTGCTCGTGTTCCCTCTCTCACTGTGACTCTCTCTAGCAAATAAATAAGTAAAATCTTAAAAAAAATTCTTTTTTTTTTAAAGATTTTATTTATTTATCTGACAGACAGAGATCACAAGCAGACAGAGAGGCAGGCAGAGAGAGAGAGGGAAGCAGGCTCCCTGCTGAGCAGAGAGCCCGATGTGGGACTCGATCCCAGGACCCTGAGATCATGACCTGAGCCGAAGGCAGCAGCTTAACCCACTGAGCCACCCAGGCGCCCTTAAAAAAAAAATTCTTAAAAAAAAAAAAGAAATTTTGCATGATCTGTATCTATATAAAGTTGACAGTTGGCTTAAGACAGCAAGGAGTAAAAACAGAGACATAAGTTACACTGTAACACTATGGATATCTGCCTCTCCCCGCCTTTTGAAGTCCTCAGTTCACTGGACTGCCTATCCTATTAAGTCCTCCCAGCAATCTTATTCCGCCCTTTCTCCACCTGGGACACATGCATCACTGAACAGGTGAAAGTCCCTGTCCTTCTGGGACTTATGTTCTAACATGTGGGAGACAGGCAGTAAAGAATAAACTTAATGAGCAAATAAGCTGGAGGATGAGAAACAGTATAAAAAGAAAAGTAGGGGGCGCCTGGGTGGCTCGGTGGGTTAAGCCTCTCTCTGCCTTCGGCTCAGGTCATGATCTCAGGGTCCTGGGATGGAGCCCCGCATCGCATCGGGCTCTCTGCTCAGCAGGGAGCCTGCTTCCACCCACTCTCTGCCGACTTGTGATCTCTCTCTCTCTGTGTCAAATAAATAAATTTAATTTAAAAATCTTTAAAAAAAAAAAAAAAAGAAAAACAGAACAGCATGAGGGATTTCACAGAGCAGTCGATGGTGTAGGCTGTAATTTCAAATACTGAGGTCAACATAACTTCACAGAGGCCAAATCGGAGCTAATACAGTAGCTGAGAGAGTTAACCACATGGACAGCTAGGGGAAGGACTGCCAGAAGAATGAACAGTGCAGGCAAAGGCCCAGGGGCAGGAATGCGCCCGGCATGTTCCAGGAAGCTACTGCAGCTGAGGCTCAGAAAGGGGAAGGGAGCAGAACAGAAGACGGAGAGAAAAACGGGCCAGAGCAGGCTGTTTGGCTCTGGCTCTGAGGGATGTGGGAGCCACTGCAGAGCCACAGAGTTGTGAGCAGACAAGTCACATGACTAAGAGGTTGAAGAACTACAGTCCAAGAGTATGTTTGGAACTTTCCCTAATGAACAGTTAAAATAAAAGGCTAACTCTAGCAGCTGGGTTGCAAAGAAGTCATGAGGGATGGGACAAAGTGGAAGCAAGGAGATTCATTCCGGTCTACTCAGTAATCCAGGTGGACAACGACCAGGCTGGTGGTTCCAGTAGGTGACTGCATATTCTTTCCTTCTCTCTCTTTCTGTGTCTGTCTCTGTCTAATGGACTAGTTATAAAAATTAACAAAATATTCTATGTATCGCACACAGCACAGTGTCTGGCATGAGGCCCTGATTAATACTCTTGCCTTTATAGATGAAGAATGGATCCTGCGGCCATCAGGAAGCACCCACCATGTGCCAACCGCTGCAGCACGGCAGGATCTCCTCTGCCCACATGGCCGGATGTCACCTCGCCTGGGCATATGTTCTCCAAACCCACACCTACCTAGCAGCTCAGAGAGATGGAGAAGCGCAGGAACACAAACCTTACTCGGCAGCCAGGTCATTTTAGGGATGGGTGTTAAATTATATTGTAGTTCATCAGTGTGTCAATGGTTAAGTCCTGGTTATCTTGGAGAAGCAAGGAGGTTGGGTCAGACATCTACTTACGAATTCAAGACACAATCAGGATGGGTGCTGTGGTCCACACACTTTAAGAGCTTCACTGGTCTATGGTATGAAAAGAAAGAATATTTAAGGGATTATTTAAGTGACCTTCACTCATCAAACATTTATGGTATGCAGGCAAAGCACTGGGGATACAAAGTCTCTGACCTTAAAGAACACACATACTTTTTTTTTTTTAAGATTGTATTTATTTGAGAAAGAGAGCAGAAGCAGGGGGAGCAGCAGGCAGAGGGAGAAGCAGGCTCTCCTTCGAGCAAGAAGATGGATGCAGGGCTGGATCCCAGTATGACCCCAGCTGAAGACAGCCATTTAACCAACTAAGCCACCCAGGTGCCCCCACACAAACTGTTTCTTTTAAACAATATTAGCTAGCATTTACTGAGCACTTACTTTGTATAAAGAAATCTGATTGGATTTTACACAGACCATGTCACTGAATCCTCTCAACAACCAAATGGAGCAGGTATTACCATCTCCAGTTTACAGCTGAGAAAGCTGATCAGAGTAATTTGCCCAAGTACACACAGTAGCAGTGGTGGAGCTGAACTTGAACCTTGCATGCACACGCCAGAGCCCAAGCATGGAACCACTTCCGTAAGGATGGACAGTCTCGCTTGGAAAATCCTCTCGATGAGGTCTTTGGCCAGAAAGTTGGACTTGAGGCACACAGGTGATGGCTAGTGCCCAGGTCCAGCAAAGAAGCTGCACGGTTAGAGGGAGAAGATGCAGAGTCTCGAGAAGGCAGGGAAGCAGAAGTGAGAGAGGGGCTAGGGGTGCCTGGGTGGCTCAGTCAGTTATGCATCTGCCTTTGGCTCAGGTCATAATCCCAGGGTCCTAGGACAGAGTCCCACATCAGGCTCCTTGCTCAGCTTCTCCCTCCCCCTGCTTGTGCGCATGCTCGCTTGCTCTCTGACAAATAAATAAATAAATAATCTTTTTTAAAAAATAGAGGAGCTGGGTAGCCGTGGCACATGGGGCACTAAGGAGGCAAGCCAACAGGGGTTCTCTCCTGGCCAGGTGGCTGGAATAAAAACAGGAAATGCATCGTTCGATTTACTGGACTTGCCTACTCTCCGGTAAAGTCTATACTATGCAGGTATTCTGAGAATAGTTTGTTGCTGCTGTTTTCTGTCCCCCTGACCCCCCTCAAAGTCATTGAGTTTTATAGAGTCTGGCTCAATGCAGTGCTCACAGAAATCAACCAGGAGGCAAGAGAGGCTCGGAAAAGAGAAGACCCGGCCAAAATGTGCAAGAATCAACTCCTGATGGCCACAGGACAGAGGACCGTGTCCCCTGGATTTTGTGGGGCAAGTGGCTGTTAGTTACATCTGGGTTGGAGTTTGGTGCATTAATCTTGGTCACTCTCCCATGGTAAGTCTTTCATTTATCTCCTCTGTGCTCCCAGGAGCAAGACAAAATCCCAGCTGAACACCAGAAGTGGGAATAAGGACAGCTGAGCCAGACTTGCAAGGGAAGAGCCCCAAAGGGCAGCACAGGTGGGGACAACCCCACAGCATGTGAAAGCAGTCTGAGTCTCTGAGACAGCCATGAGCAGGGAAGGACACTTTGGGCTCTGGCTTGGGTCACCACACTTGGCCTGATGACTTACAAAGATAGCCTCCTCGAGGGAGTTCCTGAGCCAAAGCAAACTGGTCCTAAATGTGGAATTTTTAGGCACAATTTTCTCCATCATTGAGCTGTGTTAGCAAAGAACTGCCTCTTAAGACAAATTTATGAAAATCTGGTGCTTTCTTGTGAGGAGCACTGGGTATTGTAATTGAAATGTGGAATCTCTATATTGTTGGCTTCAAACTAATTTTGCACTGTATGTTAACTAACTAGAATTTGAATAAAGACTTTAAAAAAATAAGGTACATCTGGTGCTTTAAAAAAGGAAGGGTTCTATAGTAGAAAGAAAAGAGCATCCTTCAAAGCAACCTCACACCCAGTGACAGCCCAGAAGGCCCAGAGCTGATCCCAGCAGAACACATTCAATAACCCTGTGTCCTCCAAATTCACTGCTTCACCTTTGAGATTGCACACTGATTATGATATACCACCTACAGGTGATCATTTATACAGCTGTACTGAAAACCCATTTTCTTCAGTCTCTCCTCCAGGATTTTCACAGTGCCTTCTCCACAGGATTCCCTAAAATATAAAAACATATAAATAAAATTAAAGCGGGGGGCGGGGGAGCAAGCTGTTTCTGGGTGAATTAAAATTTTCTATGACCAGGTCCTTCCCGGGTTATTCTCTTCTCTGAGGGAATACAGAGGAGCACCTCCAAAACTGCTGCTTCTGGGAAACCCGCGGCACCCCCAGAAGGCGGTGCGCTGGGGACCAAAGTGTGCGGGTCCCGAAGGCCCGCGCTGGCGCATGCGCATTGTGCCCCAGAGCACATCACCACCCCAGCCGTCAACACTCCTCAGTGACACGCCCCAGGCCAGCACAGTGCTGCCCACTTGTTCACCATACAGTGTGTGTTAGGTTAGGCTTTAATGAAAACAAGAACATATAAATCAAAAATTATCAAAAGAATGCAAACAAACACAAAGAAAAAGAAATCATCCCAGTCGCTTATCACTAGGACTAAAGGCTGCTAACATTTTGGTGTATATCCTTCTAAAAGTCTGAAATACATTCATTCCCAGAGACTTTTAAAATATAATAGAGGGTGCCTGGGTGGCTCAGTGGGTTAAAGCCTCTGCCTTCGGCTCAGGTCGTGATCCCAGAGTCCTGGGATGGAGCCCCCCGCATCCGGCTCTCTGCTCGGCAGGGAGTCGGCTTCCTCCTCTCTCTCTCTGTGCCTGCCTCTCTGCCTACTTGTGATCTCTGTCTTTTAAAAAATATATATATAATACCTTCTGGTGTCCAGTGCATTTCGTATTCTGCTTTGGCCCATGTCTGTGAGTGTATGGATGTATGAGTGTGCACACACACAGACCTCTCTGCTGTTATTTTTAAATTCCTGCATGGTCTCTCTTACATAATCAGAACATGATTCATAAAACCAGTCCTCCTTGTTGACGATCAAGGTTAATTCCTATATTTTGATGACTAAAACTAACTTTGTTGAAGCTTCATTCTCAAACACATCCTAATTCTTTGCTTCCTTAGCATAAATTCCTGGAAGTACGTTTTCTGGTACTAAGGTTTTGAATGCAATTTAAGGCTTCTTGATGGTCTTAAAGCAGAAAAATGTAACCAAGTAAATCTGAAAATCTAATTGGCTTTATTCAACGATTCAGTGATTCAGGCATAGAGCAGCATCCCTTCTAGTAAACAGGCAGGTGCTCTGAGAAGTCCTTGGACATGGAAGGCTTTGTATCCTCAGGAGCGTGAGACAAGGAAGTTACTAGCAAAAGAAAAGAAAGGATTATTTCAGGCCAGGTCATCTTCTTTTTGCTGGGAAGGGAGAGGAGAGGATTTAGTGTCATTATTGTTGAATCCCCCAATAATGGGTCCAGGGTCAAAGGAGCGAGACAAAGCGAAGGTCAAGCAAAGCTTTATTTCGCGCCAAGCATCAAGAATCAAACCCACCATCAAATAGAACGGTCGGGGCCGCCCCTTACAGAGAGGGCGACCCCTCCCTGCCTCACAGACTAACTTTGATAGAGCAAAGGCCATGTGGTTGGGCCTGGCCACACACAGATGGCCAATGAGATTGTAACACACAGAGAAAGCTGCACAGTCATGCTAGGTCACACACAGGTGGCCAATTGAACTACAATTCACCCCATAGTAGCTATTTGAACTAGCCTATCACTTTGGTCAGAATTGGCGGGGCCCACACTCCTTGGTAGCTAGGGAGACAGTATGCACGCTGTACTGACTGGATGTCTCCACCTGACACGACTCATTCCTGCATTCAGGCTGTTATTTCCGCCTGACCTGACCCACCCTTGTATTTGGGCTTGTTACCTGGGACTGGTTTCCCGGACTTGCTTTTAAGTAAGTTCCCCCGGGGGTGAGGGGCAGGGTCAGTTTAAGTTTTACTGCATAAACAACAAAATGGCTGTTCAACCGAGGTGGGGCCGCTCTGGCTAAATAGCCCTTACAATTACTACAGATCAGGAAATTTCAAACTGACCTCTGAAAGGTCACATTTCTGGGAGAGGCTGAAACTTGGTTTGCTACTGTGGGGAGAAATAACTCCATTTGGGACCCACTGTTACTTTGTTGTCATTGTTGTTAAGGAAGTATAGTTGATACATAAGGTTACATTAATTGGGCTTATTGTTGCTTTTCCAGCCACAGGCAGTGCCAAACAGCACCCTCTGCTGGGCACCCCAACACCGTGTGAGTGTTCATTTCCCCACACATCATCCAGTGGGAGTCCTGCTTTCCTGTGGCCATAATTCAGCAGGGGCAAACAGCACCGATACAATAGCGCCAGCTGTGACAAGCAGGCATGGCATTCATATTGCCAGCAAGGCCTGCCTCAGTTTACACAGAATGAAAAGGGAAACAGCCTCCCCATTGTAACACTAATAGAGATGGAGTATACAGAGTGGAAATGAGTGACTGGAGGAAGTTTTCACAAAAGAAGTGGAATTCTAGGCATTACAGGAATGATGAGGGCAAGGGGTTGAGTGACCTCAAGTTTTAGAATCTAGCTAAAAAATGGGATGAAGTTCTTCTCCTGGACAAGCTCATTACTGAGAACTTTTTAGAAAGCAATGATGTGGTGGTTTCAGGACACCTTGATATAGAGGTCAGTGGGTTATTTTACTATATATATATTTTAAAATAACAACAGTTAAAACAAAGCCAACCACAATCGGGTATCAGCCATGATGTGGGAAACAAAGGCAGAAGAAACTTTATTGCATTTCCTTACAGCCCATTACAGATCCTTGAAACAGGCAGAATGACATTCCTCTAGGGGCTCAAATGTCTCTAAGTTAATACTTTGCTAAGGACAAAAGGCAATCCTAGCCCAAACCTCTCCCTACACCGCCACTCCCAGGACAGGCCGTGACTTTCTGCCAGGAAACTCCCAACTATCTTAATGTTAATGTTTTGCTGGAGGGGAAAAACCACCTTAACTTGACAAAGGCAGGCTTCAGGTATCTTGTAGGTTCTCTTTAGTATGTGAAAATTCTTTTGAAACCTCCTTGACGTCACCCTCCCAACTTTGTAGGTATAGAATGGGCCACTCCTCTAGACCCAGATGCTGCTCTTTCTGCCCACCAGTCCTGTCCCCACGCCTTAATGAAATCACAGTTTTGCACCGAAGAATTCTTTCTTGGCCATCGGCTTTGAACCTTAATATCGCCTTTCCTATATCAAGCCATATTGTTTTTAGCTCTTTGTCTATAATTTTGTTTTGTTTTTTTCCCTAAAATCTGAGCAGTTCAGGACCCTCATTTCCTTAGCTCATGACCCATAACTCCAAATCTCCAGCACAAACATACAACCACGAGCTCTGGGCCCTTTTATCATCTCGCCTGTAGCAGAAATGTTGGTCCAAGATAACGCTGAATTGCAATTTCCTTATCTCACTAAAGATAGGTTCAAAGGGCAAGCTGTCTCTGATAGAAACGTTAAAACAACAAGCAAGCATAATTTCTAGACAAAGATGAACTTCCCATAGAAATAAAAATACTATACACTGTTTTTTATGCAACGTAAGTATAATTTGTCTTCCAGGAAGAGAAATGCAGATCGTGGTAATACTACATAGTAAGTAATTTGCAAAATTAATCTCTTGTTTAAGAGACAGGAAAAAATAATCTCTCATGATACAGTGAATCTTAGAGGGTTCAGGGAGCCTAAAATCGGGAAGTTGCTAAGATTCTCCCCGTACACACTCACTGGGGTTGGCAATACTTTTCATCGATGCTCTGAAGAGCAAGGCCCCAGCAGGCCTCTGAGGCTTGACATGGCTGCACTTGAACCAGGCTGCGTGTCCTTGGCTTGTCTCTGAATCATCTGGGTTTACATTTCTTACCCTCCGTTTTTTCCAGCAATTCTCCTCACTGATGAGTAGAATGAGGTCAGGCTTGCATCTATCCAGTGATTTTCCAGAAAATATGGATCTTAACAGTTTCCTTGCCCAGTTATCTGAGACCCAGTTGTGGAAATGATTGTTCTCTGAGAATAAACTCTTCATTACATAGTCCTTGGGTCAATTCTGAGAACTCCTGGTGGTGGCTTTCAAACAACCAGGAGAAGAAACTGGCTTTGACTCACACAAACGCATAAGGAACTCTCCTACCCAGTGCTGCCCAGGAAGCTCAGAAAGGAACACCCTTTTCCTGGCTGAGAACAGTGACTGAATAAAGGAGGCAGATCCTCTCTGGGCTCGGGACTGGTTAGTGGCATTTCCAAAAAGTCAAGACTTTGTCTTTTTTTACCCATGACATTAGAAACAGAAAACACTATAATTTCCCCAAAAAATGAGAGTGTAAAATGGGCTTGAGAATAGCATATTCAAGAGAAGCATGTTTGCACAATTACCATCATTGGTAACACGCTGACTTACACTTTTGGTTTTCCGATTTCATGCATAACCCAGATCTCAATTCGTGTGATTTTATCCTTCTGGAAGTAGGGAATTTCAAAATCTGCAAAAAACCTGAGAAACAGGAAAGACAATTTTTTGGGTAAGATTTTATTTGTTTATTTGGGGCAGGGGGGAGAGCACAGAGGGAGAAGCAGATTCTCCACTGAGCAGAGAACCCAATGTGGGGCTCCATCCCAGGACCCTGAGATCATGACCTGAGCCAAAGGCAGGTGCTTAACCGACTGAGCCACCCAGGTACCCCAAGAAAGACAATTTTTAAAAAAGATTTTTATGGGGCGCCTGGGTGGCTCAGTGGGTTAAAGCCTCTGCTTTCGGCTCAGGTGATGATCCCAGGGTCCTGGGATCGAGTCCCACATCGGGCTCTCTGCTCATCAGGGAGCCTGCTTCTTCCTCTCTCTCTGCCTGCCTCTCTGCCTGCTTGTGATCTCTCTCTGTCAAATAAATAAATAAAATCTTAAAAAAAAAAAAAGAAGATTTTTATTTATTTAGAGAGAAAGAGAGCAAGTGAGTGAGAACACAAGCATGTGAGCAGGGGGAGAGGCAAAGAAAGAGGGGGAGAAAGAATCCCAAGCAGATTCTACGCTGAGTGTGGAGCCAGACAGATGCTAGACTTGACCTCCCAACCCTGAGATGGTGACCTGAGCCAAAATCAAGAGTTGGACGCTTAACTGATTGAGCCACCCAGGCACCCCAACATTTCTTTTTTCTTTTTCTTTTTTTTTTTAAGATTTTATTTATGTATTTGATATAGAGAGAGAGATCACAAGCAGGCAGAGGGGGAGGGGGGATGCAGGCCCCTGCTGAGCAGAGAACCTGATGAGGGGCTCAATCCCAGGACTCTGAGATCATGACCTAAGCGGAAGGCAAAAGCTTAACCCACTGAGCCACCCAGGCACCCCCACCCCAACATTTCTTAAAGTCTTTTTTTTTTTTAAAGATTTTTATTTATTTATTTGACAGACAGATCACAAGTAGGCAGAGAGGCAGGCAGAGAGAGAGAGGAGGAAGCAGGCTCCCTGCTGAGCAGAGAGCCCGATGTGGGGCTCGATCCCAGGACCCTGAGATCATGACCTGAGCCAAAGGCAGAGGCTTTAACCCACTGAGCCACCCAGGCGCCCCCATTTCTTAAAGTCTTAAAGCAAGAGGATATCTTTCCCATTTCATTGTTAGTTATTTGCACATTACTTTTGTTGGAAAGCTTCCAGGGTGTTCTATGGGAGTATTTTTGGCCTTTATTTTTAGGTTATTTATTTCATTCATGCATTCATCAGCTATTAATGGCAGAGATGTATAGATGCGGCTCTGACCTCCGGTTCATTCAACTGTCTTTGCTTTACCTGAATTTACAGAAGCAAGCATTATGCTGTTGATTAAGATGATTTTCTCAAGCTTCCATTGGAAAAGACTAAACACACATCCTGGCATTCTTTGCTGTATTTGTTGATGTTGGTGTTCTTACCCTTTAACAGGATAGGCTCCTGATGGCTCTGAACCATTCAGCATGACAGAGATCACTCCAGAACTCTCCCTTGCATACTATAAGAAGAAACAAGCATTTTGATTAAATTAACATGTTACTTTTTTTCAGCAATGAAATGAGCAATTTTTTAAAATTGACATTCCTCATGTGAGCAAGGATGTACTAAATTTGATATCTCATACAGCTGGTAGGGATGAAACTGGCATCTCTTGGAAAGCAAATTGCTTTGAAATGTCAAAAACTCATCGACTCTGTAATTCCATGGCAGAATCTACTCTTGGAAAACCATGTGAAATAATCAGTTTCCAGCACTGTATCAGCTGGAATAGACTAAAGTATGCTGCCAAACAACCTCGAAATCACAGTGGCTTTAAACAACAAAGATTTGGGGCTCCTGAGTGGCCCAGTCAGCTAAGCATTTGCCTTTGGCTCAGGTCGTGATCCCAGGGTCCTGGAATCGAGCCCCGCCTCGGGCTCCCTGGTCAGCAGGAAGACTGCTTCTCCCTCTCCCACTCCACTCCCCCAGCTTGTGTGCCCTCTCTTTGTCTCTCTCTGTCAAAAAAATAAAATAGGGACGCCTGGGTGGCTCAGTTGGTTAAGCAGCTGCCTTCGGCTCAGGTCATGATCCCAGCGTCCTGGGATCGAGTCCCGCATCGGGCTCCTTGCTCATCGGGGAGCCTGCTTCTCCCTCTGCCTCTGCCTGCCGTTCTGTCTGCGTGTGCTTGCTCTCTCTCCCTCTCTCTCTCTCTCTGACAAATAAATAAATAAAATCTTTAAAAAAAAATAAATAAAATAAAATAAAATCTCAAACAAAGTAAAAACGACAAAGATTTATTTAATGCGCACACTACATCTTTATCACAAGTCCACTGGGGTTTTGTTCCCTATGTCCTCAAGCTGATGAAGAGTCCGTATCTACAAAGTCATTGATTGTCAGAGAAGGTAGAAGTTGACAGTGGCAAATCACTGACCAGTTCTGAGACACTTCCACCCAGAAATCACAGTCACTCCCTCTCACATCTCATTGGCAAGTCACAAGAATTCACAAGCAAGTAACATCAACAGGCAGGGGAATGCAAACCACGTTTGCAGGAGATGAGGCAGACATATTTTGCAAGCAGTTCTAAGGACCATCACAATCACTGTGCACAAAGGCATGTACTGCAGCCTTGTTTGCAAACCATCTAAAATAGTGAAGAAAAAAGGAATAACAAGTAAGTAACTCATAGTACTTAAGTGTCTGAAATATTAGCCAGCCATTAATAAAACTGCTAAAGATTTGCAAACGCAGAGGAAATATGGATTTATAAAGCAAAATGCAACATTAGGAAGAAGAAGCATGAGCTCTACTGTGCTAAAAATAAATAAGCAAAAGTCTGGGAATATTAGTCAACCCCCCAAATTTCCCAAGGAAGAGAGGGGTCCAGAGAAGTTCAGAAATCTCCACTTCAGAATACTACCAGAACATTCAATTTCCCTGATAAGAGGTTTATATTGGAGTGAGGTGGGGGGCTGGGAAGGCAAGTGGCACTGAGATAGCCCTAGCTGGACTTAGTGATGCCCAATACCAGCGGCAGCAAACCAACAATACACTTCGTGTCATGCATGTCTCAGGGTGCTTCCAAGCAGTCGGTGCTAATGGTCATGGTCAAATCCACAAATGCCAAGGTCTGATGACCATGATGCTGAAGGGACTGCCTTCAGGCAGTGGTAGGCATATACGTGATTAATTTTCTTATCTGTATTCTCTATTATTTGTCACTTTTTTATCCTGAGCAGCTATCACATTGATAAGAAAAAAATGTAATAAATAAAAAATGCATGCAGATATAATGAAGCTATATGATATAGTGGTTGAAAAATTTGTTCCCTGGCTCCTCCACTTAATAGCTCTGGAATAAGTCTACTTAATAAGTTGAACAGAAAGAAAATACATAAACAAAAAAAATAAGTCCGCCTAAGTTTCTTGATCTCTTTGTGCCTCATTTTTCCTATCTGTAAAACAGGGGTCATAAGGGTCCCTGATCTCACAGGATTGTTGTAAAGATTAAATCATTTAAAATAATAATTATTGGGATACCTGGGTAGCTCAGTCAGTTAACCCTCCGACTTGGCTTCAGCTCAGGTCATGATCTCAAGGTCATGGGATCAAGCTCTGTGCCAGGCTCCAGTGCTCAGTACAGAGTCTGCTTGAGATTCTCTCCCTCTGGCCCTCCCCCCACTTGTATGCATGCTCTCTCTCTCTCTCTAAAATGAACAAATGTTTAAAATCTTTTAAAAAAATAAATAAAAATAAAACAAAATAATAATTATTAACATGTGTTGAATACTTCTCTGCTACAGTTCAAACCCTTTCCTCATCACTAAACTACCTCTCCTTGTGCATAGATGATCCAGCACAGTCTAAGGGCTCATACGATGTGGGCATGATTCTTAGTTCCTTTACGAGAATGTTGACACTGCCCCTAAGTTGCTGCTATTATCCTACATTCAGGTGATGATGCCCCCGTAACCTCCATGAGGGGCTCTGGCAGCCCAGCACTCAGGGAGTGGATTCTCCACCAGAAATGGAGCCTATGGGTAGTGAGCATAAATGGGGTGCTCCCACTGGAGCAGCAGGAGAGCTCAGGAATAAACAGTGGCTTTTGCCTGGAGCCAGCCCTCTACCCTACTCCACTGCAGCATGGAGGAGGATTTAACCAAAGTCATCTCACTCTGATCAACAAGGGACCCTGTGGACACCCAAAGATCCAGCATGGGACAAAAGGGACATGGCCAGCCTTGAGAGGGAGTTGGTGGTGGTGGATGGCAGGACCCTGAAGTCCACTGGCCTCCTAGTCAACATAACTAACATTCACTAGATTGCCATCATCTCTGGTGACAGTATTCTCTGAGGAATAGACCTTCGGTAAGGGGCCATTTCTGTGTCTCCAGTTATCTTCTCCTTACCTGTCACCCACCACCTCCTATCACCTCCTCTATCATGAATAGCAAGCCTTGGGGACATTTCTGACCCCCGTATCTGGATCTCAGGTGTCCCAGGGTCTCACATGAAACAGGTGCCACCCCTGATTGCTTTACACAGCAATCAAAATCCTATTGCTTCCAAAACTAAGAGCAGCCACATCACAATAGTAATAATAGTGACTATTTAATATCCTCATCTATATGAACACTCACTGAATATGTTGGCCGCACTAGGTATTTAGGCTCCTTAAGTCCTCACACCTTTATGGAGCAGAAGGAGTGAATCAGAATGTGGTGAATGTGAACAGCAAGACAGCCTCAGAGACGTTAAATCACGACCCACTGGTTCTGTCTCTGAACCCCTCTGTTCCGTGTTCGCATGTCCCACATGTGCTCAGCCTCCTGGTCAGCCTTCCCAAGCTCACCTGCATAGAGGCCCTTTTCCAGAAAGAATCCACAGCGTTGTTTTCACAGTCTTCTGATGTAGGGCAGGACTGGTAATCGAGTCCTAAGGGGAAAATAGACAGACATGTTTCATTTCAAACATTGTATCAGAGAAGAATTAATTTAAAACATTTGCTGACTCCACAAAATCTATATTTAGCCTGTGTTCACAAGTTTGATGTTCACAGTTCTGCCTACCCAACCCACAAAGAACCCAAGCTGTGTTGGGAAGACAGGTGTCATTTTGCTTCACACAAACATGAGGAAGGCACAGACTCAAGCAGTTGGCTAATGAGTGAGACTGCCGACCACCAAGCATCATCATGTCAGCTCGGCTATTTCTTTATTGAGGTTCCAGTGAAGTGATTAAAAAACAAAACAAAACAAAACAAAACCTTTGCTCTGCTGGGTGAAGTGCCTTCTATAGTTAGCCCTGGTCTTGGAAGTAAACGCAGCAAAAATACACCAAGAAAGTGATAGTCCTTAGCCAGAAAACAGAAATGTTATGACATTTAAACGTATAGAGTATTAAAATGTATTACATTAAAAAAATTCTAATGACGGGGCACCTGGGTTAAGCATCTGCCTTCGGCTCAGGTCATGAACTCAGGGTCCTGAGATGGAACCCCACATGAGGCTCCCTGCTCAGAGGGGAGCCTGCTTCTCCCTCTCCCTCTGCCACTCCCCCTGCTTGTGCACTCTCTCAAATAAATAAATAAAATCTTTCCTTCCTGGAGGACAGGGATGGGGTTAAACCTCACAGGCTCTAATCTGGTTTTCCTTGGTCTTTCTGGTGACCAGCCCCTATGTGAAGCTATCTAGGGGCCCCCAACCACTACTCATGTCACTATCACATACAAGACACTCTTATTACTCCTCACATTCCCAGGGTTTTAGGAGCTGTGTTCCAGGAACTGGGGACAACAACCGAATATTTGTGATTATACCATACTCCCCCTTCCTTCACATTCTTTTTCTCACACTCCACATATCTCTCCTGCAGGATAATCAGACTTCCTGGTCACTGTGTATCGGATGAATGGCCACATCCATTACTTGAACCCTGCAATTTTCTATCTCCCTCCCAGTGAAAGCCCCATGCCATTTGGCCCTCCTTTATTCCTCTACCCTCACAACCTATTACTTACTGCTGTCCTTGCTGTTCCTTAAATATACCAGACGTTACTTCTTTGCACTGGCTGTTCCCTCTCTCAGGAAATGCTCTTCCTCAACTCCCTCAGATCTTTGCTCAAATAGCTTCACAGCAAGGCTTTCTCTGGACATGAATGTAAACCTGCAACACTGTCCTCCCTCTACCTTCCCCTTTCTACTTTCTACTCTCTTTCTACTCTCTTTCCTGTTTTGTTTCTCTCTGTAGCCCATGTAATCTTATGGCACACTATTTGACTTGCCTGTGTCTTGTCTTACCTCCCCATCTATAATGTAAGGATGGGGTATTATTTTCCTGTTTTATTCTCTGCTGTGTTTACAGTGCGTAGAGGCAGAGAATAGGTACTCTATGACTCATAGTTGGATAAATGAATGAATGGAGGAGAATACAGAGAAATGAACTTAGGCTAACTTTTAAAGTGATTCCAGTCCCTAGGCAGGAAGAATCACCAATTTTCATGAAGGGAATACCTCCTCCCACCTTCTTTCCTGCTCACCCTTCAAGACTCATTGAGAACCAACAGCTGGTGGGAAGCTTCCCAGATTGGTCTAGGTGGGTGTCTCCGCTACTGCTTAGGACCTGGCCTTTCCTGCATCAGAGCACAGCACAAAGGAAATGACCCTCACAAAGCTGTAAGCCCACTGAGGAGGGGGACTGCTCTATCTCCAGGTCTCAGAAGGATCTCGATGCATAAGGAGAGTTTTTCCTCAACACTAGGCCAGCCCTTGTGACTTTCACTGTGATTTTAATCTTAAAACATCTCTGGTACCTGGAGTGGCATTTAAGTGCACAAGCTTCAGAAACCATCAGAAGAGGATTAACTCCTGGCCCGACTCCTTCGAGTGACTTAACTTTCTCAAACCTCAGTTTCCCCTTCTGGAAAATGAGAATCCTGAGGTTGGGCAGGTCAGGGCAGGAAGCATGTGCCCTGGAATCAGACAGTCTGACCCTGCTGCTTTCTAGCGATTCACTCCTCAGCAACTTTCTTAACCTTGCTGTGCCTCAGTTTCCTTATTTATTACAACAGGGATTAGGAGAGGAAATATCTGCTGCTGGGGCCGCTGCAGAGATTGAATTAGTTAGTAAATGTCAATATATGCTTACAGAGTAGCCAGCAAAAGATAAGTGTTTTCTCTCTACTATTGTTATTATTAATTATTATTATGACCACCTACATCAGATGATTCAGGGGGAATCAAATGAGACAAATGCATAGGAAAGCATTTAGCACAAATGGCAAATGCACAGTGTCAACTTAACCAGGAGCTCTTACTCTCCTTGTGATTTGTCCAGGAGTCTTACCGGAGGCATTTTCCTGTCGACACCAGCTCAGAAAATCTCCAATCCTCCCGTATAGAACACTGCACAAAGGCAAAAAGCGAAGGCCATTCTCTGAGTAGCTAGTGACCAGGAGGTGGTTGTTTTCCCAGAACAGGGACTAAGGAAAAACAAACACAAAATTAACATGAAAATGAAATCAAAGCAGATTTTTTTCAGCCAGGCAGTCCATTTCTTTCTTTCTTTTTTTAAAGATTTTATTTATTTGTCAGAGAGAGAGCACAAGCAGGTAGAGTGGCAGGCAGAGGCAGAGAGAGAAGTAGGTTCCCTGCTAAGCAAGGAGCCTGATGCGGGACTGCATCAGAATCATGACCTGAGTGGAAGGCAGAGGCTTAACCAACTGAGCCACCCGGGCATCCCCAGGCAGTTCATTTCTTATTCAACTCTTGACTTCCCTGACAACAAGCAAACTTTATTTTTCTTTGTCTTTGTTTGCCCATTCAGAGAGTGCTATGATCTCTCCTCTATCATTTCAAGGGTATCCTGCACACATTAAAAAAGCACTTTCCCTGTAGTATATATATGTATCTTTAACCTCTTGATTTAAAAAGATCTTGTCTGTCTGTCTGATCTTGAGCAAGGCATGTCAGAGCCCTCTGCCTCAGTTTCCACCTCTGGAAAATGGAGAGCATGAGCACTTTCTCTTCTTCCACAGCTGTGTTCAGGAGGCTATGTCACACAGAGTGTATAGTGCCTCAGAAATATGTTACTTTTATATTGTATTTTATGATCTCCACTATAATGCTCAGTGTTTTCAGATAACACTAACAGAAATAACAATAGCCCTCTCATGATCTCATCAGACCCTCAGCAGTCCAACTGGACTATCCCTAGACTGGAATCTTCCCAGAGGGCAGGGGCTGTTTTGTTCCCCACTGCAGGTGTCCTCCAGCCTTAGCACAAGGTCCAACACATGGAAGGAGCTCGATAACTATTTACTGAGTTCATCAACTAGCACCAAAATCTAAGAAAGAGAACATTTAGGGTTCCTCTTTTTACCAGCAGGGAGGCAGCAAGGTTCAAATGTAACATATTCTTTTTTGTTGTTGTTAAAGATTTTATTTATTTATTTGACAGACAGAGATCACAAGTAGGCAGAGAGGCAGGCAGAGAGAGAGGGAGAAGCAGGCTCCCCGCTGAGCAGAGAGCCCGATGTGGGGCTCGATCCCAGGACCCTGAGATCATGACCTGAGCTAAAGGCAGAGGCTCAACCCACTGAGCCACCCAGGCGCCCCTCAAAATGCAACATATTCTTTAAAATTATTCTTTTTCAATCTATTGTCTCTGAACCTTCCATCTCCATTTGCAAATTTAAAAAAAATAATGTTAAGATTTTTTTCATTGGTAAACATCAATGCTACCTGATTTTACAATGAAAATGAAAATTATGTCGTCGAGAAACAAAGCTATCTGACTTTTTTTAAACTCAGGTATTGTTCTAAGTGAGCATTTTATGTTGATTTTCTCATTTATTTTCATTTTATTAGAACTCCGCATACAGACATGGTTTTCTTAAAGAAACTGCTACTGAATAGCTAGAATCTTAAGGTCCCTTAAAATAAGGAGAGATTGGTCTTCAGGGAAAGTACTGAGGATAAGGGTCCTCTGAGCCACTTGGAAGTTCAGGCCTTTGGGGCCAGTTAGGACACAAGTTATTCAGAATTGGCTAGGGGCAGAGCCCCAGGGGAAAGGTGTGGCAAGGTCCTTCTGTAGTGATTCCCCGCAGAAACCCTTGCCTTAGGAAAGTTCCTTCCGCCCAGACAGGAAAGAGACCCCAGGATTGCCACTGAAGACAAAGATGCCTTCCCACCAGAAAATTCAGGTGAGTTTGCTACTTGACTTTTTAAATTAATTAAATTTAAAAGAGGGGCCTGCAGGGTCACAGACACCTGACACCATCTACCTCTATAGGGACGGAGAGGAATGTTTTACCTTGTCTCTGGGAATGGAGTGTCTGGAGAGGTCAATAAAACGGTCGTAGTCTGAGGGAAGGACGGAACAGGGATCCTTAACCAGCACCACTTTGAAGGCTTCCCAGATAGCTGTGCAGTTCCTGCCCCTGTGCAGCACAACACATTAAAAAAAGAAAAAAGAAAAAAAAAAACAACACATCATGAGGTGTCATGAAGTATTGCCATTTCTAAGTACTCCAACAGCTTTCCGAGCAGTTTTGCCATTTATTAACTCTGCAGAACTGGGCAGAAAAAAGACAACAAACTGTCCTGTCTCGTGCATTAATGCCCAGTCAGAAGAGAAGAAAAACGTAGGTGATGGAGTTGGGAATCCAATGGTGGAAATGGCTCTCAGACACTGTGGCACACATTTTCCAGAGCTAAGGAACACAGTCTTGGCAGGGTCTCTTGGAGATGAACACAAAAGGCGCTTTGCTGGAGGATGACAATTCCAACAAACCATTCCCGACTCCAGGGGCCTCTCCATTGAGACTTAAGGTGTTGCAGAAAAATCATCAGACCTGCGAGAGACCAAGTGACCCTGGGAGAAGTCGGAGAACTCGGATTTATTTTACGCCCGCGGACCCAGCTGAGCTCGTGCTCCAAGTTCTGGGCCCCAGGCAGTGGGTTATAGGGCTTTTATAGGGGGCTGCAGGCAGTCAGGGTCCAAGGGCTATGCTGACTGCTGGTAGGCGGGTTTAAACTGGGGGAGTGGGAGCTGCTTTAGGTGGGAATAGTAGTTACAGGGAGCCTGTGGCAGGAAGCTCCTTTACAGGAGCAGAAGCAGCTGGTTATCTCTTGCTCCCAGTAGGGCTTCTGGTTTTCTCTAACTTGTTGTCAGTAACTTTCCATCTTCTGGGACCCCCTGGCCTGGGCCTACTCTGGGTAATTTTCCTCTTCAAAGGTCCACTGGGGCGGGGGGGGGGGGGGGTGCACATTGGTCAGGCCAGTGGACCAGTGAGTTAGTTAGCGCTAAGGTTACCAGGGACCACAGTGAGAAGTTAAAAGGAATACACTGTTTTTTTTTTTTTTTTTAAGATTTTACTTGACACATAGAGAGAGATCACAAGTAGGCAGAGAGGCAGGCAGAGAGAGAGAGAGGGGAGGAAACAGGCTCCCGGCGGAGCAGAGAGCCTGACATCGAGCCCCGCGTCAGGCTCTCTGCTCCGCCTGACGCGGGGCTCGATCCCAGGACTCTGGGAGCATGACCTGAGCCAAAGGCAGAGGCTTTAACCCACTGAGCCACCCAGGCGCCCCGGAATACACTGTTTTGTTCCTCCAGCATGTTCATTTGTCAGATTCGCAAATCCTGTAAACTGCCCCGTTTCTGGGAAACCCCCAAGTCACTTAAGAATGCGGCAGATGTTCTTGGGAAATTACGGAGCCCCACCTTTGTATGCAAACCCCTTCAATGCCTTGCTCAAAAGATTACAAAAGTTTTACTAAGTTCTTCTGACCAGCTTCCTCTTTGTAGGGAGTAACTCACCCAGATGTTGCTGGCTGGCAGCCTAAAATAGCCCCGAAGTTTGTGTTAGAGACAGTGCTTTGAGAACTACCTCCCTCTCTCCTTACTTGCTCTAAGTAACAGAAACTGTTCACTCAAGCCAGACGATTTGGACTGATCTATTGGCGGACACACCTCCCGCCCTCACCCTTTGCTTTCAGTAACACTAAGGCAGACAGGACGCCCTCTGGTGACAGCCACACTCTTCAAGTCCATCCTAGCTTTCCAAAAACATTACCCAAGGCATTTGTAACAGCTTCTTGTGTGGGGACTGGGTAATATGGTTCCTTTTATTATTCTCTGCTCTTTTTATTTGTCTGAAATGAAACAGAAAAAAAAACTGGCACAAGAAAAAAAATTATGAAAACCGAGAAAGTAGGTCCAAAGAAGGAACAAAGGTTAGAAGAACGGGGGTGCCTGGGTGGCTCAGTGGGTTAAAGCCTCTGCCTTAGGCTCAGGTCATGATCCCAGCGTCCGCATCAGGCTGTCTGCTCAGCGGGGGGCCTGCTTCCTCCTCTCTCTCTGCCTGCCTCTCTGCCTACTTGTGATCCCTGTAAAATGAATGCATAGAATCTTTGAAGAAAAAAAAGTTAGAAGAAAGAAATAAGAAGCACTGTGCTGGCAAGAGTGACTCAAACTCATAAAGTCCTGTAGGTTTCAGAGAATCTGAAACTCTAATTCCCCAGGTCTCTGTATTCAATTTCCAGGTCCGCCATCCCGGGTCTGACCCTTCTGGCTAAGCATACGCACACACACACATTCTCATTCTCTCTCTCTTTCTCTTTCTTTCTCTCCTTATCCCTAGACGTACCACGCTCTGCTCTTGGCTCCCCGGACCGTTAGAATCCCACCTCCCCCCGCCCCACCCCGCGGACACCTCTCGCGTGGAGAGACCCCTACCCTTTAGACTCCATCTGCCCCTGCGAACAGCCTCCTCCCCTCTACACTTCCCGGCTTCCGGGGTCCTGCTCACCGCGGGTCCGGATTCACCAGGGCGTCATACTCCGCGCACCGGCCCAGGATAATGCTCTGGAGGTGCCGTGTGGTTCCCTCCCCGCGCCAGCGGGCGCCTGCAGCACCCGCGACCACCACCAGCAGCAACAGCAGCGAATGCGTGAGCCCCCTGGCTGTCATCGCCGCGACTCGCTTCCTCCAGCTCTGTCCCTACTGACTCACTTTCCATCCCTCGCAACCGTCCCTTTCTCCAACCTTGCTGCGTAATGAGGCACTCCCAGCACCACTTCTTGGCTTCCCGCCTCTGCTGGCGGCTTCAGTTCTAGGATTGACTTGGGACTTCACTGGCGATAGGATTCTTGTTCTTGGCTATTTTTTTTTTTTTAAAGATTTTATTTTTAAGTAATCTCTGTAGAGAGTATTGGGTATACGAAGGTAGGGCTCGAACTCAAAACCCGGAGATCAACAGTCGCGTGATCTAAGGACTGTGACGTTTTTGCTTTTGTTTTAATTGCGGTATAGTTAACATTCTGTGTTATAGGAGTTGCAGGTGTACGACGTAGTGATTCATCAGTTCCAGACACTACTCAGTGCTCACCCCCTCACCGCCCCCCCCCGTCACCATAGGTTATTATATTTACTATATTCCCTGGGCTCTACTTTTCATCTCCGTGACTTATTTTATAACTTATTTATTTTATGTACCTTTTAATCTTCTTCGGTTATTTTGAAGAGGAAAATGGTACCCACAGCAGGATCAGGCCAAGGGGTCCCAGATGATAGAAAGTTACTGACAAGAAGCTAGAAAACTAGAAACCCTACCCGGAGCAAGAGAAAACCAGCACCTTCCGCTCCGGTAAACAGGCTTCCCGCCGCAGGCTCCCCGCCGCAGGCTCCCTGCACTACTGTTCCTGTCTAAGCAGACCCCGCCTTCCCAATTTAAACCCACCTACCAGCAGTCAGTCTAGCCTTTTGGACCCTGACTGCCTTTTTTCTAGCCCTGTAACCCACTGCCCGGGGCCCAGAACTTGGAGCACACACAAGCTCATCTGGGTCCGAGCATAAAATAAAACCGAGTTCTCCTGCTTCTCCGAGTGACACTTGGTCTCTCGAAGGTCTGATTATTTTTCCGCCACATTTTTAGAGGTGAGATTCCAACCGTTCCGGCCCCTTGAGCTACCGGCCGGGGTGGCTAGACTGCACCGGGGCAGGAAGGAAGTCGGGATCCAACCGAGGGGGTGCGCCACAGACACTATTCGGGGTTCTCCTTCACCCCTAGTTCCATCCCTCTGGGCAGTCGTGCCTCGCTGGACTCTAAGGAGAAGTGGACCAACTTGCCTGGCAACTCGCCAGGACTCGGTAAACCGGGGAAGATGATGTGTAGTCAGTTCCCGCTCGCTAGCGGAAGGGAAGTTTCATCACCTTCTAAGAATTTCCAAAAGGAATTCCACAGGTCGGGGGCCTGGGGCGGGACAGGAAGGAATTTCCAAAAGGAATACCACTGGAAAGACACCTGGGGGGCGGGGGACGGGGACCTTAATAACTTCTAACTTTGAGTGAATGGCCTGTTTGTGTTTGTGGCTCTAGGGTCTTGAGACTAGGAGTCTGAGTGGGCCCCAACCTGTTTCCGTGGTGACCTCGTAGAGTCTAGGGCGAGCCCTTCAGGCCCCAGTCTGGGTCTTATTATAGGAGACTTCCTGCGGCCAGGAGGCACCCACGCCTCCCGCAGGAGAGCGGAGAGACCAGCATCTAACTGGTCTCTCCTTTGGAGGGGCGCCCACCCTTTGTTTTGAGGGAGGGGCAGGGAGGGAACACATAGGGTGAGCAAAAGAGCCCCTGCTTATCATGGGTGGAAGCTCTTCAAAACCTTCGGTCCCAGACTGTATGCTTAAAAATTTTAAGAAGGGTTCTCAGGAGACTATGGTATCAAAATGCCTCCTGGAAAATTATGCACATTATGTGAACTGGAACAGGCCACCTTTGGGGTCAACTGGCCCTCCGAGGGTACCCTAAGACCTACCCACTGCCCAGCTCCTGACCAATTCCTATATATTGATTCTTGGCTTCAGATAGCCCAAACTCTGCACTCATGGGTCCGATTCTGCGCTAATAGAAGGGACCAATGTAGGATATTTGCAACCCAAGTAAAACCCAGTAAAAGAGCCCAGAGGCTGTAAGGAAGCAATGCCTGTCTATCAAGGAGACCCCTTCCCGGACATCAGGGGCAGCAACCTGGATGAGCTTGGGAGGAGGGTGAGCCCCTGAGGGAGCATGGAGTCTGCAGTGCTCCTCTGACTCCCGGGCCTGAAGCTGATCTACAGGAAGACAGTGCTCCTGCTTCCTCTAAGTGGCCTGTGTGGGGAGATACCTAATTCAGCAGCTCTGACAGCCTACAGGACACTTGATCCAGACAGAAACAGAATGTAAAATAACAGGAGCTCTCATCCTAAAGTTAAGAAAAAGGAGAGGAGACTAAGAATTCTGAGTGTCTCTGATAAACCAGGCATTATGTTGGGTGTGTTAAACATAGATTTTCATTTAATTTCTCAAAAACACCATGTATGCTTGTAGAATGTAAATAATGTAACTTTGGTTACCTAGTAAGTAGTTATAGGTAAAAAAAAAAAAAAATCTGATAATCTGAAGCAATGATTCAAACATGGAGAGGAAATGTGTGGGTTCTGGAATCCTGCAACTTAGTTTCAAAATTTTGTTTCAACCACTTCCTAGTGATGAGATTTGAACTTTTCTAAATTTTTTGTGCCTTGGTTCCTCTTTTACAAAATATGGGCAGTGTTTACATAACAGAGTTGTAAGATTCAAATTAGATTATCTCTGTTAATTGCTTAGACAAACATCTAATGTTTAAGTAAATCCCAGAAATTGTTTGATATTATTCTCCAATAACCTTCAAAATGTATGCTATTCTAAAATGTCATTCTGCTTCCTGTATTTTGAGTATGACAGTCAAAATACCTATTGAAGTGTACTTTTCATGTTTCTTTTAAGATTAGTTTGTCTTAGTTATGGTGATAATCTTATGCCATTTTTGTATTTTTTAAAACTCAACTTATTTTACCCCTATTGTTTGAAAGTTGCTCTTTGATGAGTTTTAAGTAATACATTATTGGAAATGGAAAACTTAATTGGTAACTAGCCTTAGGAATTGAATAGAGAGTCAAAGAAGGCAGCACGACAGTCATAAAGCACAGAGCCCATGAGGAGACCCAGCCAGAAGGAAAAGGGGGCTAATGGAAACTGCCTGCCTGATAGATGTGGGGGCTTCTCCCTCACCCATTTCCCAGGTTAATGGCTATTACTGAAGCCATCTGTGGTTAGTCTCCCTCCGGACGGTGATTTTTTTTTTTTTTTTAAGATTTTATTTATTTATTTGACAGAGAGAGGGATCACAAGTAGGCAGAGAGGCCGGCAGAGAGAAAGGGGAAAGCAGGCTCCCCGCTGAGCAGAGAGCCCCATGCAGGGCTCGATCCCAGGACCCCGAGATCACGACCTGAGCTGAAGGCAGAGGCTTTAACCCACTGAGCCACCCAGGCTCCCCCAGGACGGGGATTTTAAGGAATATTCCCAAGTGTCTGCTTCTCTTTTGGAGCTGATGAGCTCTAAAACTGGGAACACTTTCTCTGCCTTCTGGTAACACCTTGCCTTTTCTGTCTTGTCTCCCCCTTGTCCTGTTTCTGCCCCACCTTGGGTGTGGCCTGCTTAACTGGCTTCTAGACCAGTCTCAGGCACCATGGCTCCTTCTCCCTTCACTGTCAAGGAGCAAGAAGAGCACCCCCTAGACACAACACTGCCCACTCCAGATTTCCCCACGTGTCTCTGGTAGAACTTGACAATGGGGAGGATCCAGGTGGAACATAGTTTGGTATTTTTTTTTTTAAAGATTTTATTTATTTATTTGACAGAGATCACAAGTAGGCAGAGAGGCAGGCAGAGAGAGAGGAAGGGAAGCAGGCTCCCCGCTGAGCAGAGAGCCTGACTCACAGGACCTTGGGATCATGACCTGAGCAGAAGGCAGAGGCCTTAACACACTGAGCCACCCAGGCGCCCCATAGTTTGGTATTTAAACTAAGTTAAATTGTTGTTTTAATTAAGATAGACGTGTCTTTTAAGTTATCAGCACTAAATGTGAAACCTTTACTCTACCAAGGGTTACTGAAGATCAAATAAGGTTGCGTTATCTCTGTTGCAATTTGTTAGCAAAAATACTAAAATGCTGGGTAATTATCTGTCTCAAAGTTTTCATAGGCAGTTCTTAGTATAGTCTTTGGTAACCTGAAACTTTAAAGTTCTGCTTGGATGATAAATGGGACTAAATTCATTAGACATCTAGGTCTTTCCCAAATAGCATGAAGGGCTAAATCATTGATAACTAGACACAGTTTTTAAAAAAAAATTTTATTAACATATAATGTGTTATTCGTTTCAGGGGTACAGGTCTGTGAATCATCAGTCTTACGCAACTCACAGCACTCACCATAGCACATACTTTCCCCAATGTCCGTCACTCAGCCACCCATCCCTCCCACCCCCTTCCCCTTTAGCAACTCTCAGTTTGTTTTCTGAGATTAAGAATCTCTTACGGTTTGTCTCCCTCCCGATCCCATCTTGTTTCATTTTTTCCCTCTCTTCCCCCCATGACCTTCTGCTCTGCCTCTCAAATTCTTACATCAGAGAGATCATATGATAATTGTCTTTCTCTGATTGACTTCTTTCTTTCTTTTTTTCTGATTGACTTATTTCACTTAGCATAATACCTGTTCCACCCACATCGTTGCAAATGGCAAGATTTCAGGTTTTTTGATGGCTGCACAGTATTCCACAACATTCCATTTATATTCATATATATATATATATATATATATATATACATACACACACACACACACACACACACATACATACATGCATTCTTCATCCCTTCATCTGTTGATGGACATTCGGGTTCTTTCCATAGTTTGGCTATTGCGGACATTGCTGCTATAAACGTTCAGGTGCACATGACCCTTCAGATCACTACATTTGTGTCTTTAGGATAAATACCCAGTAGTGCAGTAGCTGGGTCGTATGGTAGCTCTATTTTTCACTTTCTGAGGAACCTCCATATTGTTTTCCAGAGTGGCGGCACCAGCTTGCATTCCACCAATGAAGTAGGAGGGTTCCCCTTTCTCCGCATCCTCACCAACACCTGTCGTTTCCTGACTGGTTAATTTTAACCATTCTTGACTGGTGTGAGGTGGTATCTCACTGTGGTTTGATTTGCATTTCCCTGATGCCAAGTGATGTTGAGCACTTTCTCATGTGACTAGACACAGTTTTGACTTCTTACTGAAAACAAAACAAAACAACTAAGGATATTTAAATCTATTGGTAAACATGTTTTGTGCTTAATTGATTCATAAATTTGCCATCAAAAGAATTCTTGTGTAACAGTTCACAATTGGTTACTGCTCAGTCTTCACTGGAGACTAAAGTTTCTAAGAGTGTGAAATTCTAAATATAATTAAGACGATGGGAATAAGGTAAACAACTCTGTATGTAGAAAAGTAAGAGATATGTAAAAAGATATAAGAAATAGGAATGCATTTTTGTTAAAGATAAAAGAAGGTAATTTTGTCCTAAGTGAGACTGGTTGTTGGGAAAGAAATGGCTTGGGACAAAATCTAAATGCAAAGGAAGGTTGTAGAAGGTGTGTGAAGGAAAAACTTTGGAATGAAATTTTAGGTGTGGTCAGAACTGACTAAGATTAAAATAGAAGGATTTTAAAGTACACTGGTGTAAGATTAACAGTATGCTTTCTCTCTTCAAAAAAGACAACTTTTCTTAAATTGCTGGTCTACTCTTGATAAGAAAATGTAGACAGTTGTTTTCTCTTTGCCTCCCCCCCCCACCCCCGCCCCGAAAAACCTCAGTCCTTATGGTTTGCCTTTATCAGGTCTTTAACAGCCCTAATCCTATGTAGGCATGTGCTTTAAAACTTCCTAAGATTTTAACAAACTTCCCAAGATTTAAATTGTAAATGAAGTGTTCTACATGTGATCTTAGCCAAAAGGCCGAGAAGCAATGTAAATGAAGTCCTCTTAACTCTTCACTTATTAGGCCTGTAAATGAAGTCCTCTTAACTCTTCACTTATTAGGCCTTTTATTTGGTATGCAAAGTCACTCCGAAGTACTGTTAAATAAATGATAAGCCTTGGGTTACATTTGGGTGAGTGCTATGGCTATTCTGCAGGTAATGTGCAGTTCCTAAAGTTTTAATGTACTAACAAGATCATCACTCAGTGTTCTGACTATTGAAGTGTTGAGTGTCACAGAATAACGAAGCTTCCTAGTCAGTAGTATCGTGGTGAACTCTCATATTGGATCATTGGCAATGTCTGTTTCTGAGTTTTTGTCATTTGCAAGTGTTCTTATTTTTCTTGCAAAATGAGTTTCATCTTCCAGGAAGTTCATATAAAGGACTTTGAGGACAAAAACAGTATTCAATATCTTTAAGATCAAAACTGAAATGAGTAAAATTTCCAGACTAACTGAAGCTGCCTTCAAACTAAACAAGAATTAGTAACAAGGGACTGAATGAACTAAAAAGATGATTATAGTGTTGTGACTCTTGTTCGAAACATTGCTAGTCTCTAATGTTTACTCTTCCAGAATAAGAAAAACTTTTTCGTAAGGTATCTATGACTTACAAAAAACATGATGAAGTATTCATTTGTGAACAAATTGAAGCATTTAACTTTTCTCTCTACCTGAACCCTCTGAAATTCAAAAGATCTCAGTAAGTATTCTTTCTTCCATGGCAATCGTAGTTATTTGCATAAGTTCAGTAAGAATCTGTTCTTGTAACAAGACACCATTGAAAGCATTTGTTATTTTACCAAGGCTTTGATGGGAATGTCTTATTTGAGAGATATGCATAGAGTCAGATATAACCAAACAGTTTTAAGGAACTAACCTGACTTTTTGAAATGTGGAGCCATAACGCCCCTTGGAAATGTTAGCCTGATACCTTGCTTACAGAGTTTCCCTCAGCCTCATCAGGTGAGTAAAGAATGTCACTTCCTGGGAGGTGAAGGAACCTCAAGCTTTATTGGGGACCTCATGAAGAGGAATCCACCCAAATCTACAGGCATTGCAGGCATGTCTGATAGCAAGTACTTGGCTTGGCTTCTGGCCTAGAGAGACTACTAAAAGTTTGACCTGGAGATTCCTTATGAAAGTTCCAACTAAAACAGATTCTAAAAGATCTATACAATCAATCATTCTTGCTGAGCTTGTGTAAATGATTATGCCATTTGTAAAACAAGACTTGTTTTTCAAACAAATGAGTCTTATTTGGCTATCTCTGGAAATGAGGGTTATTATAGAGAAAAATTATGTTTTAATGACACACCTTTGTGGATGTTAAATTTTAGTTCTGATTGTCTTTGGATAATGTTTACTTAAGATAGACAACTTGAGGTAAATTTTGGGGAAAAAATGCACAATAGCTCATATAGACAATGGTGCTTTTTTATTGTGTGGGGTTAGTAACAGGACCCCATGAGCACGATTATTTAAACGACTGGAAAATGGGATTGATTCCCCTACAATTGTATTACGCAACTAGTACCTTGACCAATTCTATGTGGCTGGGACAATGAAATCACTAGATAAAAGCCAGAGCATACCCCATTCTATAGGGTTAACTGTGGACTTGTGGAGATAATGGATTGCCCCACTTTCTTCATGATTGGATTGGATGATATACTTGGGGATGCCCTTATCTCTTGACAAGTCTTCTCCTACTTGCCGGTGATTCCTTATAATTAGGTTATTGTTAAGGTTAAACCTCAAAGGGCTTCTTGATGGATTTCATCCCTTATAGTCATATTTATTCTATTGAGGTACAGTCATAAACAAAGGCTTTAGCCAAGCACTTAACAGCCCTCTTGGTAAAAAGAGCCTCAAAACTCACTATGGGACAGTCCCTGACTGGAATGACTTCACATCAGGTCTAGAGTGTCTCAGAGACCAAAGGCCCCCAATTGATGATGGGAGGCAGACTTATTAAATACCAGGCAATGCTTAAAATAATACCTAAAACCTGTCAGACTTTAAACCCAGCTACCCTGATGCCTGGACCTGACCATCATACTTCTCTAGAACATAACTCTTGGAGGTTATTGATCTTGTTTATTCTAGTCAACTGGATTCTAAGGATTCCCCTGTCAAAAATAAAGATGACAGTTGGTTTACTGATGGCAATAGTTTTATTAAAAAAGGGAATAATAAGCTAGGTGTGCTATAGTGTTCACTCATGCTTGGCAACTGCCAAAGCCTTAAAAATTAATATTTATACTGACTCCAAATATGCTTCCCTAGTCCAACATACTCATGGAGCAATTTGGAAATTATCACTCTTCTTCTTCTTCTTTTATTTTATTTTATTTATTTATTTGTCAGAGAGAGAGAGAGAGAGAGCAAGCAGGCAGAGTGGCAGGCAGAGGCAGAGAGAGAAACAAGCTCCCTGCTGAGCAAGGAGCCCAATGTGGGATTCAATCCCAGGACCCTGGGATCATGACCTGAGCCAATGGCCTCGGCTCAACCGACTTGAGCCACCCAGGCATCAGAGAAATTATTACTCAGGTCATGATCCCAGGGTCCTAGGATTGACCCCCATATTGGGCTCCCTGCTCAGGGCAGAATCTGCTTTTCCCTTTCCTGATCTCCCTGCTTGTGCTCTCTCTCTGTGTGTCAAATAAGTCTTTTTAAAAATTTTGCCTTAAGAAAATAAAAAATAGAAAAAGTTATCCCTTTTATTATTGGTTGCTAAAGGATGAAGTAAGAGAAGAGAGATGAGGCATTTAAAGGTCTTAGAACAGGGGCACTTGGGTGGCTTAGTTGGTTAAGAGTTCACCTCTTGATCTCAACTCAGCTCAGCTCTTGATCTCAGGATCATGAGTTCAAGCCTCACATTGGAGGCAGAGTTTGCTGAAAGAAAGAAAGAAAGAAAGAAAGAAAAGAAAAGAAAGAAAAAGTGTGAGTCCAAGGGTGGAGCCCTCATCCCAGAGAGTAGCCTTAGTCCAGAGGAAGAAGTATGTGCCACCTAAGTTATCCCCAGTCTTTGAAACCTAGTGGAGTTTGCCTGGGTGGACCACTGAAGGTGATTGGATGGTGACTCCTTTTTGCCTCTTGTTTTCTTTCTTTTTTAATGGGAAAGGTTTTGACTGTTACCTAGGTCTGTCCCACCACTCTACGTTTGAAGCATGGAACTGGCTTTCTAATTTCACAGGTCCAGATAGAGGATTTTGCCCTGGGATAGATTATACCCAGACCTTGTACCCACACCTGATTTAGGTGATGTAAATACAGATTTGAGCGTTTGAGCTAGTGAGACTTCGATGAGATTTGAACTTGAGTTGATGTTGTAGTGGGCTGAAACTTTTGGCCACTTCAGGACAGGTGAGAGAATTTCTCATGCCAGATGGGTATGAGTCTTTGCAAAGAGTGGACTGTGATAGGTCGAGTCCCCCTTCACTACCCAGAAGATAACCAGATCTAAAAAGGATTTTGCACAAGTGATATATACTGGTAAAACAAGATCTCTGGGTCAGAAACAATTACTCATAGCAAAAGGCCAGCCAAATCAGTATTGTTTATTGGTTCCCCATACCCCAGTTCCCGCAGCATGACATGGTAAGGGCCAGGTGTTAGCTCTGCGTCGTGCAGTGGGTTGTACCAGAGAAGACTCTAGGATGTTAGGAAGTTGGTGGTATTGTCTTCCCATCTTCCCCTCCAGAGAGATGATCTGATATGCAAGTAAACATCTCTGAGGAGGGGGAAAAGGCTTTATTTTTACTTCCCTGGGTGTCTCTAGCTTCATGATACTAAACTGTTTCCCTTTACAAATGTTCTTAACTTCGCTGCAAATACCTTCATTCAGAGGATCCACAGAGCAGATAAGTGGAATATTCATGGGGAACTGTCTTCTAACACTTTATTTCAAGCACAAAGAAACCAGGGGTGGGAGTGGGATTACCTTCAACAGAATACAAAATATGGAAAATCAAATATTACAATAATGCTAGAGGTGGTGGCTGATGGAAAGGAATTGCTAACCTTTATGATTTTAGAGAAAGCCCTTGCCCACAGAAACATCACTCACTTAAAAAAAAAAAAAAAAAACCTCACTCACTGGAGTCAGTGAATACATAAAGAAAGGCAGAAGTTGAGATTGGTTTGAGAAAGACCTATTAAGCAATTTAAGTTGCTTAATTATCAGCAATCACTGTATCTGTCAGTGCCCTTTTTGGATGCTTATTGAGGTCATCTAACAAAATCAGATTTTAGGGCACCTGGGTGGCTCAGTTGGTTAATCGACTGCCTTTGGCTTAGGTCAGGATCACAGAATCAAGTCCCACATCAGACTCCCTACTCAGCGGGGAGTCTGCTTCTCCCCCTGACCCTCTCCCCTCTCGTGCTTTCACTCACTCTCTTTCTTTAAATAAATTAAAAAAAAAAAATCAACCTGTACCCCTGGGGCTAATAATACATTATATGTTAATAAAAAAAATAACTATGTAAGAAGAAAAAAATCAGATTTTAAAATGTAAAAAAGGCTTTGCTACACATTTAATAATTATTCCTGAGAATATGACCTCAAGTTCAGACGTTAGAGTCCATTATTTGTTAATCAAATGTATACTGAATACCCACTTGCTATGTATCATACAAAATGGACAGGAACTCTGCTCTTGTGGAGCACTCATCCTAAGGTGGCAGACTGACAGAACTAGTAATCAAATAAAAATACTACAAATGATATACTACAAAGAAAAGAAATAAAGGGAATAATGAGAACAAAAACTACAGGGGTTAGGAAAATCCTCTTTAGTGAAGCAGCACTTAATTTATTCTCAGTCAGTGTGAGTCATTCATTCATTCATTTATTATTCATTTATTCTATTTTTAAGTAATGTTTTCACCCAATGAGGTGTTCAAACTCAACGACCCTCAGATCAAGAGTCAGATGCTTCACTGACTGGGCCAGCCAGGTGCCCATGGAATGAGTCATTTTTTTTTAGAGATTTTATTTATTTACTTTGAGAGAAAGGGAAAGCATGAATGAGTGGGCAGGGGGTGTGGGTGCAGAAGCAGAGGGAAAGAGAATCTCAAGCAGACTCCACAAGGAGCACAGAGTCCCAATGTGTGGCTTAATCTCACACCCCTGACATCATGACCTGAGCCGAAATCAGGAGTCAGATGCTAAACCAACTGAGGCACCCAGGCATTCCTGGAGTGTCTTTGATTTTTTTTTTTTAATTTTTATTTATTTATTCGAGAGAGAGAACAGGAGCAGGGAGGAGGGGGAGAGGGAGAACCTGAGCTGTAGGCAGACACCCAACCAACTGAGCCACCCAGGTGCCCCCCTCTAGAGTGTCTTTTAAAACCTAATTCAGATCATGTCTTGCCTGTACATAATCTTCTTCAATTGCTTTCCATTTCACTGAGAAAAACCCAGAGGCCCTATGAGGGTCTACAGAGCCCTTTATGATTTGGTCCCCAAATAGTTCCCTGGCCTTCTTTCTTATTACTCTTTCTATAGCATTTATCTTTAAAATATTATAAGCCTTATTTATTGTCTCTCTCCCTGCCATAACATAAGTTCCACCATAGAATGATCTTTGCTTTCTTCATTTTGTATCCCAAATGTCTCTCAAACAGTTCCAGGACTTAACAGAAGTTCACTGAATTTGTGTTAAATGAATGTGAAGGTACATTATGATTTTATTAGTTTAAATATTACTAACTAACTAAATATTAGTTAAATATAATGTTTAATATATTGTTTATATATATGTAAGTATATTTATATATATTGTTTATATATATTATATATACATTGTTTATATATAATATATATTGTTTATATATAATTGTTTAAATATAATCAAAACAAAAACAAAGTTATCACATACAATGCTCTATCAACATCTAATTGCAGCATAGAAAAATATCACAAAATAAGAAACACAAAAGCAAAAATCAGGTAAGATTTATTTAATGTGATGGGTGTGCTTCCCTGTTCATAAGTTCCTTCCAGTCTGGAACACAGGAGGACAATGCTACCCGCATAGCTGCTGCACCATTCAATCCATTTCTTTCCTTTGTTTTTAAGTGGGTTAAGATGGAAAACCCTAGCTCACACAAGCTAGTTGTTGTGAATGGTAATAATAATGGGACACTCTTCCTACTTAGCAGCAGAAAGTCTTCCTTTACCTTAATCCAAAATGCTGATAAACTTAATGTTTCATAATCACTCTTCAATGGATAAGAAGAACTGAGCTGCAGTAATTCACTTTCTTCTTCAGGCTCCAAGTTTAACTCAATTATTGATTCTGGGTTTCGAAAAGCAAATGGATCTTTTACCCAGCAGTTTTCTCTCAACATTTCAAATTTCTCTTCTGAAAAGAAATGGTTAAAAGTTTGAGCAGAGAAGTGAGATGCAACAATATCTCTAATTTTATTTCTTTCAAAATGTTTTCACTAATAATATTCTCTTCAATATGTTGCAAAAATCTCGGAAACATGTAGTAGCTAGGACTGTTGCTTTTAAGTCTCACTTGCCATAACAATAATGTCTTTCGGAATCCCTGGATACGTTAGACATACTGGAATATATCACTATTTTTCCCCTGTAGTTTTAAACTCAGTTCATTAAGAATGCCAAAAATATCAGTTAAATATGCCAATTTCATTACCCAAATATCATCTTCAAAAATACTTGCCAAATGAGATTTTCTTTCAGTAAGAAAAATGTGAATCTCATTCCTGAGTTCGTAAACCCTGCTTAGTATTTTCCCGTGAGATAACCAACAGACTGTGGTATGATATAATAAGTGGGTATGATTAGTTCCAATCTCTGCACAAAATGTTTCAAGAAGCTGGTTATTTAGTGAGCTTCCTTTAATAAAGTTAACAACTTTCACTGCATTTTTCAATACTTCCATGAGATTCTGTGGGATTTCTCTGGATGCTAAAGCTTCACAATGTATAAAACAATGATTCCACACAGCACCATTATTAGTAACTTCCAGCAATTTTTTAATTACTCTGCTATGTTTTCCCGTTATGCATGCTGCTCCGTCACTTGTAATTCCTTTGCAGTTTTTCCAGTTTAATTTATATTGACCAAAAATGCACTTTTCTAATTCTGTAAAAATATCTAATCCACTGAGGTGTGAGGTTATATTTAAACAACACAAGAAATCCTCCATAGAATCATCTTGCCACACATATCTGACATAAACTAAGAGTGTTGTGCAACTCCCCATATCAGTGCTTTCATCAAGCTGGACTGCAAAATCTATACCAGACTGCAACCGAGCAAGAAGCATTGTTTCTAAATGTTCCACAATAGTACAAATGCGGAGAGATACTATGTTATCACTAGATATCATTTTTAATTTATCAGCGGATTTGTCATCAAAAATTGTGCGTACCATATCCAAACATGCTGGGAGAATTATTTTTTCCGCAGCTGTGTGAGCCATTTTCTCTTTTGCTACTCGATATGCAACTAAGTATTATGATAATAAGGCTTTCTCACTAACAGCGGTAGAACCAAGAAACTGTGTTGACAACTTTACATCTTTTTTCTTTCCTTGAAAATATTCAAGAGGCTTATCAATAAGTTCAGCATGCTGAGTTTCTAAGTGTCTTTTTAATTTTGAAGGTTTTAAGCTTTCATTTGCAAGAATATTATTACAAATAACACACTGAGGTCTGTCATTTTCAAAGGGTTTTTCACATTTGATAAAACTGTATTTTAAATAGTCTTCATTATAACGTCTTGCACTTAATTTTTTCTTTTTGAAATGTGGCTCAAACGAAGTTGAAGTCTGCAAATTAGAGTCAATATTTTTCTCAATATTGTCACTAATCACATTTCCAGATCCAGCAGTTGAACTTGAACATGCTTCTGCGTATTTCACTTCATATTTCCTCTTTCTTTTATTACAAAAGATATGATCCATTTTAAAAGTAAGTTTGATTAAAATGTTTTAACTGCCACTTGACAAAAAATAAATTATATATATATATGTGTGTGTTTGTGTATATATATACACACATACACATATAAATATAGCCTAGATAACATCTTTCCAAAAAAATGCAGTTTGCAAATGCATCTCAGTTGAACATCTGAGAATTCACATCTAGTTGCAAGTCATGGTAACATAAAACTAGACTGCTCACCAACTTATTATGAAAACTGAACAAGACACCAGTGGACAAAGGATTGAAAAACCATTTCTTAGTCAGTATACATTCTATTCATTATATGCCCTCCACTAATTATCTTTTCACATATTGAAATTGACCTTAGTATTCCTTGTAGCACAATTCTGGCAGAGGATTCATGCAAACACCTGATACTTTATATTTTATTTTGTTTAAAAAAAATTTCATTGTGACTCACAGAATTGACTGCATGACCTACTGATGGGTCACATACAGAATGTGAAAGATACTGATACAGAGACATTTTCCTCTGCCGTGTTGAGCTTGAGTCTGTCTATTTGATGATCAAAGCAGCAAGCTAATGTGCTCGACTGTTGGCTGGTACAGGAACTTCCTTGAAGTGGTAGGAATATATCTTATCTTTTCATTCTTGTTATTTTTTGATGGGAAGAGTTTTTAAGAATGTCAGTATGATCTGACCCAGTGAGGATCCAGGGAGGCTTTCCACAGGTAGGTCAACTACCAGGTTGGACCTGCTGATATATTTTTAGAACTTTATTGGAATGCATCCTTGACCTGGGAATAAAAGTAGAGATGTGACATCAAAGCTTTATAACACAAAGAGTATTACTGCCAGCTATGGCAACCTTCATGACCTCCAAGATCATGGATGCTGAAGCAAAAAGCCCAAGGCTCTTCTCATCACTATGCTGTAACAGCTTAGGCCTATTTCTGTAAGGCAAATCACCTAAACCAAGACTGGTAAGTAGAAAAAATGTCAGTAAAGCCTGGAAGTCAGCACCAGGAGTTGGAAAGTACACTTACAAAGCTGAATACGGTAAGCCATGGAGGAACATAGTTCATTCACCATTACATACTTCCTCTTAGCTCAGTTTGGTTATGTCCATCTTAAAAGCATAGGTATCCCCCACTTTCTAAAAGTTCATGTTATGCTATTTCACTTTTAGGACAGACCTACATTAATACCTATTTTTGTTAACTCAAAGAAATCCAAAGAGGATTTTAACTTTTATTAAAAAAGTTGTTACTATACTAATGTAGGTCTTTGATAAAAGTGAACTGGCATAACAAACTTTCAGAAAGCAGGGGATTTCAAGAGGAATGCTCTCCTTTTGCAGGGGAAACCTCACTTGCTCTCTTTGATCTTGGTGTATCTCCGTCTTAGCACTGTAACAAAGCAATTCCTTACACACCCTTCCATCAAGTTGTTTCACCCTTCTGGAGGAGGGGGTAAAGCCTTATATTTACTGTAATGTTTGTTAGAAATTCAACGACTTGGGGCACCACGGTGGCTCAGTCGGTTGAGCATCGACTCTTGGTTTGGGCCCAGGTCATGATCTAGGAGTCCTGAGACTGATCCTTTGTTGGGCTGCCTGCACTCAGCTGAGTCTGCTTGGAATTCTTTTCCTCTTCCTCTCCCTCCTCCTCACCTCCCCCCATTCACATGTGCCATGTACACTCTCTCAGTTACATAAATAATGGGGTGCCTGAGTTGCTCAATTGGTTAAGCGGCTGCCTTTGGCTCAGGTTATGATCCCAGAGTCCTGGGATTAAGCCCTGTGTCTGGCTCCCTTCTCTTTCTCCCTCAGCTGCTCTCTCTGGCTCTCTCATGCAAATAAATAAATTAAATCTTAAAAAACAAACAAACCCACAAATAGATAAATGAAATCCTTTTTAAAAAAAGAAATTGAACATCTCATAGTGTTAATAATCTTTATCAGAACTGTTTGCATTAACTATTATTTTCTTATTATCTGTATTCTTGATTGCTATCTGGCATCTGGGTTCTCACTAATCAGGGAAGAACCCATCATCCCCCAGAACTATCCTAGGGATGGCTGACAGCAAACAGCTTGTCATATGCAAACTAACCCTAAAATAGCCCATCCTACCTGCACACCCCTACCTTCCCCCTCCCCACCCCAGCATCAGGCTCTTACACTCTGGCAATATTCCCCATTGGCCCTAATCAATGTCCCTTTAACCAGGGACAAAAATTTTGTTGAAATTAATTAAAAAATCCAATTCTAGGGCGCCTGGGTGGCTCAGTGGGTTAAAGCCTCTGCCTTCAGCTCAGGTCATGATCTCAGGGTCCTGGGATCGAGGCCAGCATCGGGCTCTCTGCTCAGCGGGGAGCCTGCTTCCCCTTCTCTCTCTGCCTGCCTCTCTGCCTGCTTGTGATCTCTCTCTCTGTGTTAAATAAATAAATAAATAAATAAATCTTTAAAAAAAAATCCAATTCTAAACCTGATTAGTCTGCTTACCCTGCCTCACTCCTTTCCTAGAAAATACACAGACTTTTCCACAGTACAGGGTTTTGCAGTTTCCTTTCCACTCCCTCTGCCTCTTGACCAATCGTAGTGTATCCCCATATGGCCCTCCTTGCATGGTTTGGCACGTTCTACCTTCTGTTTCTAGGGATCTGGGAGTATAAAAACTTCCTACTTCATGACAGCCATTTCTGTGTGCGTGTCTTACCATGCCTCATTAAAACAAATCCTGAATACTTTTTTTTTAAAGACTTTATTTATTAAATATTATTTAATGCCTCATTAAAACAAATCCTGAATATTTTTTTAAGACTTTATTTATTTGAGAGAGAGAAAGCAAGAGAGAGCAGGAATGGAGGAGGGGGCAGAGGGAGAAGCAGACTCTCCAAATGAGCAGGGAGCCTGTTATGGAGGCTCCATCCCAGGACCCCAGGATCATAACCTGAGTCGATGGCAGGTGAGCCACCCAGGTGCCCCCTGAATACATTTTAAATCTCTCTTTTTTTTTTTTTTTGTTATTGCTCTGGTTACTAAGTTGTACAGTGTGATCCTGTTCCTATTTTCCCCATAAGGTCTGTTATGTTTTAGTATAAATTCTACATTCCATGAGTTCTTCCAAGAAGTCATAGTGTTAAAGCTGAGACACGCATTATCTTAAGATTACTTATTATTACTTGTCTGGTAAATGGATTTCACCCACTCACTTGAGAGGATTACTGGAATCCCCCAATTTTGTGGACATAATATTTTTCATTGTGGCTATTACCCAATCTTTATCTGAGTGAAACAGAGTAAAATACCTTACACAAGTAAGGTATAGGTGTCAGGAATACAGGTAGCCCTCAAAAATGTGCTAATACATTGTTCGAATGCCATCAATATTCATTAGCCTGTTGCTATCATATTTATGTGGGGATCTTATCTTTTAATAATAAAGCTGCTTTGAAAGAGGCATCACAGAGAATGGTAACCTTGAAACAACATGTTCCCAGAACAATATGTTCGCCACAGCCTTGGTGATATTCTTCTGTGAGACTTCATTAATTAATATCCATACAGACTTTACTATTAACAATAATTTTTTTAAAGATTTTATTTATTTGACACACAGAGAGATCACAAGTAGGCAGAGAGGCAGGCGGTGGGGGGGGGAGCAGGCTCCCTGCTGAGCAGAGAGCCCAATGGGGGGCTCGATCCCAGGACCCTGAGATCATGACCTGAGCCGAAGGCAGAGGCTTAACCCACTGAGCCACCCAGGTGCCCCAATTAACAATAATTTTTTTAAAAGATTTTATTTATTTATTTGACACAGAGAGACACAGCGAAGAGAGGGAGCACAAACAAGGGGAGTGGGAGAGGGAGAAGCAGGCCTCCTGCGGAGCAGGGAGACCAATGTGGAGCTAGACCCCAGGATCCTGGAATCGTGACCTGAGCCAAAGGCAGATGCTCAACGACTGAGCCACCCAGGTGCCCCTACTATTAACAATAATTTGACAGTACTTGACAAATGTAGGACATGTATCCATCACTGTGGTATCATATAGAGTATGTTCACTGCCCTAAAAATCCTCTATGTTCTGCCTAGTCATCTCTACCTCCCTCCAATCCCAGATAATCAGTTTTTTTTTTCTGTCTCCCTTTTCACCTTTCAGAATGTCATATAGTTAGAATTATACTACAGCATGTAGTATAATTTCCAGATTGACTTCTTTCACCTAGTAATATGCAAGTAAGGTTCCTCCATGTTTTTTTCTGGCTTGATAGCTCATTTCTTTTTAGCACATAATAATAATGCCATTGTCTGGATACAAAAGTTTATCCATTCACCTACTGAAAAAGACATCGTGGTTGCTTCTAAATTTTGGCAATTATGAATAAAGCTGGTATAAAAATCAGTTGCAGGTTTTTGTGAGAACATAACATAACTTTTCGACTCCTTCAGATAAATACTAAGGAATCTGATTGCAGGACTGTACGTACAATGCATTTTTTTTTTAGATTTTATTTATTTATTTGACACACAGAGAAAGAAATCACAAGTAGTCAGAGAGCAGGCAGAGAGAGAGGGGGAAGCAGGCTCTCCGCAGAGCAGAGAGCCCGATGTGGGACTCGATCCCAGGACCCCGAGATTGTGACCTGAGCTGAAGGCAGAGGCTTAACCCACTGAGCCACCCAGGCGCCCCGTACAATGCATTTTTAATAAGGATCACAGCGAAGGCTGTGTATCTTTTTGTTGTTGGAGCATACCAAAAATTGTGGCCACAGGCTATGCATTATAGACAAAGTGTAGTTGTTGGGTTTGCGGGGGGGGGGGGGGTTGGCATGGTGTCAACATTTGTTAACTCATTCATACTGGCAGACTTCAAATAATGCCAAAAGGACTACTCTAGGATCTCATGAGTTGTGAAGTCCTAGCATGCTACTCAGTTACCTTGTTGGTCTCTCTGATATGAACTGTCAGAAAATAGAACCAAGTTAGAACTGAAGGCTATAGATCTGAAGTACAGGCAGGGACAAAGATGGCTGGTGAGATGGGTCGCATGATTAAGCGTAATTCAGCAAAAAACAGCAATGCAGAGAGCTGGTCAAGAGAAATCTCTCCTGTTTGGTCAGTTTAGGATTGGACAGATGTTAAATATTGAACCTAAGGGCTGGGACTTTATCTGAGATGGAAAGCTTTACCGGGCATTCTGGAACAATGTTGGAATGCAGCGTTAGGAAGGTGCCAGGAAGATGGCAGCAGAAGCCATCTGAGAAAATAGCTGTTGTTATAGGAGTAGGATTAAACTGTAATATGCAATACACAAAATGTAGCACATTGTCTCTGGGCTAGCACTCTCTTGGCATAGTTTTCTTTTATGAGACTGACACACTACTTACTGCACTAACGAGGTACCTGGCATAGCTTTCTTTTATAGTAATATAAAGGGTTGGTAACATCAGGCCAACCTACAAATAGGGACAGAGGTCAGGGTTTGTTAGAACAGTGGCAATTTTAGTTGTTGGTTGCCTTAGGAGGGACTTGGAAATATCAATTTGGGCTAGTTATTATAAATGCTTTAACTATGGCTAAGTAGCCTTAATAGCTGGAAATCTACTGTACAGTATCTGCCTATACTTAAAAAGATGTGCATCTGGGAGAGAATTCAGGGGATGGTAGATGCCTTTGATTTAAACCTGGTTAGATGTTTCGTTGAAAGATGACATGTTCCAAATATTTTATGTTGTTCTGAAAAAGGCAAGCTTTTCTTTGGAGGTCTTATTTCCTATCTTCCAAGGGAGGTAGTAGGACTAAAGAGTTTATTTCTCCTGGATGTCAGAGCATGGTGTACATCATCAATGTTTTAAACCAGAACTAAATTGTTGGAGAAACAACTGCATCTAGGTTTCCTTTTAATGAATAAAAAGAATTGGAGGGAAATTCACAGTAGCCCTGAAGCAATCTGACTCAGATATACAGCTGTCCTTAATAGTTGAGGGAACAATTATTAACTCTCTTCCTCTCATAATTAAAATTTCCAACAAGGATCCTCACTTGTTTTTAATACTTCTTTCCCTCCAAGAAATCTCAAACCACTACAGCTTTTTTTTTTTTTTTAAAGATTTTATTTTTAAGTAATCTCTACACCCAATACAGGGCTTGAACTTAAAACTACAAGATGAAGAGTAACATGCTCTATGTTGGAATGCACCAGATGCCCCTGAAACCACTACAATTTTAAGGATAAACTATGTCATGTCTCCCTATTTTTTTTTAAATATTTACCTTATATAGCTGAAGAAAAATGGAGCTAAATAAAAGAAAAATGGAGCTAAACATAATCCAGTCTTTTGTTTGCCCTCCTTTTTCTTTACTTGTCTCTGAAAGGTGCCTTAATGGGAAGTCACAGAAGTTTTGGGGAATAGGTTCAAACCTGAAGTTTTGGTCTAAGTTTCAGAAGAGACATATCCTTAATTAGAATTCAATGTAAATCAGAGCTATACATATCATGATGAGCAAGTACATCAGTGTAATTCCACAGCCCAAATGGGCTCTGTTGGGACAGATCCCTTCTGGCCAAAACTTAAAAGATCATAAATGTGTGCAGTGATGCTTAAGATATGTGCACTGAGGTTGACTGCTGTGGATATATAGCCACACTTCCAAGCAATAATGCTCTTCAGTCAGCTGTGCATATGGCTTAGCCATCCTTTAGAACAAAATTTCAATTAAGATGACCAACTATTTGTAGTTGAGGGTTTCATTAATGCAGTCATGTAATATGGTTTCAGGTTACTGATTTTGCACTAATGAATCTTACCTACCTGTTCCCAGAATGTGTTTGTTATATGGTAGGTACTCAATAAATATATTTGAAAGAATAAATGAGGGGCACCTAGGTGGCTCAGTGGGTTAAGCAGCTGCCTTCAGGTCAGGTCATGATCTCAGGGTCCTGGGATTGAGCTCCGCATTGGGCTCTCTGGTGAGCAGGGGGCCTTCTTCCCCGCCCTGCACTCCCCCACCCCCACCTGCCTCTTTGCCCACTTGTGATCCCTCTCTCTGTCAAATAAATAAATAAAATCTTTAAACAAACAAACAAAAAGAATAAATGAGGGAACGACTGACATTATTTTTACTATTACTGTTACCTTATTTGAAAAATAAGTATTTGAACAATTTAGTAATATGTAAGACAAAGGCTGGTAAAACATAGTTTCTAAAGGAGGATAATCAGGGGCCCTGGGTGGCTCAGAGGTTAAGCATCTGCCTTCAGATCAGGTCGTGATCTCAGAGGCCTGGAATCAAGCCCTGAATTGGGCTCTCTGCTCAGCAGGAAGCCTGCTTCTCCTTCGGCCACTTTCCCTGCTTATGTTCCCTCTCTCACTGTCTCTCTCTCACTCTCTCTCTCTCTGTCAAATATATAAATAAATAAATAAATAGGATAATCAAAGAGATCCTATTTCATAATAAACTGCTTATAATATTAAGTAGTAGAAAGAATGGTCCTATAAAAACATAAATGTAAACTATGTTTAGATTTAGCTTATAAAGCTTAACACCTAGATCTACCTAAAAATAACTCACATAAAAATACTAATATCTTATTAGAGGTATGAATTATTATTCTTTTAGACAAAAACAGCTGTCATTTAATGATTCTGGTCTTTTATATTTTTATTACTTCTATTTCAACCCAGTCCTCCTTGGGAGTTTATAATTGGCTGTGCTTCAGACTCTTGTATTCAAAAGTATTCTTAAAGAGCTTACTCCCTCTCCTAAATCAGATAATTCACTTACAGTAATAGAGGTAATATATTAGGGTACAGACCTGGTAGATGGGATAATGAAAGCATGGGGAAGTCCTTTTTTCTTTTTTTAAGTTGATTTATTAAGTAATCTCTACCCCCAATGTGAGGCTCTAACTCATGACCCCACGATCAACAGATGCATGCTCTTCTGACTTGGCCACCCAGGTACCCTGGGGTTAGTTCTTCTCTAACTGAAAAAGGATGCAAGATACAAGCTAAATGGAACACATACATAAGTAGAAAATGGTGCAAGTTCGATAGAGAGGGTATAAATAGTTGTCTAGGAAAGTGGTACTATGAATAGTCTAGGAAAATGTTTTAGGATTTTAAGCTGTATGCATGATTATCTTATATGCTTAATGCAATGATCATTATTGCTGTAAGCTTAATAGATGGTCTTTAGTTTCCTGCCACTACTTCTTACCTCTTAGATGTATCTCCATGGTGTTATTGAATATTTTCTTCTAAAAACACAGCAGGGGTGCCTGGGTGGCTCAGTGGGTTAAGCCTCTGCCTTTGGCTCAGGTCATTATCTCAGGGTCCTGGGATCGAGCCCCACATCAGGCTCTCTGCTCAGCAGGGAGCCTGCTTCCCCCCCTCTCTCTGCCTGCTTGTGATCTCTCTGTCAAATAAGTAAATAAAATCTTAAAAAACACCATACAGTAATACTTATATTTATTTATTTTCAAGTAAACGCTGCCCCCAATGTGGGGCTCAAACTCACGACCTGGGGATTAAGAGTAGCATGCTCTACCAATTGAGCCAGCCAGGGACTCTAAAAATATAGCTTTGATCAGTTTCCTCAAAATTCAAAAACCTCTAATGGTTCTGAGCTAGTGCATCCTCCTCAGGACAATATCCTTTAAATCTAAGCCTTATCTTATCTCTCTAGGTGTCTCCTTCATCCCATACCTTCAAACAATTCCACAATTTAAGCTCTAAGATTATTGAAGTTCTTGAAATACACCATGCACTTCCATGATTCTGCTTCTGACTAGTATTCTGTTTGTATCGAATACCTGTAAGTCATTTAAAATTCTCTCTTTTTTTAAACATTTATTTATTTATTTGACAGATCACAAGTAGGCAGAGCGGCAGGCAGAGAGAGAGGAAGGGAAGCAGGCTCCCCGCTGAGCAGAGAGCCCGATATGGGGCTCGGTCCCAAGACCCTGGGATCACCACCTTAGTGGAAGGCAGAGGCTTTAACCCACTGAGCCACCCAGGCGCCCCAAATTCTCTTCATTCTTGAAATGATTTACCTCAAATGCTAAAGTGTTCATCCATTTAACTAACATTTAAGTACTTACAATGTACCAGGCACTGGGCATATAAAGCAAAAAAAAAAAAAAAAAGATAGTGAAAAATTAATATAAGGGAGTATGTGTTCAGTTCTTATAATGAACGAACCAGAATTACATCACACTGATAAAGATTAAGAACATTAAGTAAACAAGGGGTGCCTGGGTGGCTCAGTGGGTTAAAGCCTCTGCCTTCAGCTCATCAAGCCCCGCATGGGGCTCTCTGTTCAGCAGGGAGCATTCTTCCCCCTCTCTCTATCTCTGCCTGACTCTCTGCCTACTTGGGATCTCTGTCAAATAAATAAATAAAATCTTTAAAAAAAAAAAAAAAGAACGTTAAGTAAACAAGCAAACTGCAAAAGAATATCACATTACTGGTTGTTAAAATTATGCAAAACAGTACTATGTATGAAATTAAAACATAAAGATGCTTGGGGGAGTGGTTACCTTGGGCAAGAGGAACAGAATGAAATTGCGTCGAGTAGACAAAGGACTTCAATTTATATTATCAAACAATTTATGTTATTTATTACTCCAGTTAGATGGCGAGTACACAATGTTTAAGTTACACTTGTGTTTCTATCTTTTGTCTAAAATAATTCTACTTTTTAAAAGAATCTATAAGGCTTGATTCCCTCCTGCAGGCATTGCCGATCCGTCTCATAACCAGTAACTTAAAATTACCTTCCATCTCTTGTACTCTCTCGTTTCCCTTTATGCACGCCAATAGTACCCTAGACCTTAAGGATAGGAAGTTCCAGGTATCACCTCTGGGTATATTCACACGTTATCCACTTCAGCAGATTCCTGTTCCCTGCAGCCCTCTCAGGCCCACCATGCCTTCTAAGAATTTCAGCCTGACCCTTTCAGCCGACCCTAGAATAGCTCCCCTCAAATCCTTGATTCCTATTCCCCTTCTCCTGGGAGACCTCGATTCGTCCCGTGAGCAAAACCAGAATGTGCCTCCCCCAACGAACCCCGGAAATATCGCCCCTTAGAAGTCTGAGGTCCAGTCATATCACAGGCTGCCTTTCTCCTCAACTCCAGCCCAGAGCCGCAAGCCTAGCGTTTCGCCCGTCAAGCGGCGATTCAGCGCGTCCCCCCATTCCCTACGCAACACCACTTCCGGCCGAACCTTACCACCCACAAACATCTCACTTACAGAAGGAAAAGGACAGGCTCGGCCTTCTGCGCAAGCTCCAAACCAGAGGCCCGGTCCGCCTCTTCCCTGTCCAAGCGCTCCCGCGGCAGTCTCGCGGTATTTCCTTCTCCCGCGGGAGTTACTTGAACGCTCGGGCGGTAACTACAACAGGTCTCAGCTGCGGGCTAACCCGATCCTGTGGGGGCTTTGTAGACTTGACCTGTTCCGTCCGGCCCTTGCACCCCGGAGCGGACGAGGCTTGTCCCGGCCAGGTCCTGCCGTCATGGGGGCGGAGAAAGAGCCGCTGCCGGTTAAAGAGGCCTTCCAGCGGACGCAGCAGCCGCACCAGAACAAGGTCACCAGCGCTGAGCCGCACCTACCGCACGGTAAGCGCGGCCCCGGGTCTTGCCCCTCGCCCTCCTGGGACCAGCCTTCCCCAGGAGCCTCCTGTGGCCCTCCGGACTCCAGCCTTCTGAACCTTCCCCACCCAGTTCAGAGAGGTCTGGAGGTCACCCCGACCTCGCCCGGGCACCTTCTCTCCCCAGGGGCCTCCGGCCGCCCCTCCCCCCCTCCCGCGGACCCCCGAGTGACTCATGAGCGCACTCACATCCCGACTGTCTTTATAAGAGGATTGTAGTGAATTTTGAATTTTAGTACCATTTTACCTGGTTTACTTATTTAGAGACCAGTATTGCATTTAATGATCACAGTTCGGTGTCTCTTCAGGTTAAGAGCTCACTGATTTTAACATAAATCTGCATTTCATTAGCCAGGTTTAAAATACATACATAAATACAAATTTGTATTTCTGCCCTCTAATGATTTTAACAAAACACACTACTTTGTTATTGACAGAATCAGTGTAAGTAAGTGCATCTTTGCTACAAACCAGCTATTTTTCAGGTTGATACACTTAATTGGCTTTTATTATGGTTTTAAGAAATAGAAAAAAAATAGACTAAATAGACTGGAGGAGCAAGATATTGGTGGAGCCGGGGACCTAAATTTTGTCTGGTCCCAGGAATTCAGCTAGATACCAATCCATTCTGAACACCTACAAACTCAACAGGATATTGAAGAGAAGAATAGCAGCAATTCTAGGAACAGAAAAGCGACCGACCACTTTCTGGAAGTTTAAAAAAAATGACAGAAGAATGATGTTGAACGAATATATATGGTTGGCTAATTTATTCAAAGGGAAAAAGGTAGAAAAAAACATTTCTTTTTCTCAAGCTAATTTTTCTTATTTGGCAGGATTACACAAAGATTTTTTTAAAAAACTATTTCACTGGATGTTTAATTTTTTTTTTTTTTAAGATTTTATTTGTTTAACAGAGATCACAAAGTAGGCAGAGAGGCAGACAGAGAGAGAGAGAGAGAGAGAGACTGGCTTCCTGCTGAACAGAGAGCCTGAGGCGGGTCTCCATGGAAGACCCTGAGATCATGACCTGAGCCAAAGACAGAGGCTTAACCCACAGAGCCACCCAGGTTTGTTTCACTGGATTTTTAAAAACATTTTTTGATTAGTAAATATTTTACATGCTCCAAGTATATAGAAGGAAATTCACCGAGAAGACTTGCTCCTTTCCTAGTCCCCATCCAGTGTTTTCTCTCAGTCTTTTACAGATAACCATTTTTAACTAGTTTCTTGTTTACCCTCAGGTCTTCATGCAGATACAAGCAAATGTGAATATGCATTCTTACTTCCTTTCATTTCTCCTTCAAGATTTTCTACATTGTTGTGCACTTTGCTTTTTTCATTTAATAGTATATTCTGGATACTCCTTATCAGTTAGATTTCCTCATTTTTTTTTAAGCTGTCACATGTTCCATTTTGTGGACATACTCTAATAGCCAATGCACTACAGGTACACACTTGTGTTGTTTCCATTATTTATGTATTAGAAATGACTTTTTTTTTAAGTAGTTTCTGTACCCAGTGTTGAGAGCTCGAATTCACAATCCCGAGATCAAAAGTGGTATGCTCTACTGACTGAGCCAGTTGGACACCCCTAGACACAATGCTTTAATGAATACATATTTTCTACATTTGCAGGGGTAACTGTCAGATTATCTGAGGGGAATTGCTGGGTCAAAGAGGAAGTGTATTTGTAAACGTGGTAATTACAGTTGCCCTTCATAGAGTGGTCCGTTCTATCCTCCCAACAGCCAAATATGAGAGCTATTGCTTTTTTGTTTGTTTTTGAGAGTGTTTGGGAACCACTGAAATATAATTGGGAGATTTTTTTTTTTTAAGAGTTTATTTATTTATTAGACAGAGAGAGAACACAAACACAGGGAGCAGGCAGGGAGAGGGAAGAGCAGGCTCCCAGTTGAGCAGAGAGCCTAGACCCTGGGATCATGACCTGAGCAGAAGGCAGATGCCCTACCCCTACCTACCCATACCCACTAAGCCAATGAGGTGCCCCTGGGAGCATGTTTTTGATAGATAAGAACATTTGTAAGTAATATCCTGAGTAGTGTGGGAATAGGAGTTAAAATGATAAATGATATATCAAAATGAAATTGCTGTGTTATAGGCAGGTGAAATTATAAAAAGAATTGACAACTGAACTGTATTTGGTACATTTTTCTAAATAGACTGAAGGATGTGTAGAAGAATCAAAACAATCTTTTGTAATCAAAATCTTAACGCTGCTTTCCTCCGTGGCAGAAGTAATTCAGAAACAGGAGAGAGACAAGTAAATAAATGATTACGAAGTCTATCTTCCTTAATAATTTCTTCTGGATAGATGATTAAAAGTTATTAAGGAATAAAGATTTTAGTTTGATGAGACATTATTAATATCTTGGAGAGTCTTAGGTCAGTGCTAGGGATAAAGACTTATCAATGTAGTTTGTGAAGGATTGGTTTAAATCCTGGTTGTCAGTAAAGCATTTTTTCAGGAGGCATTTGTTCATACCTTAAGTACATTATGATAGTCTGTAAATATGAAATCTGCAGCGGAGCAAGAAATAGAATTTGCACCAGTTTATTACTTCATTTAGCCAAGTAGAGGGAATATGAAGACAGTGACATTTCAACTTATTTTAATTATTTTACTTTATCTTGAAAATACTCTGCAAGTTTTCTCAATTTGTATTAACATTTGCAGTGAGTGTATGTATCATCTAAAAACTTACTGGGTGAAAGCCTTCAGGGCTTTAATAATTTAGAGAGAAGACAGCTAGAGGTCTAAATTTTTTTTTTTTTTTTAAAGATTTTATTTATTTATTTGTCAGAGAGAGAGAGGGAGAGAGAGCGAGCACAGGCAGACAGAATGGCAGGCAGAGGCAGAGGGAGAAGTAGGCTCCCTGACGAGCAAGGAGCCCGATGTGGGACTCGATCCCAGGACGCTGGGATCATGACCTGAGCCGAAGGCAGCTGCTTAACCAACTGAGCCACCCAGGCGTCCCTAGAGGTCTAAATTTATATGTGATGATAAATAGGGGCACCTGGGTAGCTCGGTTGAGTGTCCAAGCCTAGATTTCAGCTCAGGTTATGATCTCGGGGTCATGAGATAGAGCCCCACATCGGGTCCCTGCTGCCAAGTCTGCTTGTCTCTCTCTCTCTCAAATAAATAGTCTTTTAAAAAAATAAATAAAAGGTTATGTGTGATGATAAGTAAGTTTATGTTATATGTACCTACATACACATATTTATGTCACATGAAAGTCACCTTATACATTTTTTCTGCAGGATAAAATATTATAATCAAAAGCTAATTTACTATATAATGCTAGGTTTACTTTATTATTATAATACTAGCTTTATTTAAAAAAATTTTAAGAAATAGTTTCAGGTGAATATATTTAAATGAGAATTCTACTTAGGAAAGAAGTTAATTTTGGTCCAAAAATTATTGCATCCTGTTATTTGGCAAATATTATTTCAGGTAAGGGTTATTTTGAGACTATATTAAATGCATATGTAGTATATCTATGACTATGAATGACATTAACGTTAAAGCCTTTTTCTTTTTCCTGTTATTTATATTTTTTATTTTTTGCATAAATTGTAACTTCCTCATGAGTTATTATTAAATTCTAGAATTCTGAACTTAGGGAAAATCAGATGGTTGTCATTATAATGCTTCCTGGGAATAATTTGATTTTTTTTTTTCTTCTCCTTTTTAGGACTGAGGCATATAGCAATGAAGTTCAGTGTTTGTTGTGCCAGATTCTAAATAAGTTCTTGGGAAATATGCTGGGAAAAGGCCAGATTGATAATATTTTGTGCATAAAATGGATGAAGCTCTTCTTATTAGACTAAAAGTTAAAAATCCAAATGTGAGGATACAGGTAGACTCGGCTCTTTCAAGACTTAAGACCTATGGGTAATGATTGCCCCAAGGTTAAAGGTACGTGCTACCTCATGGTTTTTGTTTGATTTAAATGCACAGTAGTTAAATTTTTCCTCATTAATTATGTAATATATGATGAGAGAAGACTGTATGTAATACATGCACACATCCCATTTAAATATATGTTGTTTCAATAGCAATCCTTTGATACCAAATGGGTACCCTGTAATTTAAATACCCAGCATTAGAGTAGACCTACAGGTCAAGCAAGGGCTTATTCCCACAAGACTGCCCCCACTTCAGATACTAGCCACAAGTCTCAGGTATACCCAAACTACTTGCACTTTTACCTACCTAACTACAAATTTGGGGGATTCCCATGACTGCCACACCCCCAACTAAGATAGGAGAATTCTCTAGAATAACAGAACAGAATTCAGGTAGGTGCTGTGCTTACTATTACAGTTTTGGTTTTTTAAGATTTTATTTACTTATTTGACACAGAGATCACAAGTAGGCAGAGAGGTGGCTGAGAGAGTGGGGGAATCAGGCTCCCTGCTGAGCAGAGAGCCTGATGTGGGGCTTGATGCCAGGACCCTGAGATCATGACCTGAGCTGAAAGCAGAGGCTTAACCCACTGAGCCACCCAGGCACTCCTCTATTACAGTTTTATTGTAAAGGTTACCACTAAAACAGCCAAATGGAAGAGATACATAGGGCAAAGTATGGGGGAAAAGGAGAGCAGAGCTTCCATGACCTCTGTGGGTGTCCTATCTTCCCAGCACATTGATGTGTTCACCAACCTAGAAGCTTGAGCCTGGTTGTTTGAGGGTTATTTTTATGAGATTTTATTGAATAGGTGTGTTGGATTAAATCATTGGCTATTTGAACTCAATCAGCAGTTCCTCTCCCCTACCTGAAAATAAGAGGATGGGCCTGAAAATTCCAGCCCTGTAATCACCTAATTAGCTTTTCAGGTTATGAGCTTCCATCCTGAAACTATCTAGGGACCACTAACCTCCACCTTGAGTCACCTCATTACCATAAACTCTAGTAAAGTTACTCTGGATTCCAGAATAACCAACGACACTCCTTTCACTCAGGACATGCCAAGGTTTTTGAGCTCTGTACCAGGGACAAAGATCAAATACATTTTTTTTTTTAAAGATTTTATTTATTCATTTGACAGAGATCACAAGTGGGTGGAGAGGCAGGCAGAGAGAGAGGAGGAAGCAGGCTCCCTGCTGAGCAGTGAGCCTGGTGTGGGGCTCGATCCCAGGACCCTGGGATCATGACCTGAGCTGAAGGCTTTAACCCACTGAGCTACCCAGGCGCCCAATACATTTTTTTATTACTTCATAAAAGAATAATAAAATGAACACATATCCCAACATCTGAGTTAAGAAATGGAATGCTGAAGTACCTTTTTAAGTGTCTTGTGCCTTTTTCTGAACGTATTTCCCCTTCCTTCCTTTCCAGAGGAAAACACTATCCTGAATTTTGTGTCACTCATTCATTACCGTGCTTTTCTTTAGAGTTTACTTTAGTTTTAAGGCTACCTAGATGTATCCCAAAATATGTGCTTTATCTTTGCCTTTTTTCACCTTAATATAAATGGTGTTATATTACATATATGCTTTTGTAACTATTTTTTTCCACTTAGAACTGTTTCTGAGAATCTAAAATCCAAATTTATGTTTGTAGCTATAGTTCATTCCTTTTCACTGCTAGATAGTAATACAGCACACTTGGATTATCCAGTCTATTGTGTGCTGTTATGAGCTAAGCTTTTTTTTTTTTTTAAACCACAGTGAGATATTACTTTATGTATTTATTTTTAAAGATTTTATTTATTTATTTGAGAGAGCAAGGGAGAGACAGCATAAGGGCAGAGGGAGAGGGAGGAACAGACTCCCAGCTGATCAGGGACCCTGAGATCATGACCGGAGCCAAAGGCAGACACTTAACCAACTAAGCTACCAATGAACCCCATGAACTGAGCTTCTATCAGTATTCTCAAACATGTGTAAGAATTTCTTTGGCTAATAATGCCTAGAGGCAGAGTTGGGACTGAATTATGTATCCACAAAGTTCATACGTTGAAGCCCTAACTCCCAGTACCTCAGAATGTGACTGGATGTGGAGATAGGGTCTTAAAATAGGTGACTAAGTTAAAATAAGGCCTTTGAGACGGGGCCCTCATCCAGTCTGACTGGTGTTGTAAAAGAAAAGGAAATTAGAACATGTCTATGTAGAGAAGAAAGACCATGTGAGGGCACTGCAAGAAGACATCTATCTACAAGCCAAGAGTCTCAAGAACTCAAACCTGTCGACACTTTGATCTTTGGTCTTCTAGCCTCCAAAAAAAGGAAGATAAATTTCTGTTGTTTAAGACACCTAGAATACATTATTTTTTGTTAGGGCAATCCTAGTAAACTAATAAAGTTAGAATTGTTAGGTGGTAGGATTATGTACCTATGTAGCTTAGTTAATAATACTGTTATTTTTTTTAAATAATTGGACTAATTTCCAGTCCTACTAGCAGTGTATGAGAATTCTTATTTTGCATTCTTGCCCATGTGTGATATTGTCAGGCTTTACTTTTTCTAGTCTGGTAGGTGAGGACTGAAATCTTAATGTTCATTTCAATTGCATTTTTCTGACAACTAAGAGTTGAATATTTTCATATGTTTCTTGTTTCTATGTCAATAAAATACCTTTTATGTCTTAGTCCACCTTTTTTTATTGTGCCATGTTGTTACTTATGGACAGAAGTTAATTTTATAAAATTTATCCTTTAATTGGGGTGCCTAGGTAGTTCAGTGGGTTAAAGCCTCTACCTTCGGCTCAGGTCATGGTCTCAGGGTCCTGGGATTGAGCTCCACATCAGGCGCTCTGCTCAGCGGGGAGCCTGCTTTCCCCTCTCACTCTGCCTGCCTCTGTCTCTGCCTACTTGTGATCTCTGTCTGTCAAATAAATAAAAATTAAAAAAAAAAAAAGTATCCTTTAATGGCTGTGTTCTTTTTTATCTTATTTAAGAAATTCTTCCCACCCCCAGAGTATAAAAAAAGATATTCTCTCAATATTTTTCTGAATGTTGTACTTTACATTTAAATCCTTCTGGAATTTTTTTTTTTAATGTTTGGGAAGTATACAATTTCATTTTTCCCCATATTAATAACTGTTGGCCCAGCCCTATTTATTGAATAGTCTTTTATTTCTCCTCAGCTGATCAACAGTGGCAGCTTTGTCACCCATCAGAAGTCTGCATGGAATGTGGTCCTCTTTCTTGTCTCTTTCAGTTACAATTTTTATCCACCACTAGACCAGCATCACATTGCCCCCATCTTTTTTTAGAGAGAGAGAGAGAGATTGCAGGGGTGGGGGGAGAGAATATTAAGCAGGCTCCACACTCAGTGTGGAGCCCAATATGGGACTCAGTCTCATGACCCTGAGATCATGACCGGAGACAAAATCGAGTCAAATGCTGAACGGACTGAGCCACCCAGGTGCCCCTATGTTGTCTTTTTTTTTTTTTTTTTTTTTAAAGATTTTGTTTATTTGAGAGAGAGAGAGAGAGAGATCACAAGTAGCAGGGAGGGTAGAGGGAGAAGCAGATTCCCCATTGAGCAGGGAGCCTGGTGCAGGACTCAATCCTCTGGGATCATGACCTGAGCCGAAGGCAGACACTAAACTGACTGAGCCACACAGGCACCCCCACATTGTCTTAATTATTATGTTTTTATAATCTTAATATCTGATAGTATTTTTAAAAAGTTTTTTTTAAAGATTTTATTATTTGACAGAGAGAGAGAGATATCACAAGTAGGCAGAGAGGTAGGCAGAGAGGGGCGGGGAAGCAGGCTCCCTGCTGAGCAGAGAGCCTGATGTGGGGCTTGATCTCAGGACCCTAAGATCATGACCTGAGCTGACGGCAGAGGCTTAAGCCACTGAGCCACCCAGGTGCCCTTCAAAAATTCTTGCTTTAAATGATATTTGACATATAATTGTTTAATAATCAACATGTACGTGATCCTGAAACTCAAATGTGGAAGTAGAGCTAAATAATTACATTTAAACATAGGAAATGGGTTTTGTTTCTAAGATTAAAGAATCTTTTCAAGGCAGCACAATTAAAATCAAACTAATGGGACTTTTAAAAGCCATTCCTAATATGGGACTCAAGTTTGGGGTCTTTTGGATGGGGTTTTAGGTGAAAAAATGTGGTGGGCCATGAGTTGGTAATTGGTGAAGCCACTTTAATGTATTAATTTTACAGGTTTCAGTGGTTTATTTTCTTTTTCTTTTTTTTAAAAGATTTTATTTATTAGCTAGAGAGTGCAAGCATAGAAGGAGAGAGAGAAACAGACTCACCGCTGAGCAGAGAACCCGACTTCTGCTAGATTCCAGGACCGTGAGATCATGACCTGAGCCAAAGGCAGATACTTAACTGACTGCGCCTCCCAGATGCTCCAAGGGCTTATTTTCTTAATAAATACAGAATGCATCACTTGTTATATAATTATATTGGGTCCTTACTACTTTGTCTTTTTGTTTGTTAAGATTTTGTTAGCTTAGAGAATTCCATGTCTTCAACAGGCTAGTGGTAGTAATATCATGTCATATGTACATAAAGTTAATAGATTTGAAAATCATACTTCTTTTTTACTATTATGAAAAATATCAAAGAGAATAGTAAAATGAACTGTTATCAATATTTGACCAGTTTTGTTTCTGTTCCTTGTCTCCTTAATGGCCTCCTTCCCCATATACACACACATATACACACACTTCCTGCACCCTACTCTCAGCTAGAATTATTTTAAGTCTTGCCATTATAGCATTTCATCTAATATCCAGCATTCAGGTTTTTCTAATTTTCTAAAAAAAATGTCTTCACCCTTGTTTCTTTGAACTGGAATCTAAACCATGTCCATATATTTTGTATGATTAATAATTCTTACTGTATCTTTTAATACATAACAGGCTGTGCTCTCCTCCTTGACATTTATTTGTTGTAAAGATTAGGTCATTTGTCTAGCTGAATTTTTCATATATTGGATTTGACTGATTTCATCCTCATACTCAAGCTGTTCTACCATGTGTATTTCCTATAAACTGATAGTTAAGTTTAATCATGGCTACATTGAAGTTTTAACTTTGGGGAGGTTTTAACAAAGTTAGAACTTAGGTAGTGGCTTCTAAACAAAGGTTCTGTTACGTTGATTTTAGGAGGTGAATGACTTCAATAACATTTTTGAAATGGTGTCCTAATATATATGAATAATGGATTACAAAGCAGTGATAGAATTTCTATAAACCAGGTTCCTCTATATCCTACCTCCTCTAACCTCCCTAATTATACAAATGGGGAAACTAAGGCCCAGAGAGTTAAGTATTTGCCAAAGGCCAAACATTTAATTTAATAGAAGTAAGGGTCTTGGGGTGCCTGGATGGTTCAGTTGGTTAAGCATCTGCCTTTGTTCGGGTCAGGTCATGATTTCAGGATCATGAGATCAAACCCTGCATCAGGCTCCACGCTCAGCACAGAGTCTTCTTGAGATTCCTGCCTCCTTCTCCTCCCCATGCTCGTGTACTCTCGTGCCCTCTACCCCTACCCCCACCCCAAATAAATAAAATCTTTAAAAAAAAAGTCAGGGCTTTTTTCCACCTTCCATTCCTTTTACAATTTTGCCTCACTTGTAGATCCCTCTACCTAAAGGTGTTTATGCATCAGAAAAGAGGTGTTCAGGATAGCATCTTTGCCCATCCAACTAGTTTTTGGGGCTAAGAAGGTAAGACATAGTATGCTGTAAGCTTTGAATGCTTTGAGTTGTTTTCCGCACTGCCGGTGTGGTAAGTAAGACCTTTGAAAGTAGTAGTCACAGAAAGGTCTTAGATAGGACCTAGACCTGAAGCCTGGTATATCCAGGATAGAAAGAATGTAATAAAATCTTTTCTTTTTTCCTTGAAGATTTATTTTTATTTATGTGAGAGAGAGCGAGCACGAGCAAGGGGAGGGGAAAAGGGAGAGAAAGGGGAAAAAACTCCCCACTGAGCACAGAGCCTGTCTCAGGGCTTGATTCCAAGAACTTGGGATCAGAAATCAGAACTTGGATGCTTAACTGTGCATCCGACTCTCGGCCATCTAGTCGCCCCTGCAATAAAATCTTTATAGGCCACAATAGTAGTAGGTTATTTGGTCCTAAATAATTTTTATTTATGGTACTTGTTCACCTCATTTCTTTTTGGGCTAGTATGGTTTGTTTTCCATTTTGATTTCTATTTATCCTATAAATACTAGGTGTAAATTAATACTAATTTGAAGAAAATGAGTTATGTAACAATACAGGAAAACTAGAAGGAAGTTACATTCTTCTACAGCTTATGTAACTGAACAGATGCTTTGAAATCAGTGATGCGAAACAATCTTCTATAAGCCTCGTTACCCTTCACTGAGATATCTTAGTTACTTCATCTGTTTGATATGTAAAAGTGGCCTGCAGTGGCAGGCTCACTGTTTTCTTTTTTTGTGACTCTCAACAAACTTGGGAATTTGCAAAAGCAACGGTTGTAGGTATATGACAAAGTAATTCATCATTAAGAGCCATTACCTTGATTATTTTATTTTATTTTATTTTATTTTATTTTATTTTTTTAAAGATTTTATTTATTTGACAGACAGAGATCACAAGTAGGCAGAGAGGCAGGCAGAGAGAGAGGAGGAAGCAGGCTCCCTGCCGAGCAGAGAGCCCGATGCGGGGCTCGATCCCAGGACCCTGGGATCATGACCTGAGCCGAAAGCAGAGGCTTTAACCCACTGAGCCACCCAGGCGCCCCTGATTATTTTATTTTTAAAAGATTTTTATTTAGTCATTAGAGAGACAGAGCACATAAGCAAGGGGAGAGGGAGAGGAAGAAACAGATTCCCCACTAAGCCAGCCTAGGAGCCCAAGGTGGGGCTCGATCCCAGGATCTGGAGATCATGACCCAAGCCAAAGATAGCTGAGCCACCCAGGCACACCCCTTAATTATTTTCTAACACAATAGAAATATGTTAGCTGATAAGGCTTTGTAAATTTATAATGCAACTAATACATAAATGCAACAGAGAAAAAATCCCAAATAAATACAATGCAAATAGAAATTCGGGAGCATTTTATTTAATGTGATGAGTATGCTGTCTTTATAAGTTCATTCCAGTCTGTGATACACCAGGGCAATTCTCACATGTCTGATATACTATTAACCCGTGTTTCTTGTGTTCTTAATTTGATTGAGTATTTAAAGTACTTATTTAAAGTACTAATTAGTACTACAGTGATTCTGTTTTCTACAGTCTTACTCTTCCAAAAGAATGATAAAGTTAATGTCTCCTAAGCATTGTTTAATTTTTATGAAAAATTAGTTTTATGTTCTTTTATTCTCAAGTATAACTCAATTTCTGATTCAGGGTTTTTAGAAAGCAACTGACACTATCCAGATATTTTTCTTGAATGCATCAAATTTTGGGGGGGACATAATGGTTAAAAGGTTGAGACATGACAGTAATAATAAAAAAAATAGACAAAATATATGAAACTGTTTTTCAAGACATCAAGGAATGAAGTACATGAACCCTCAAGGAGAGGAAACAAGGTGAGTTCTATGATTGCTCCAACTTACTACCTTGAGAGAGTTTTCCCGCTGCATCACAGGGAGGAGGAAACAGGGAGAGAGAGCCTGGTGGAATCTGATGAGATAGTTGAGAGTCTGGTGAAACCGATGTGGTTAGAGTTTGCAGCACAGAGTACTAGAGAGAAGAGAGTTGCACAGGAAAAGAACTCTAAAAACTCCTTGAGTTTTCAGGTGAATACTAATCAGTGCATGTAGCTGAGGATATTAATTACCTGAGGCTGAGTAAAAGATTACTGGGAGTAATAGAGCATCTCCAAAAGGGCTGGGAATAATAGCTGCACCCACAAGGCAGACTAGAAAACCTCAATGTTCTCAGAGCATTGGGTAGAGTATATTGATGGGTTTCACCTCAGTTGTGGGGAGTAATTTGTCCTTGGTTGAGCATTGTTCTCTCTTGTGTTTAAAGCAAGACCTGAAAGCAATAAATCCTTTCCAAGTAACTGTACTAGAACAAAGATTTGCAGGAATGCAAAAACATCCAATACCCAGAAAGATAAAATTCCTAATGTCTAGCATCCAATCAAATACTATCAAAGATGTAAATAAGTAGGAAAATAGGACCCATAATCAGACAAATCAATTGAAACTGACACAGATGTTAAAATTTGCAGACATTATATTGTAACTCTTCCAATTGTTGAAAAGTTTAGAGACACAGAAGATGGAAAAAGAATCTTCTAGATGTGTGAAATATAAAACACCCGGTGGGAATAATGGCAGACTTGACGTCCAGCAGAAAAGATTCATGAGTTTGAAGACCTATTAATGGAAACTCCAAAATCACAGAAAATTTTAAAAAGCATCTAATGTACTATAATAGACTAAGAAGTGGAGAAGAAATATGAAGAAACTGTTGAAGGAATGAGCGCTAAAAAGTGTCTAAATATGACGAAAACTATAAACTTATATAGATTTAGGATCAATGAGTCTCAAGTACAAGAAGCATGAAAAAACGGGCGCCTGGGTGGCTCAGTGGGTTAAAGCCTCTGCCTTCAGCTCATGTCACGATCCCAGTGTCCTGGGATCGAGCCCCGAATTGGGCTCTCTGCTTAGCGGGGAGCCTGCTTTCTCCTCTCTCTGCTTGCCTCTCTGCCTACTTGTAATGTCTGTCTGTCAATTAAATAAATAAAATCTTTAAAAAAAAAAAAGCATGAAAAAACAGTACACCAAGGCACCTAATTGTTTCATACCAGTGAAAGAAAGGAAAAAAGAAAAGACCAGAGAGTAAATGCACTATCCAAGTAATTTGGAAACAAGGTTAAAATATGAGAATGACCTCAGATTTCTTTCAGGAAACAAATTGTAGAAGTTGACATACATAGTGTATTAGAAAGCACCTGTCAGCCTAAAATTATATGCCCAGAGAAAATGTGTTTTAAAAACAAAGGCAAGGGGTACCTGGGTGGCTCAGTGGGTTGGGCCTCTGCCTTTGGCTGGGGTGGTGATCTTGGGGTTCTGGGATCAGGTCCCGCGTTGGGCTCTCTGCTCAGCAGGGAGCCTGCTTCCTCCGCGCGTGCTCTCTGCCTGCTGCTCTGCCTACTTGTGATCTTTCTCTGTCAAATAAATAAATAAAATCTTAAAAAAAAAAAAAAAAAGGCAAGGGGCACCTGGGTGTGGCTCAGTCTGTTAAGTGCCTGCTTTCTGCTCAGGTCATGATCTCCGTTTCCTGGGATCGAACCCCATTCCTGAGATCGCTGCTCAGCAGAGTCTGTTGCTCCCTTTCCCTCTGCCTCTTGCCCCTTGCTTGTTGTGCTCTCTCTCAAATAAAACCTTGAACAAAAGGGGCACCTGGGTGGCTCAGTGGGTTAAAGCCTCTGCCTTCAACTCGGGTCATGATCTCAGAGTCCTGGGATCGAGCCCCACATCAGGGTCTCTGCTCAGCATGGAGCCTGCTTCCTCCTCTCTGCCTGCTTCTCTGCCTACTTGTGACCTCCGTCTGTCAAATAAATAAATAAAATATTAAAAAAAAAAAAACCTTGAACAAAAATAAAAACAAAGGCAAAATACTCTTTCAGACTAAAGGTGAAAGAATTAATCACTAGCAGGTCTATTACACGAGAAATTTTAAAGGAAGTCAAGTCTTTTAAGGCTGACAGGAATACACTAGAGACCAAAAAACAGGTCTGCAACTTGTTACTTAACTGCCGTAAGCTATGGATTGTATGTTTTTTTTTTTCTTCCAAGATTTTATCTATTTATTTGGCAGAGAAAGAGATCACAAGTAGGCAGAGAGGCAGGCAGAGAGAGGGAGAAGCAGGCTTCCCACCGAGCAGAGACCCCGATGCACGGCTCGATCCCAGGATTCTGAGATCATGACCTGAGCTGAAAGCAGAAGCTTAACCCACTGAGCCACCCAGGCGCCACTGGACTGTATGTTTTTTAAAAAGATTTTATTTATTTGAGAGAGAGCATGCTCACGAATAGGGATGAGGGGCAGAGGAAAAGGGAGAAACAGGCACCACTGAGCAGGGGGCCCTACGGATGGGCTTGATCCCAGTACCCTGAGATTATGACCTGAGCAACTCAACCAACTGAGCCACCCAGGTGCCCTGGATTGTGCTTTTTTTTTTTTTTCCCCCCCAGGGCTCCCATATAGATGATTATTAAAGCTGGTATTGGGTGCATGATGGTGTTCATACTATTGTCTCTATTTTTTTTTTCTATTAATATTTGAGATTTTCCATCATAGAATTTTTTTTTAATTTACATTACCCGACAGTATATTATCTACAATAAGTGAATCTAATTCAGTTTCATGTGAGGCTGTGTTTAGATGACAGGAATCCTGTACTAACTGATCTTGTAACATATGTCCGACAAAGTGTTACACAGTTCTTATCAAACTGGATTTTGAAATCTCTACAGACTACAATAATAAGTATTGCTTCTAAGTGTTCCATAATAGTTTAAAAAGAAGAAACGAAAAAGTTACTGTGCTGTCACTCTGCATAGGTTTTAATTAATTAGCTGGGACTTAAAAGTATACACATATATTCAAACATGCTGGAAGAAAATATGTGCATTGTTTTCCCTTCTGTCTTGCAGTATGCTTTAAAGATGATGTGTTTTGTTTTTTTTTTTAAGATATTTGTTATTTATTTGACAGAAAGAGAGAGGTCACAAGTAGGTAGAGAGGCAGGCAGAGAGAGAGAGGAGGAAGCAGCCTCCCTGCTGAGCAGAGAGCCAGATGCAGAGCTCAGATCCCAGGAGTCTGGGTTCATGACCTGAGCCGAACGAAGGCAGAGGCTTAACCCACTGAGCCATCCGGGTGCCCCTGATAATAAGGTTTTATCAGTAACAATGGTGGACTGACTAAGAAATTAGATTGGGGACCTGAATGCATTTCCCTCCTTTATCAATAATCTTAGCTTGTTTCCAAGTAGCTTTTTAATTTTGTATATCTTATGCTCTTATTTTTAAAATACCAATAATTTTTCTAAACGAGTATGAGTTCTTTTTTTTTTTTTAAGGTTTTATTTATTTTTTGGCAGAGACAGTGAGCAAACACAAGCAGGGGGAGTGGGAGAGAGAGAAGCAGGCTTCCTGCTAGCAGGGAGCTCGATGCAGGGCTCGATCCCAGGACCCTGAGATATGACCTGAGCTGAAGGCAGACATTTAATGACTGAGTCACCCAGGCACCCTAAAATACCAATGATTTGATAAACTCACACATTAAATTATCTTTATTATAATCTTTTATACTTTTACATTTTAAAATGTAGCTTGAATAATGGCACCTGGCTAGCTCAGTTTGTGGAGCATATGACTCTTGATCTTGGGGTTGTGAATTTGAGCCCCCCACTTTGGGTGTAGAGATTGCTTAAAAATAAAATCTTTAGGGGCACCTGGGTGGCTCAGTGGGTTAAAGCCTCTGCTCAGGTTATGATCCCAGGGTCCTGGGATCGAGCCCTGCATTGGGCTCTCTACTTGGCAAGGAGCCTGATTCCCCTTCTCTCTCTCTGCCTCCCTCTCTGCCTACTTGTGATCTCTGTCAAATAAATAAATAAAATATTTTTTTTAAAAATAAGTAAAATCTTTAAAAGGGAATAAAAAAAGAATGTAACTTGAATGAAGTAAAGATTTGCTGTTTAAAGTAAACATTTAAAAAAATAAAAATAAAATAAACATTTTTCTCCATATTGTCATTATTTTATATTCCAGATCCAGGGGTTGAGCTCGAACTCTGTTTTCAATTCATACTTAAAAAAATTTTTTTTATTAACTTTTTTTAAAAGTGATCTCTGTGGGGTGCTTGGGTGGCTCAGTCATTATATGGCTGCCTTTGGCTCAGGTCATGATCCCAAGGTCCTGGGATTGAGTGCTGAATTGGGCTCCCACTCAGCTGGAAGCCTGCTTCTCCCTTTCCCACTCCCCCTGCTTGTGTTCCCTCTCTGGCTGTCTCTCTCTCTCTCTCTCTCTGTGTGTGTCAAATAAATAAAGTTTAAAAAAAAAAAAAGTAATCTCTGTTCCCAACATGCAGCTCGAACTCATGACCTTGCGACTGAGAGTGGATGCTCTACCAACTGAGCCAGCCAGGTGCTCTGTCACTTCATACTTTTTATTTATTTTTTAAAGTATGGTTTATGTGCAATTTGTATTAGTTTGATTAAAATGTTACAAGTTACAGATTTGAAAATGTCACACTACACATGGACTGAACATCTGTAGCTGAAAATCTTGATACTTTCTGTCAGCAGCAGATGAAATGCCTTCACACATTAAACCACAAGTAATTGGAATTTATTAACCAACACTTAATTGTACAATTATTAGCCTTCCCAATAAAGCAATAATTAAATTGGCCATCTTATACCAGGAAAACAAATGAAAAGGCAACAAACTATCCTAACAATTCATATTTTATTTATTACCTACTTTCCATTACTTGTTTCTCATAACAGTTGTCAAGGATGATTGTGGTATTATTGCTCAGACTTTAAGCAAGTTGCTTTGGCATTTTCTGTAAAGAGATTTGCTGCTTTCAATTCACAATTAGCTTGTGACCCAGTGTTTATGAAAGCACTATCCTATGCCATTTAATTTGCATTTAGAGGCAGTGTAAGGCTTTGCTTAGTCTCATTTGAAGGCAATGATGAGTATTTCCAGATCTACATGTAAAATAGGAGGATGCTGCTACTTAGTATAAAACTCATAAAGGATACAAGTTGTTCGGGACACCTAGGTGGCTCGGTAGGTTATGTGTCTGCCTTGGGCTCAGGTCATGACCCAGTCCAGCATCGGCATTGGACTCCTTGCTCAGCGGAAAGTCTGCTTCTCCCTCTGTCTCCTACTCTCCTTGATTGTGCTCTCTCTCTGACAAAATCTTTTAAAAACATACAAGATGCTTAACATGTGTTAAATAAAACTTCATTTTAAGAAATACTGAATTTCTGTAGAAAATGCCAAGTGTTATATTAAGCACTTATTTTTTAAATAAAGATTTATTTATTTATTTATTTAGAGAGCACAAGGGGGAAGAGGGTGAGAGAGAATCTTGAGCAGTCTTCCCATGGAGTGCAGAGCCCATCATAGGGCTCAACCTCACAGCTCCAAGATTGTGACCTGAGCCAAAATCAAGAGTTGGATGCTTACCAACTGAGCCACCCAGGTTCCTGCTAGGCACTTTCATGATGTTTTATCATGGATTGCCATAAAGGTTAAAGACCTTGCCCATGACCATGTGATGGTTCAGTGAAAGAGCCAAAGAACCCAAGTACTATGACATATATTCAAGTGTCTTTTGCACTTACCATGGTTCAAATCATTAAGCATGGAATGAAATTTCCTGATTAATAGTTTGAATTTGTAAAAGTACTAATATAATTTATAATTTCCCTTTAAACTGAGAGGTATTCAACAACTAGTAATTTCTTTTTAAGTGAGTCTTAGTTAATGCCAGTGACCTGAAAACAGTGCCAATGTTTAAAACCCTAATCTAGTTAGCAATTTGGGGGAAGTGTTCTGCATTAATACCTTGTGGCCTAACAGGCTGCACTTTCATCAAAATGACAGCAAACAACAAATACCTTATATATTTAAAATGTGAAAAGTCATGTCAATCTAAAAGATTTACATTATATGGATGAGATAACTAAATGGTTTTTGTTTGTTTGTTTTTTTAAAGATTTTTATTTATTTGACAGAGAGAGATCACAAGTAGGCAGAGAAACAGGCAGAGAGAGGGGGAAGCAGGCTCCCGGCTGAGCAGAGAGCCCGATGTGGGCCTGATCCCTGGACTCTGGGATCATGACCTGAGCCGAAGGCAGAGGCTTAACCCACTCAGCCACCCAGGCGCCCTGTTTGTTTGTTTTATCCAAAATGTGTTTATTGGGATAGTTTCTCATCTTGATTCAGGGCTTTTAGTGCTCCATCCTTCTGTAAGCCTTTCTTTCCTCTTGTAGGCTGCCAAAGGACAGTGGAACAACCAACACACAAAACTACCATTTATGCATGGTTAAAAACCATGGTGATTTTGTAGCATCCTGGGCTCTTTCATGTCCATGAAATAGGAGGTGGGGCTCTGCACCAGGTGCTTCTTCTTGTTCTTCCTCTTCTCTGCTGGGGAGTGAAAGAAGGAGGTCCTTCTCGAGGGTCATGTTCTCATGGGGAGGTCGTCACCACCAGGTAGTCTTTTTTTTTTTTTAGATTTTATTTATTTGACAGAGATCACAAGTAGGCAGAAAGGCAGGCAGAGAGAGAGGAGGAAGCAGGCTCCCCGCTGAGCAGAGAGCCCGATGCAGGGCTCAATCGCAGGACCCCGGGATCACGACTTGAGCCGAAGGCAAGAGACCCCAACCCACCGAGCCACCCAGGTGCCCCACCAGGCAAAAAGAGTGTGTCAACAGGAACTTGAGGCAATTCTGTCCGCAGTGGGCCACAAGAAGAGTGAATCAGCTTCCTCTTGCTTCAGCGGAAGGGTTTGGCATACAGTCATGAACACTTCACTTGTGACCCAGATTCCTTTGGAGGGAGTCCTTTGGAGAACATAGATGTACATATACTGTAGTCAGAGTTCTGGCAACAGCCAAATGCCTCTTAGGTGAGAGCTCGTGTATTTGGTTTTTTCCTTAAAGGCCAGAATTTCTGTGTAATTTGGATTGAGGGCCAGAGAGTCTTATCCTAAATTTCTGTTCCTTTCCTCAGATAAACTTTAGCTCTTCTCAAGTGGCATAAAAATCACTTTTATTACATTTAAAAACATTTACTATGATTTTCGTATGAACAAATCTCCATGCTAGGCAGAGGAAAATGGGAAACAGCTGTAGCTTAGAGCATATACCGTGAGCATTCCCTGTGGGCACTCTGGGACTCAGGTAATATTAAACACACCTAGAAGACTGGTAGGATGTCCCCGCAAAAAGTTTTGACAAATTTGCTGAATAACTTAAGCAAGGCAGATCATCTGAAGGGAAAAAGAAATGAGTTGGATGAGTACTAAAACTACTGTTGGAGTGAAGGAGGGATTCTGAATATGATATACCTCAAATTTGTCCTGGCTCAGACCCCTGAGAGTGTATCTGGTCCCCAGGGAACTAGAGGCAACCCTACTTCAAAAGTATTTCACAAGGAAGAAGGCACCTAAGTTCATGATGACCATTGGAATACAGGATTCAGAGGAAGAATGGGAGATACACAGTGGCTCATTTGTCATGTGGGGTAGCAGTTTAGCTACAATGGGAGAGAATCTGCTACTGAGCATGTGGGAGACATTCCTGGGGAGTCAGGAGCATTTGCAGTATGGCAGATTTTGCTGAAGCTACAGGTCCTGTACTTGCTAGAGGAGCAATGAATCATTAAGATTAATATATTAATGATATCTTGACCTCATTTGTACCTGTGGGCTCTTGGGGCCTGGGATATATAGTTATATAAGGATGAACAAAAGTGTCCCTACTTTGACAGAGGGCCCACTTTAGTGAGGAAACAGACACATTCATATCAATGAAAATAAAATGCAATGTATTCGCCATTGTAAATGAAATACTGCACTGGATGCCTTATTGAACAGCACATAGGAGTATATGGGTCCTATTCTGTAGAAATTGGGATGCCATTACACGTTTTAACTAAGGCAGAGTCATTTAGCTTATCTATGTTTTAGAAATACTTCTGACTGGTCTGGTAGAAGGATTGAATGAGAAGAAGCTAAAATCAAGGAGACTTCGTTCAATCAGGTCAATTGGGCCTAAGTTAGGTGTATTAGAATGACTGGAGAAGAGGGGGTGCATCAGAGATGTTTAAGAGGACTACGTATCTTATTAGATATTGAAGTTATGGAGAGTAAGAGCTTTTAAAATAACTCAAAAATCTTTAGAGGCAGTATTTCCTTTTTAAAAAAATTTTGTAAGAAATTTCTACACCCAACGTGAGGTTTGAACCCAACCAAAAGATCAAGAGTCATGTGCTCCAGCCCCTGAGCCTATGAGGCACCCCTCGAGGCAGTATTATGTACACTAAAAGATACAGGGTCTGGGACTATTCTGCCTAGGTCTGAGTCATGACACTGATGTTCCAGGACTGCCTTGGGCAAATTGTGCATCCCGTCCATCTCTGTTCTTTCATCTGTAAAATGGGGATGATAATAGTACCCACACTTCATACAGTCATTCTGTGTGAATAAATATAATTTAATATAAAAGAAGCCCTTAGGAGAGTGCCTGGTACCCAGGTTTAGTGTACTATCATTATTCTAGCTAGGGTAGGTAACTGGATGAGCATCAGTAAAAGTCACTGAAATGAAAATACAGACTGGCAAACTCAGAGGACAGAGAAAATGGTGAGTTCATTCTTGGACGTACCGAATCTAGAGTTTCTGACTCATGGTAGTCACATACTGTTTGTTGAATATTAATAGAAATGAGCAGGTTTTTCCTTTTAAAAGTGCTTTGATCATATACGAGATACTGTCATAAGCTCTATACATGTATAATCTCAATTCTCACACAGTCCCTGTCAGATAGGTAGTATTATTTCCATTTTAGTTTATTTAGCAGAATAATGAACAGGTTTGCAGCTTAACAATATTAACAAAGGCCTCATTTCCCGAAAGTAAAAGAAGTTCTGATTTACTCTGCTGGTGGTGAGTAAGTAGACTAGTTGAGATTTGAACTCAGACACTCTGATTCCAAAGCTGGTGTACTGAATCACTACGATGGCTTGAACCATTTTGAAACCTTTGACCCCTAGTGTCTCTCTCTCTCTCTCTTTCTCCTTTAAGATTTTATTTATTTATGGGATGCCTGGGTGCCTCAATTGGTTGAGCATCTGCCTTGGGCTCGGGTCATGATTTGGGATTGAGTCCCATATCAGGCTCCCTGCTCAGTGGGGAACTTACTTCTCCCTCTCCCTCTGCCATTCCTTCTGCTTGTACTCTCTCTGTCTATCAAATAAATAAAGTATTTAAAAAAAAAAGATTTTATTTATTCATTTATTTGAAGCAAGGGGTGGGGAGTGGGTAGGAGCAGAGGGAGATGGAGAAAGAGAATCTTAAGCAAACTGTGCTGAGTGTGTAGCCCAGGGGCTCGACCTCACAACCGTGAGATCATGACCTCAGCCAAAATCAAGAGTTGGGTACTCAACTGACCAAGCTACCCAGGTAACCCCCCTTCCCTGAATCTCTTAATACTAGAGTCTATTAAGAAATGGCATCCTATTTTATAAAGTGTTGGATGTTTAATAATAAGAATATCTGTAATTTATTCTATGGCTATTATGGGTCAGGCATTACACATATATTGTCTTCAATTCTTCACAATACCCCATCACTGTGTTATAATAGGTACTTTATTTTATTTTATTTTTTTAAAAAATATTTTATTTATTCATTTGACAGAGAGAGAGAGATCACAAGTAGGCAGAGAGGCAGGGGGAAGCAGGCTCCCTGCTGAGCAGAGAGCCCGACGTGGGGCTCGATCCCAGGACCCTGAGATCATGACCCGAGCCAAAGGCAGTGGCTTAACCCACTGAGCCACCCAGGTGCCCCTATAATAGGTATTTTAAAGCAGTGGAAACTAAGGCTCAGAGATGTCCAAAAACTTGCCAAGAGTTGCATAACTACTGAGAGGAGAGGAGAGATTTGAGCTCAGGTCTATTTATTCCCAAAGTCTGTACTATTATCTTCCAAATTTAGCTACATTACATTTAATATATCATGTCACATTTTGCAAGTGACACCATGAATTCCATGAATTATACAACCATGTTGTCAAGTTCAAAAAACCGTTTTAATTATGGAAGCATAATAACTGGAATAGTATTTTTCAAATTTCAGTTACATAAGAATCATATACAGAGCCTGAGACTTTACCCCCAAATGTATCGAATCAAATGTTCAAAGGTTGAGTCTTAGAAATCAGATCTTTAAAAGGACCTGATATGGTTCTAATGAAGGTTCTCCAAGGACCATGTTTTGAGGAATGTTGCAAGGATGGGGTTGGTTCAGGTACTCTTGGCATCTGAGCTCTCTAGGTGAAATCTTTTTATTTTTTGGAAAAAATTTTTTTTAAAGATTTTATTTATTTCTTTGTCAGGGAGAGAGAGAGCACACACAAGCAAGGGGAACTGTAGGCAGAGGGAGAAGCAGGATCTGCTCTGAGTAAGTAGCCTGATGTGGAACTTGATTCCAGGACCCTGGGATTGTGACCTGAGCCAAAGGTAGATGCTTAACCAACTGAGCCACCCAGGTGTCCCTGGGTAAAATCTTATGGCACTTTTATTGCCAGTACCATAGCTTATTACCTCTAAGTTATTATTTCAGATCTTCTATTGTTAATTTAGCTGATTGCAAGCACTTAGCTAAGAAACTTGAAGCCATGTGTGCTCTGCCTCATGTTCTGTCAATATATTATTTCCCACTCCCTCCGTGCCTTTTTCACGGATGAAACTCCCAGCAAAGCTGTATGGAAGAACTTGCACTTCACAGAAAATTAACTATGATAGCTGTGTAAGAGGAAGAGCATTGCAGCATGGTGAAAACATCAGACCTGGCTTCGAGTCCTACTTCTGCCCCTTTGAGCTTTGGTTCCAGTAATATTGGTTTGGCAGAACCTACTTCACAATGTCGTGAGAGAATGGGGTGCCTGGTGTAGAGTTAAGATCTCAATAATTGGTGGCTATCATCAATGCTTAATACACCCTTGTGTTTAGAGAGGAAGACCGTAGAAGTACTATGCTGTATGCAAAGAGAGGGTTATCATTTCTTCTGAACTGGTTCACTTAGAGGTTGGCAAGATTAAGTGCATGTAAATCTGTAATTGTGAATGGAACTAATCACAATAAAATGCATCGCACGTAAACTAATTACAGTTAGACTAGTTACACAAAGAAAATAATGGTTGGGTAAAGGTCAACTAACTCTGATAGACTTATCTGGGTGGTTGGTGATTGATTTCCCATAATAGGTAAGCAGTTGTCTGGGAGAGTCCTTTTTGCATGTGTTGGAGATTATATGTATTAATTACTTATCCCCCCTTATCACTCTCAAAATTGTCCCAGAAAGGGACATGCCCAAGGTCCCATGGGTAGGTAGGCAGTGACAGAGGTAAAATTAGAACTTTGGTCTATGTTTTATGTATTAACCAGGCCATTAAAAACCAAAAAAGCTATTAGTTAATGGGAAGCAGAGGTGTGTATGACCTGTTTCTTTCTGCTGTCAGCATTTAAAAATTTACCAGGAGTTGCCTTATATAACTCCAGATACTGTGTTTTGAGTTTATGAGGGTTTTAAAAAACGTCAGCGGTAGGAGGAAGAAAACAGAACCAGTACTTCCATAAATCCCCCCCACACCCGTGGGGATTAAGCAATTGCCTGCCAGATTTCATCATTACAATAAATGTAAGCCTGACAATTTACAGGAAGCTTATCGGTCCTTTCCATTCCAGAAACTTGTGATGCTTTTCCTCACTACATGGTACAAACAGCTGAATCAAATTGTCTTTAAGAGTAGCCACCTTTCCCTCAGGCTATATATACTGCACCATCCTGTTCCATGCAAGTTAGCCCATAATAGGGCCTTTGATTGAAAGTCAAGCAGTTGGTGCTGACTTGGCAATATTTACTGAGAACAAAATAAGTGACACATAGGTATGTTTAAGAAATGGAAGGCTCTTGTCTGTTTGGAATTTTTGCAAAGAAACATTATGAACCATTATACACATTATATGTCCATATTTATAATGAAGCAAAATCTGGTCTTAGCATATCTGAACTACTAATCTTCAAAAGGTAACCTAAGGACTGAGACCATTCTGTATTTGGACACCTATAGTTTATGGTGTAGCCCGTATTCTTTGCGTGGTTACTTTTGGCTTCAGTTCAGAGATTGAGAGCACATATTAGTCATTTAGTTTGTTGACATAAACTAATGACAAAGTTGTCTTTTGGTGTAGGGTTAAGTGCATGTTCTGGGATGAGTAAGACATAGATTTATATCCCTGATTTTCCACTAACTGGCTCTATGACCTTGGACAAGTCAATAACTGTCTAAACATAATTTCCCTTTTCTGCCAAGTGAGAAAAAAAAATAAAACCTTCCACATATAGTAGTTTTAAGGATTAGACATGATAATTCATTGAAGAATTTATAGTGCCTAGTACATAGAAAGACCTTAATACATTTTAATTACTGCTTTCTTCTCTTTCCATCTATATATTTTTCTTTCCTTTATTCCTTCCCCTACTCTGTTTTTCCTAATTTTTATTTCTATCAATTTGTTTCTTTTTTCTTTTATGCTTCTTCCTTTTCTCAGTTCTTCTGTTATCCTATGCCTTTGTACAAGTCCAAGCAATTCTTTTTCTCATATATGAGACCCCTATCTCTAGGGGAGACAGGGCCACCCCTTGAAAAAGGGAACAATAAGTTGTGTCTGTATTCCAGTCTGATGCCCTATTCTTTTAGTCAAGAATGGGAAGCATGTGTTCCAAAAATGCAAACTTGAAGTTCTGGAAAGGGATACTGAGGCTCACTGTGGACACAATGGGCCAATGAACAGGAAAATGCCCAATGTGGCAGATATTCCCCAACTCAATCCCCTTCTGCGCCCCCCACCCCTGAATTTCTAAGACTTTAAAAAATTTATTTATTTATTTATTTATTTGTCAGAGAGAGAGAGAGAGGGATTGAGAGAGCAGAAGTGGTCTTCCTTACTGAGCAAGGACGCCTGATGTGTGACTCAGTCCCAGGACCCTGAGATCATGACCTGAGCTGAAGGCAGATACTTAAACATCTGAGTCACCCATGCATCCCCAAAATTTCTAAGACTTTTGAAAGATCTGGCAGCAGCCCTGGAACCCTGGCTGGCTCCGGAGGCCCTGCCCAGGTGAGGCGGGTCCTATGTGTGTGTAGTGCAGGAAGTGCCATAGGGGCTTGGTGGTCAAAGGAGTAGAACCCAGCTAGAACTCACTGGAATGGCTTTCTCGGGACCAGCGGGGAAGCCCCATGTCAGAAGAATAGGACTGTGAGGAGGAAATATAGGCCAAGTTCTCCAGGCACAGTTACAGCAAGCATCCTTGTGTTCTCTCTGTGGGGTGGGATGGACCTCAGACACTGGATATAGCTCTGTCATTATGGATCTTATGGTGATTAATGTTAATTAAACCGAAATCTTTAGAACAAAAGAAAACCCAATTTTGTTTTTGTTTTTCTTTTCTTTCTTTCTTTTTTTTAAACATTATTTATTTATGTATTTATTTGACAGAGAGAGAGAGAGAGAGAGTGAACACAAGCAGAGGAAGCAGCAGAGGGAAAGGGAGAAGCAGGCTCTCCACTGAGCACAGAGTCCCACGTGGAGCTCCATCCCAGGATCCTGGGATCATGACCTGAGCTGAAGGCAGATGCTTAACCAAGTGAGCCACCCAGGCATCTCTAATTTTGTTTTTCTTTCTTTTCTTTTCCTTTTTTTTTTTTTTAAGATTTTATTTATTTATTTGACAGAGAGAGACAGTGAGAGAGGGAATACAAGCAGGGAAGTGGGAGAGGGAGAAGAAGGCCTCCTGCTGAGCAGGGAGCCCATTGTGGGGCTCGATCCCAGGATGCTGGGATCATGACCTGAGCCGAAGGCAGATGTCCAATGATTGAGCCACCCAGGTGCCCCATATTTTGTTTTTTACATACAAAGTTAGGGGAAATTTTTTGCTAAAATTTTATTATTTATTTATTTTTGGAATTTATTATTTGAGAGAATGCACACGCAGGGGGAAGGGCAGAGGGAAAGGGAGAGAGAGAATCTTAAGCAGTCTCAATGCCCATCTCATAGCTCCATCCTCAAGCTCATGACTCTGAGATTGTGACCTCAGTGGAAATTAAGAGTGGGGTGCTTAACCCACTGACCCACTCAGATGCTCCCTTTTAGCACCTTTTATTTTTTATTTTTTAAAGATTGTATTTATTTGATAGAGGGAGAGAGAGCATGAGAAGGGAGAAGCAGACTCCCCAGGGAGCTGGGAGCCTGTTGTGGGACTCGATCCCAGAACTCCAGGATCATGACCTGAGCTGAAGGCAGTGGCTTAACCAACTGAGCCACTCAGGCATCCCCTTTTAGCACCTTTTAAATGTATTTATAAAATACAATTATCAGATTATAATGTGTCCATTTCTGTATTTCTGGCATTAAAAGTAAAGCATGTTCATTTAAAACATCAGAAAGAATAGAAAAAATGCAAAAGAGGGAGGGAATCACCTATAATTCTTATCACTCAGAAGAGACTTATTAAGATTTTTCCTCATTTACTTCCTATCCTTCATATGCATTTTATAAACATGGTGTGGATTATACTGTAAGCACAATTTTGATCCTACTCTTTTCAACTAACATTGTACCAGACCCATTTCTCTGTGTCATTAGAACACTGTCCCTTCCCTCAAAGATGCTTCCAGTCCTATGGGAAAGATGATTGTGGACCAAAGGGCAGTGTACAAAGAGAAACCAGAGGTAAAGCAGATGTATAAAACAGGTTAGATAAAAGTTTTAAGATAAATATAAAATGGCTCTGTGCAATTAGCACTGTTGCTATTGATTATTTAAAATCAAACATTTTTAATAGTATTTTTAAAGATTTAAAATTTATTGCCTAAATTCTTTTAAAAATTCTTATTAATAATTTTTTATAACTAAGAGCAATAGGTGAATGTAGTAAAATATTAAAACTGTACCAAAGGGTACATATTTAAAAAGTATTTAACTGCTTCCCATCCCAGAATCCCTGCTTACAAATTTCTATTTTTATCCTAGAAACATACTTTTTCTTTTTCAACACAAAAGAAATCATATTTAACAAAATGTTCTCTACATTGTTTTTTTTTTAACTTAGAAAATCTTGTTTTCGTTCTGTATCAACAAACATAGATATATCTTGTGCTTTTTAAACAGATGTATATTTGCCCATTGAATGAATGTGCTATAGTTTATTTATCTGATATCCAGTATCCTACCAAGGGACATCTAGTTGTTTCCAGTTTTTTGTTTGTTTGTTTTCTTGTCATTAGACAAGAAGTTTTGTTATATCTTTTTTTTTTAAAGATTTTTAAAATTTATTTATGTGACAGACAAAGATCACAAGTAGGCAGAGAGGCAGGCAGAGAGAGAGAGGAGGAAGCAGGCTCCCCACTGGGCAGAAAGCCCGATGTGGGGCTCGATCCCAGGACCCTGAGATCATGACCTGAGCCGAAGGCAGAGGCTTTAACCCACTGAGCCACCCAGGTGCCCCAGTTTTGTTATATCTTTGTGACAAACTTTTCTTTCCATAGTGTTACAGGTTGCATTTTGTTCCCCTAAAACTTGTATGTTGAAGCCGTAACCCTCAGTACCTCAGAATGTGGCTATAGTTGGAGGTAGGCCTTTCTAAGAGATAAATTACATGAAGTGGTTATAGTGGGCCCTAATCCAATGTGACTGGTGTCCTTACACAAAAAGTAGATTAGGACATAGGCATAGAGGAAAGGCCCTGTGAGAACATGTGAGAAGGTAGCCATATGCAAGCCCATGAGGGAGGCCTCAGAGGATATCGAACATGCTGACACCTCAATGTTGGACTTTCAGAACGGTGAGAAAATAAATTTCTGTTGTATAAACTGTCCAGTCTGTGGTATTTTGTTATGGTGGCCCTAGCAAACTAATACGCACAGTGACTCATCTATAATTATATAGTGAACACGAATGGGGAATTAGCATTCACTATTTAAATTAAAAAAAGAAAGTGAGGGTTTGGGGCAAACTGAAGGTCTATATATATTTCATTTTTTGGAGGCTGTTTACATATAAGGTATCCTAAAGGAAAATGAAAATAAAGAAAGAAAGAAAATTAGCATCTGAGATTGCATTTCAAGTCTGGCTATCCTGTCTTTAACAATGCCCTCATGCCTACTGAAACCTGTACTCCTTGATCAGCCTAGCCTGCTGCAGCAAAATGTTGATTGGCTATTTTGACTGACAGTGAGGATGAATTTTGATACTGAGTTAAGAAGGGGATTCCAACTGTTTTTGCAACAGCAACATTCTTTCATTGCTTGTTTTCACAGCTCACCCCCTATTGGGGAAAGTGCTGTGTCACTCACATAAACAGAGTTAAATGCCTTAGAATTGACTTTCCTTGACCACTAATCCTTTCCAGGGCCCTCAAAACTAGGGTTGGAAAATACTAGTGAAGAGGATTAATGTCATATTTTTAGGTCACCACGGAATGATTTGGCATCTTTTTTTCCCCCTGTGGCATGCAGTTTTTCAGAGAGAATGAGAGCAGAAAGAAGTAACCGAAGATACACCAGGCACCATATGATGTGGATTTTGATTGCTCTGTTCACCTGCCTGTCCAGTCTCCCTGTGGTAGCTGATAGCTAGGTGGTCTGTTAGAACTTCTCTGTCATATATGAGAAGAAATCATAGACAGGTGAGTAAAGACAACCTTGGCCTCAGTAACAGTTCCTGATTGGCTGAGTTGCAGCAACCTATAATGATACTCCACTGATCAATGCCTTTCTGGGGCTAAAGTTTAATGTAAATCATTTGTTCTGGATATTGCAGATAAGTAATTGCTACATTACTCAGCATATGGAGCTAATGTTAACAGCTTCCTTCAGAGGGAAGAATGACCCACAGGACTTATTTTTTATCACTTTATTTCTTTCATTTTGTCATCTAAAACAAATTCCCTGAGATGGCCAGAGTCCAAAGGGGCTGTTATTACTGTTTAGCTGACTACACAGCTTCAAATTCTAGGTTACAGCAAAACTGTCTGGATGGATTTTTTTTTTTTTATTGTTGTGAAACACTTATTTAATGTGCTTCTTCTGGAGGTAATAGGTGAACAACACAGACACAAATAAGTATTGGGAAATAGAACATGGTGTATTGAAAGTTAAAATGAGGAAATTGCAGAATACACAGAACTTTCCTCATTCCTTCTTTTTTTTTTGTTTTTTTAAAGATTTTTATTTTTAAGTAATCTCTATACCCAACATGGGGCTCGAACCTTATAACCCCAAGATCGACCGTTGCATGCTCCACCAACTGAGCCAGCCAGGTACCCCTATTTCTTTTTTTATTCAATAGATATTGAGTCGCGGGGCACCTGGGGGTCTCAGTCCTTAAGAGTCTGCCTTTGGCTCAGGTCATGATCCCAGGGTTCTGGGATCGAGCCCTACATTGGGCTCAAATAGATATTGAGTACGAACTGTATGACAGGCATTGTTCTAAGTGCTGAGCATAAAACAAGGTGCATGTTCTCATGGAACTCATTTCTTCATATAACTGGTTCACCTGAGGTCTGATTCTACATTTTGAGACAGCTGGAGTGAAAGATCACAATGAATTAAAGAAATAGAGCAGAAATAAGAAAATGTCTTCTGGGGGATAATAAAAAACATAGAAGTAAAGCCCTAGTGAAAGAGCAGAGTTTAAAAGAAAGAAGAGAAAGGGGAAGAGGATGACAGAGATTAATATATATTCTATTACTTAAGTGTTAAATACTATTTCATTTCTTTTTTTTTTTTAAAAGATTTTTATTTATTTATTTATTTGGCAGAGAGAGCGTACAAACGGGGGAGCAGCAGGCAGAGGCAGAGTGAGAAGCAGGCTTCCCCACTGAGCAGGGAGCTCGATACCAGGCTCGACCCCAGGACCAAGCTGAAGGCAGATGCCCAACCAACTGAGCCACCCATGCGTCCCTGTTTCTTTAGGACAGATGGCATAAACCACATCTCTCTATGCCACACAACTAATACAGTGCCTGGGAGGGTAATACTGGACCTAGATTCATATGGCCAGATTATTCTGTTACTAATCTGTGGGATGCTAGGCAATTACCAGAATGTCTTCAAGACTTAGTTTCCTATAGAGCTACCTCACAAAGTTGTTTCATTTAATAATAACAGCTTACAGGTAGTACTTACTATGTGCCAGGTGCTAATATAAGCAGTTCAAATATATCAACGCTCTTAATTCGTGTAACAGTGCCATAAGGAGGTATTTGTTTTAGCTCAGACTGCTATAATGAAGATATCACAGACTGGATGAAACAACATAAGTTTATTTCTCATGGTTCTGGAAGTTGGAAATCAAAATCAGGGTGCCAGGATGGTGAGCCCTCTTCAGGCTTGCAGACTGACGATTTCTCCTCCCATCAAGCAGTGAAGGGGAGCAAGCTCTAGGGACTCTTAGAAGGGCAAGAATCCATCAAGAGGGCTTTAGAAGGGCAACAATCCATCATGACTTCATCTAATCCTGATTACCTTCCAAAGGCACACTCCTTTTACCCGCACATGGTGAAGCAAGGGGGTTTCAACAAATGATTCTGAGGACACAAGCATTTAGTCCATAGCGGTTTCGTCCCCATTTTCTAAATGAGTTAGCTGAGGAACAAAGACTTCATGCCGCTTATTCAAAGTCCTACAAGCAATAGCGGGCAAAACCAGTAATTTAACTTCATCTCCAGTCTGTGCATTAGAAATAAACAGATGCACTCTACTACAAGGCTCTTTCTCACCTTCTACTCCACCATTTCTTGAATATTCATGAAATCCCTATGTAGTCACGGAACTATGATAGGTAATAGGGATATAAAGAGTGAACAGAACGTATTTGGTTCTTGCCTTTCTGCAGTTTATAGTTATTAAGCAAATAACCAAACACTTCCAGGTTCTTAGCCTTTCCTGTTTTCTCCCATTTTTCTTGGACTCCCTTAGTCCTCCAGGCAACCAATTGAGAGTTGATCATGATCAGTAAAACTGGTAACAGGGTCTCCCTAGGTCTCTTCGACGGCTAGGGCAGGGGGAAATTGACCTGTGGGCAGGGACTGACCTTTTTCCTAGCAGTGACCTTGCTCATCTCCTTTCTTGGTGAGTCTCAGCTTAAAATGGAAGTATGTGTATCAAGTTTCTTTCTCGCCCTTCTGTGATAATTCGCCCTTTCCCCCCACCATCCAAGGCCTTTCTGACATCCCAGACCAGGTGTTCCTGTGCTTGAGGTACATTCTTGCCTCCTTGATCTCCAGGGCACATTTTTCCTTCCTTCCTTGGAAGCTCCAGAATTTCACGCTGCCCTCCCCTCTGGCCTGCCCTGGAGGAGATGGTGCCTCGCTCCCAGACCCAGCTTCGGTGCTCCCCCGAGAACAGAAGGGCGGCCATTGTCTGGTCTGCTCACGCGGCAGGGTTTCTCTGTGGGTGCTGAGTTCTCAGAGCCTCAGTCCTGGTCCACCCATTCCCGGAGCCTTTGACCAGTGGGCAGGCAGGTCAAGCCCGCCACTCAGGAGTGGCAGGGGTGCAAAGGGCGGCCAAGGAGGGCCCGGTGGGGCACAGAAGAGCCACATGGGCAATGGGCGTCACTGCCCGCGGCGCCCAGACTAAGGTCCTGGCCTGAGCTCGGCCATTGTGCTCGGCTGCCTCGGCCTCAAGGCCTAGTGGGCGTAGCGGCAGCGCTGAGAGCGCCCCCAAAGCGACAGCCCATCCCTTCAGATAATGTGTTTGATGTTGTGAAACAAATAGGGTAAAGACTTGGTTTCTTTCCTCGGCAAGCGAAGGGACCAAGGAACGAAAAAAGCGGAGGAGGTGGGTGAGAGCGCGAGCCGCCGCCGCGAGCCTGGTCACGTGGCCCTCAGGGACCGCATGGCGGCGGCCCGCGCGTCCCCGCGTCCCGGCTGGCTGAGTAGGCCGGGCGCGCGCGCCGACGGGGCGGGCGCATGCGCAGGGGGGCGCGCCGCCTCTGCCCCGCGGCGAGGGTGTCTATGGAGAGGCGGCGGCCGCGGCTGCTGAGGCAGAGGCTGAGGCAGTGGCGATGGCGCCCTTCCCCGAAGAAGTGGACGTCTTCACCGCCCCACACTGGCGGATGAAGCAGCTGGTGGGGCTCTACTGCGACAAGGTAACGGTGTGCAGAGCCTCTTGCTCCGGGCAGCGCGGGCCAAGAGGAGGAGCGGGCCGGTCCCTGGGCGGCCTGGCCTGCGCCGCGCCCGCAGTCCCCGGGGCCGCGGCGCACGGATTGCTGCCTGCGCAGCTGTCAGCGCCGCGCTCGCTCCCCGCATCTTCTCCGGGGAGCCCGCTTCCCGACCCGGCAGGCGGCCTCGGACGTGCCCTCGGGGGCCGCGGCGCGGCTCCTGCCCGGCTGCGTGCCCCTGGCGGAGGGCCGGGTTCCCTGCGGCCGCGCTGGGCCTCCGGCCCCTGCCCCCGCCCACTCAGGGAGAGGACCTCCTTGGCGCCCCACCGACCTTCGGGGACCCCGGGCCGGCCACCTGCGCTGGGCTTCCTATCCGCTTGGGCAGACCGTTTCTGCAGCTGTCCCCCGCCTGCCCCAGCAGCACCGCCCCTCATCCGGCTCCCGGCCCGTCTGGGGGCTCTCGAGTCTCTTTGCAAACACCCATCCATCCTCGGAACCTCTAGCTTATTTCCTGCCTCAATGGACAGCTTCTCTCAGCCCTGCTCATTTTACGCCCCAGCTTTTCACTGGCTTGATTGGAAAGAAAACCCAGGTTTCTCGGTCTAGGGACTGCAGAAGCTTCACTTTTCGTTTATGGTTATCTTTTTCCTCGCAACTTTTATTGTCCTGGAGCATTTACCCGGTGTAGATTTTGTTACAAGACCGCCGTTCTCTTTTGGAATTCTTACCGTGGGCTCGAATACAAGGGACCTCGGAAAAAGTTAGGTTTAACTGTGAGAACCTTTTTGGAGTGTTAATTGGTGCAGCGTTAACTGAAAAAGGACTTTTCTGGAGATGGTGCAGGACCTTTTTAGTGATTTTAAAACAGTATTAAGCGTCCACATTTTTACCAGTTTTACGTTGGGGGGAAGTCCACATATATCCTGAAAACTTCAGGCCGTCCTGTCTCGTGTAGAAATGAACCAAATAAAAAGCATTTAAACAACTATTGTTTAAGTATAGAAGTCAGCTCTGATGAATTTTCAGAAATTACATAGCATTAAGCGGAACCACTGTTGAGAGAAAAGAGGGGTTCTTAGAGCTCAGGGTAGTTGGAGGGTGCTCACAGGGTTCCATGCTAGGCCACATTCAAAACCAACACTTTAAAACGCATTCACTACCATCTTTTCCTCCCTCCATTTTGAAAATTAAAAAATACCTGGTTCAGATATACAGGTTTAAACAGGACAGTCCAGGACAGTGATTCTCAACCTTCGTTGCTGATCAGAATCATCATAAAGGCTGTTAAAAATCCCAGTGCCCAGACCACTGAAAATCAGCCTCTCTCAGGGTAGGACCCAGGCATCAGCTGTAATTTAAAGCTCCTAAGGTGAGTCCAGTGTGCAGCCAAGGGTGAGAACCATTTATCCCGGAGAAGCATAAGGAATGGGCAAGCCATAGCTTAAGCTCTGTAACTGTAAATTTTTTTTGAGATAGATTGCTATAGTGTTACTTCCTCTGGCTTTTGAACTTAGTTATTCTGACAGTATTCATTAATTGCAGGAAATTAAAAAATGGGAGATTTATTACTTTCTCAAAATTGGAAAGGGAAAGTTAGTGAGGACTAATGGAATAGGAGGTCGTCTCTGCAGTTTAGCCTGGAGAGCACCTGAAATTGTTATGGAAATTTTTGTGCATGTGTACACTTTGCTAGGGAGTCTGTGGCTTTCATCAAATGATTGTGACTCTTCCATAGTAGTTAAGAGTCACCATTTTACTTAGTTATGTGATAGATTAACCAGCCTCATACGGTGCCATTTTTTTTTTAACAGATTCTTTTTTTTTTTTAAAAGATTTTATTTATTTATTTGACAGACGGAGATCACAAGTAGGCTGAGAGACAGGCAGAGAGAGAGAGGTGGAAGCAGGCTCCCCACTGAGCAGAGAGCCCGATGCGGGGCTCGATCCCAGGACCCTGGAATTATGACCTGAGCCGAAGGCAGAGGCTTTAACCCACTGAGCCACCCAGGCGCCCCCATACGGTGCCATTTTAAAAAAAAACAATACCTCAGTCAAATAAGATTCTTTTCAGTAAATGTTTCCTCTTGAAGTATTTAAGAAAGCAGTTTCAATTTGACATAGCCTAAGTCAAAATAACCATTAATTCTTAATTATATATAGTTAATGAGCTTGCTGTGTATCTTCATCAAGGAAATTAAAAGTCCCGATTTTCCAAACTGTGGATCAGAGACCAAGGTGATTTAGGGGGGAAAAAGTGTATAGGAATTCTACATCAAGATTTCTTCTTGATACTGATAGCTAGTGGAAATCTCTCCTAGGATGTCCTTTGGGAGCTACAGTGGAGAAATAAGTGTTTAATGCTGGCCGAGTAATCTCAAAGGACTATTTTTGTATTCATTTGTCATCTGAAGTTTTGCCTTCACCATCATTTGGTTTGTAAAGACCATGGATATTCAATCCAAATAGCCTACAGTAGAACTTTATAAAATGAGAACTAGTTTTTGTACTCAAACTAAAAAAGATACAAGGTATGTTATTTCACTGTATTCTAAATGTTAATTCGGAATGTCAAGTAATTGTAAAGTGGTCAGTTTTATTTCCAGTATCAGACTTTTCAGGTACAATATATTTTAGAAGCATCCATGTATTTACTAGCATCAGCTCAATCATTTGTATGCTCAGACTAGTTTACGTAGAATAATTTATTCTTGTAGGACATTTTAAATATTGCTGTGTAATACCTAATTTAATCCTTTGCTCTTGGATTTCCTCTTATATTTATATAATGTTTTATGGAAAGATTTTCCCCTGTTATCCAGACAATAGTCCTTTGAGGTAGGTAAAGGAGGGGGTGTTTCTGTTTAATAGCTGGGAAGTCGTAGGCTTAGGTTAGCTAGACCCAGTTTACAAAAGCAGTTAGTTACAGATTCAGACGGAAACCCAAGTCAGGATCTTGATTTCCAGTTTAATTTTCTTGTATGAAACCAGAGTAGTTTCTGAAAAATTTTTTTGGTTAAAAGTCAGTTACGAAATCTTTTTCTAATTCATTGACCTTCCAAATTGGGATGATTTTAGTGAACATTTCATTGGATGACGTCTTTTTTCCAGTTTACTCCGATTCTTCAGTGTTTCCTCTAGTCCTCAAAATTCTTCCAGTAAGTGTGGAGTCCCTACTGTCTGTTGGCCCTGTGTTGTGTCTGCCAGCATTGGTGGTGCGATGTGGGGAATTTACAGTCTTACAATTGTTCTAAGGTGGAAATCCAAATGCAGTATAGTAGGAGCAGAGAGGGAAGTGTACAGTTAACTGTATATTAAAATGTCAGGAGTGGTCTTAAGATTTCCTTCAGCTGAGTTCTGAGAATAAAAAGTAAGTGGTGATTTTAAGGATGTGTATAATACAGAGATTCCTAGACTTACCTATAAGCCAGTTATAAAATTTTTGAAGTGGTGGAGGCTGTTATAGAGTGCCTAAGTTTTTCAGATAGTGATATTAAAAGTGCCATTTGGTTATCATTTTATAAATAAGGGACATTTTTATGACAGAAGTCCTAGGAAGGAAATAAGCTCGTAATAATTGGGATAGATTATTTTTTAAAATTGAGTGGGTATAGCTTTATGAAGAATTTAGTTTTCCTTTTTTTCTCTTTCTACGTACCTATAAAAACTCTAGTTGACTGGAATTGGGAAGACTGGTTTAGAGACAATATTGAATGGAGAACTAGGAGAGGAAGGAGAAGGGAATTTAATGAGTTCTTACTACAGGCTTACGTTATTTCTTTGAATCCTCACAGGAGCCCCATGAGACAAATATTACCCATCATTCAAAGATGAGGAAACAGACTTAGTTATTATGTAACTTCCCAATTCAACTAGTGATTAGGAGAGCCTGAATTTTAATTATAGGATTCCCCCACTTCTGAAGCCCTTGTTTTTTAGTATTACCTTACTAGTTCTGTTACTTACTATTTGTTATATGATTTTATTCGAAACATTTCACGTGTAGGCCATAGTTTTTTTTTATCTGTATAGACCAGATAGTTTTGACCAATAGTTAATTGAGGTTTCTTTATTGGATATAAGTTTCCCTTGATTGAATCAAAACATTGTTTGGCTCAGTAGCTGAAAAGTAAAATTTATTTGGGATAATAGTGTTTGGGTTTTTGTTGTACTATTTTTCATATCTATTTTTAAACTTACTTTAGTCTTTAAGTCACACAATTTTTTGAGGCACTTTGAAGCCAGGTTGTAAGATTCTAGGTTGTGGAGTGAGACAGAAAGTTAGTTATAAATTTTTTTTTAAAATACAGGAGATATCATGTCACTGGTTGTTACTGTTTGTTATGTGTGTCTTGTTCTATATAGGTTCATTTTTGAGTTTGCCAAGCATCAGAGTATACAAGTTTGTAGGTCATTTAGTGCCCAGAACTTGTATATCCTCCTGTAGGGCAATGTTTTTCATAGTGTGTCCTTTAATCCATTAGTGGGTCATGAAATCAATTTTGTGGGTCAGAAACAGCATTTAAAAAAGGGAAGGCAGCTATGCTCACCACTATACCACCAACGCCGATAGAAACAGCATTTAAAAAATGAAATGGAAGAGTAAATATTAGAGTACATCACAGGGTAGAGAGGAAAATAGTGTTTCCTGAAATTTGTTTGAAGTATCTGTGATGTGTGTGTCTAGGTTGCACTGTATTTCAGACTAAAGGTCATAGTTAAACGTGTTTGAAAAACATTTCTTTAGAGTAGCATTTCTCAACCACAGCACAATTGACATTTTGGGCTAGATGATTTTTTTTGTGGCCGCTGTCCTGTGCAATGTAGGATGTTTAGCTGGATCCCTGGCTTTTACCCACTAGATGTCAGTATCACTTCTGCAGTGGTATCAACCAAAAATGTCCTTGCCCATTAGTTCCTAGAGGGTGGGGGGGGGGTGCAGAACCGTCCCTTGGTGAGAATATTGCTTGAGGGCAAGTATTCTTTCTGACAGTTTACTCTGTTGGATGTGGAAGGATAGCTTTATGATTGGGACTAATATCGTATCTTGTGGAAAGAACGTAAGTTTTAGAGCTCTAGAGATTTGATCTTTGTTTTGTTGTCTACTGGTTGTATGGTTTTGGGCAAGTTATTTTTTCTCAGCCTCATCTCTTCATCTGTGAAATGGGAATTTTTATACCTGCGTAATCTTAAAATACTTAGTATAGTACATAGTGTGTCATAGACTTGAGTATGTCACAGATATTAATGTCTAGGTTTATTTTTGTGTCACTCAAATTTGTATGTTTGAATAACTTTGTAGAGGCAAACAACATTTTAAAAATTCATATAAACAAATTTTTAAAATGTTAAATTGCATGTGCTCTGGTTATCTTTTAGCTGCTAAATTTACTGACTTTTAGGTACCAGGTTGAAACAGTTGCTCATTTAAAGTGGAAATATAGTGATTTGTGTGGTATAAGGACTTTTTTTTTTTTAAATTTTATTTATTTGAGAGAGAGCATAAGCAGCGGGGAGGGACAGAGGGAGAGGGAGCGGCAGACTCCTGCTTAGCAGGGAGCATAATGCAGAACTCCATCACAGGACCCTGGGATCATGATCTAAGCTGAAGGCAGACGCTTAACCGACTAAGCCACCCAGATGTCCCAGTATAAGGACTTTTTTTTTTTTTTTAAGATTTTTATTTATTTATTTGACAAGGAGAAAGAGAGAGAGTGTGCGTGCAAGTAGGGGTGGCAGCAGAGGGAGAAGCAGGCTTCCTGCTGAGCAGGGAGCTCTATGTGGAGTTCCATTCCAAGACCCTGAGATCATGACGTGAGCAGAAGGCAGATGCTTAACCGACTGAGCCACCCAGGACTTCTAATGATAGTTTCATATGGGCTAACTATATAAATAACAGAAAAACCCAAGTAGGGCTTAATACAGGTTAGATTTTGTATTCTTTAGATATATTATTAAATTATTACAAGAACCCTGTGAGGTATTTAATATTTTTAACCATATTTTACACATGGAAGAAACTGAGGTACAGAGCAATTTAGTGACTTGCTGACAGAGATGGATTTGTACCTAAGTAATCTGGCTCCAGAGTCAGCACTTTTAGCCACTAAGCTGGATTGACTAAGAATAATGTAGAGTTCTCTTATACATCTTACTGGGTTCTCAATCTATAGTATGAGCCTCGTCTTTATCTTAGCTTGTTATTAAATCTGAAGATTTTGTAACAGTCCAATGAGAATGTATGCAGAATTTCCTGCATGTCTTTTAAAATGTTAAGTCATATGAGGGTTTTAATTTATTTTTTTGCTATGCTTTGGTTTTTGTTTTTTAAAAATTATATAGCTAATATCATGTTTTCTTTAGATTAATCTCTTATTTCTACTAAGATTTATTTTTAATTAAAATTTTAATTTTGAGATTAGCCTCTAGTAACTTTTATGTGGTCTTGTGTAGCATTTCTTAGGATAAAATCTACAACATTGGTTTAAAGAAATCCATCCTGCCTGCTGTTTTTGTATGGCTCAGGAGTAAGAATGATTTTTACAATTTTAAATAGTTGGAGAAAATCAGAAGAATAATATATTTTAATATGTGAAAATTACATGAAATTCACATTTCTCTGTCCTTAGATAGTGTTTTGTTGGGACATAGCCACACTCATTCGTAGACTGCTTTTATGCTACCGCAGCTAAATTGCTGCAGACAGTATGCTCTGTAGAACTTGAAATATTTACTCTCAGGCCCTTTACGGAAAAAGTTGTCAGCCCTTGTTCTAGATAATTTACTTACTTACTGTGGCTACTGCTCCTTGTGTTACTTCCCTTCACTAGAATGTAAGCTTCCTAAAGGCAGCAATTTTGCTCACTGATGTATTTATCCTGAGTACCAGAAGCAATGCCCAGCTCATAATAGTTGCTCATTAAACATTTGAATAGAGTAAACAATGCATGAATTTATAAAAATGAATGATTAATTTTCAAAATGGTGAGAGCTATGCTTATTGAGCACCAATTCATTTTAATTTCACAGCAACCATGTAAACTACAGATGTTGTTGTTCTCATTTAAACACCAAGAAGAAAAACTAAGACATTGAAGGAGGAAAGTAACCCAGGATTACAGAGCTAAGTAAATGATAGAACTGGGATCTGCTCTGGAGTCCTACAAATGACTTTTAATACCTAATCCATAGTGCATTTTCCAGAAGATATTTAGTTAATTCTGCTATGTATAGTGGAATAGTTCGGCTTTAGGAGTTTTCCGTCTTTTCTGATGCTTTGTCATAAGCCTGCTACTCCTGCCTGAGACCAGGCAATTAAGGCAGCTTAGCGTCTACTCCATTTTAAGGAATACTGGATCAGACTTGACAAACCCAAGACTAGAAGTGTGGTGTTAGTAGCTTTTTGCCCTCCATTCACAGTCTGTGTTTTTATTGTAATCAGATTTTGCCTCTTAAAATGACTTTAAAAACAAATATTTATTTATTTGACAGACAGAGATCACAAGTAGTCAGAGAGGCAGGCAGAGAGAGAGGAGGATGCAGGCTCACTGTTGAGCAGAGGGCTCGATGTGGGGCTCGATCCCAGGGCCCTGAGACCATGACCCGAGCCAAAGGCAGAGGCTTTAACCCACTGAGCCACCCAGGTGCCCCTTAAAATGACTTTTGAAACTGGAGTTGAGTTGATAACAGTAGAAGGTAGATTTAATATGGCAATGGAGGTAATGGAGGATTTGAATATTATTTTGAGCTTTAATTTGAATCAGGTTTCTTGATAAGATGTATGCATTTAAACATGAGAATTTAATTTGCCATTAAATGTAAAAAATTAAAATTACATACAAATAGTCATTTTCTTTGGTTGAACAGTAGAATTAAAGAATATGACAGTGTATACATTTCTTTGTATTTTCATTGATTTGTATTTTCATTGATTTGTAGCTTTCCTTCAGTCCTTTTGCTAGGTTTGAACGTTATACTATTACAGTGCCTCTACCTCAGAAAAGTATGTGATTTCTTATATAAGCTGCCAAGTGTTTATGCCATTTTTCTTAAGATAAAAACCCCCAAAACTAGTTCCCCTGAAATTGTCTAGTAATATTCTAATAGCTCAACACTTTATAATTATTTCTGTAACAGATCAGACCCCTTTTGATATTAAAGTTTAAACAAACTATGAGAGTATTTTAAAATTTTTACATTGTAAAAGTAATATAATACATAAAGAATATTTGAACAAAGACAAAAACACTTACATGTTATCCTAACACAACTGTTTTAGAATTTCATACAACTTTATAGAGTGTGTGTATTTTTAGTATGTATATAGAGTAATGGAATTTTAGGTTTAGAGGGAGTTGGTCTAATCCCTTTTGTTTAAAGAAATTATGTGATATATTGGTGTACCATCATTTACCTGTACCATCAAGCCCTTCAGAATATAAATCAGTATCTTCCTGACCTAGTGTACTTTTTATTATACTTTTATAATTTGTTAATTTATGAATTTCTCTTATTTGTACTTGAACCAAGTGTAAGAGAGGTATTCTGCTATGTATTCCTAAAACTAAATAGGAATGCATTTGAGTATTTTTTATAGGTGCATATTTACATATACTTACTATGCTTTTCTTCTTAAATTTTTATTCAGCTTTCTAAAACGAACTTTTCCAACAACAATGATTTCCGTGCTCTTCTGCAGTCTCTGTATGCTACTTTTAAGGAGTTCAAAATGCATGAGCAGATCGAAAATGAGTACATTATTGGTTTGCTTCAACAACGCAGCCAGACCATTTATAATGTACATTCTGACAATAAACTCTCTGAGATGCTTAGTCTCTTTGAAAAGGGACTGAAGAATGTTAAGGTGAGTTACAAAAATGGGTATTTATCACAGTTTGTGTCATTTGCTGGTATGTCAGCAAAAAGTGTTAGCATTTTATAGTAAACGATGTTATGTTATAGAAAATATTCTGACACTTGTTAAAAGACCATAAGGAAGACTTTATTCAAGGGATTACTACATTGAGGTTTTGCAGTAGGGGTGAGAGATTGGACTCTCAACTCTGAATATATCAAGGAAAGCTGGGGATTTATAGCCAAGGAGCAGAGTGGGGGTTCAGGAAAATTACTAAGATAAGCGTCAAGGCTAGGGAGAATCTTGCTAGACTGACTAAAGAGGGTTTTTGCTGAAGGCAGACCAGGCTGATAAGATATTGAGGGTGGATAGATACTGACGATGATAAGATGCCTAGGGTAGAGGGATTTTTGCTAAACTGACTCAGAATGACTTTAGCTAAAACTGGACTAAGTGGGCCAAGGACAGAGCTTACTGTTGAGGCCTAGTTGAGAAGGGGGCTCAGAGGAGTCTGTCTCAGGTTGATGAGAATCTTTGTCAGTTACCTCCTCATTACCATATATAAAATTTTATAGTGAGTGCTCTTCCCCAATCTTAAAGTTGTTTTTGTAAGTCGAAATTTTAATTACCATAGAATTTTTACTTTCTGGTAACATTTGTTCAACTCTTAAAGCTATAATAAATGTAGTTATTGGTGACTAAAGGTGAGATTATTACTAGAGTGGATACTTTTATAAATTTTATTTATTGAAAAATTGAATGTTAGTGATAATGTTTATTTCCTTTCCATGTTTTAGGGTGCAGGGATTGTTAAACAGGACAATTTTTAATTGTATAACATAAAATTAGCCATATTTGAGTATAGTTTAGGATAATGATATAAAAAGACTTTCCTTTCAATTATATTTACATATTATAGAAATCTGAAATTTGATCTTCATTTACAGCTCCCTTCTGGCTTGGTGAAGCATAGACTTAAGTTGTAACTGTGTCAAACCCCACACACTTTTCACTTACAGATTTATATTCTAGAAAGACTTTTCTGCAGCAAGGAGGAGAATGGGTTGAAGGAAAAGACAGGACTGAGGCAGGAAGACCATTCTCAAAATTATTGAAATAGTGTCAGGAAGAAGACACATTAGTAACTGCTTGGTGGGAAAGTGGGCGATTGGGTAAGGGTAGAGTACTGGGTAGTGATGGAAGAGAAATTTACTTTTTATTGAATACTTCTTTGTACTTTTTCAGTTTTATATCATGTTCATATATTACCTGTTCAATAAAATGATTAAGATCTGAACTAAAGTAATGGCTTAGTGGAGATAGAAGGAGGGGGACATGAGAATTATGTAGGATATATAATTGGTAGCATGTAGGGCATGCATATAAAGGGGAAGGGAAAGGAGAAAGAGGAAGAAAGAATGAGAATTGAGCCTAAAATTCTAGGGAATATAGAAAAGGCTTGGGGAATAAAAAGATTCATTTTGGACATGTTGGATTTGAACTGCTTGTGCAGTCCAGGTGGGTATTTGTTAACAGGAGGAGGTGTAGATGGGTTTCAGAGTGAGAAGAGTAATTTGATTTGGAAAAGCAAATTTGATCATTCTTAGCAGGTGAAGTGGAACTGGAAGCCACTTGGGATGCTTAGGGAAAATGTATAAAATCTTCAGAGAATAGGACTTTGGATGAAGTATTGGGAAGCAGTTGAATAAATTAGTAAATAAAGGAGGAGACTCAGCAGGGATACAATATTCCTATATTTTAAAAGTTTCATTATTTTGTAAAATTCCACGTGTTTTAACTTGAGAGGGCTGATGTAGAAGTGATAGCTGTTATACAGGGAGGAGATGGGATCTTAGTTCATCTGAGAAAACCTTTTAGCTTTTGTCCAGATCTAGACTGATTTACTTCAAGATGTCTTAAGCCTCTTACCTAGAGGTATGTTTGATACCTGACCTTTTGAAGTAGACATGGTCTTCCATTAGCATAAATATCTGCTATCCGCATAACAGATGTTGTGGATTGTGTATTGGACGGTACATTGGATGAGTATGAAGGTACTCTGGTGATCGAGTCCACTAAGCTCTTGGAGACTGCTCAGACATAGGTTAAGAAAAATGAAACACAGAAATTATATAAATGTATACATTAGAAATTAATAGAAGTTTTGAGCAAATAGTTGCTATTTTTAGACTTTTTATAACATTTTAAAGAAGTATTAGATCACATTACTAAAAATTCAGGGTTCCTTTGCAAGATATTTTAAGGACATCTTTTATGCTACAAAAAATACAGAGACCACTTTGCTGTTCTTCAGTCTATTTTTTCCCTGAGGTTTTATGTTGCACCTTCCTAGGATCAGTACAGTATAAATAATGAAGCAACATTTTTATAGAATATAATTTTTTTTTATGTTTCTAGAATGAATGTGAGCAGTTAAATTATGCAAAACAGCTGAAAGAGAGATTGGAGGCTTTTACAAGAGATTTTCTTCCTCACATGAAAGAGGAAGAGGAGGTAAGCATAATTTTTTCTTTCTTGTGATTTTGACTTACAAAATTTTTAAGATGTTTTGGCTTTCATTCTTCAAAATAATGCATAGGAAGATAAGCCTCTGGTTCATTTTAGGAAAAGAGGAAAACTCCAAGAAAACAAAATTTGTTCTCTCAGAGAGGTGGTTGCTTTTCACTCAATCAGTGACTTAATTCATTTGCTCAACTAATACTTATTTTCTGTGGGTCCCTGGGTGGCTCATTTGGTTAAGCAACTGCCTTCAGCTCAGGTCATGATCTTGGAGTCCCAGGATTAAGTCCCATATCTGGGCTCCCTGATCAGCAGAGAGTCTGTGCTCCCTCTGACCCTCCCCCATCTCGTGCTCTCTCTCTTTCACATTCTCTTTCTCTCAAATAAATAAAATGTTCAAAAAAATTTTTTTTCTATTATGTAGATGGCACTGTATTGAATGTTAACTTTTCATGTTACCTTAATGTCTTCTTAGAACCTTTACAGGATTCTTGAAACTTTTCAATGTTTTGTGTATATTAATGCTAACATTAAAGTATTTTTCGTGTTCTTTTTTTTTGTAGGGGATTTTGGTAATCAAATGGTAGTGTTAAACTAATCAGTTTTATTCCTAGTACACATGTATTAGGATATCACTGATTGGATGAGCAAAACATTTTCCCATTCTCTTCTTTCTCTAAATGTGGGGTGAATATTAGGATTAGGATAAGGAATAGAAAAATTATTTTATGGGGAAAGGGATTTTTGTTTAGTTGTTAATCAGTTACTATGGTGAATATCACCCATGGCTTCACCTTATAATCAGATCTCTATTTAAAAAAACAAACAAACCTACTTTTCAGCTCTTCCAGACTGATTAAATCAGGTGAGAGGTACTGGCCTGGATATATTTTAAAGGTCCCCAAGTCATTGTAATATGAAACCAGCATTGAAGCCACTGAGTTACTAGAGTAGTGTTCCTTAACCTGAGATGCTCATCAAAATTATGTGTGGAACAACAAAAAAAACAAAAAAAAAAAAAACCAAAAAAAAAATCAAAAAACCAAACCAAACCAAACCTGTGGCTTCATTTCTTAAAGATTCTAATTCTGTAAATTGGAGGTTGGGACTAAGCATCTGTTTCAAAGAAGAAATGTAGGTAGTTCAGGGTCTCAGTAGAGCTTTGAGTTTTAGGGTTCTTAGTACACTGGGTACCTTTTACCTTTCTTATGTGATTTAGAGATCCTACTGAGGTACAGTTCAGTTGCTGGAGTAGCAGAAGGCAGTTAACTGACCTAAATGTCTAACCATATGAGACTGCTTAAGAGTGTTTGACAGCTTTGCATAGGAAAACCTTCTGCTTCTGATGCTTTTTAATTACTTGGGATTTATTAGCCAGAGAAGCCATAGAAGGAAGGGTCCTTTTGGTGTTATTCTTCTCTACACTTTTTTGGATAAGCTGACTGGGTGGCAATAACCAAAATTTCTTTCTCTTGGAAATATGGGGTCATAATACTGCAATTGAGCCATTAATTAAAAGGTGTAAACAAAATTAGTCAAGCATCTTTCCTTATGAATGTTTCATTTAGGTTTTTCAGCCAATGTTAATGGAATACTTTACCTATGAAGAGCTTAAGGATATTAAGAAGAAAGTGATTGCACAACACTGCTCTCAGAAGGACACCGCAGAACTCCTTAGAGGTCTTAGCCTGTGGAATCAAGCTGAGGAGCGACAGAAGTTTTTTAAATATTCTGTGGATGAAAAGTCAGATAAAGGTGAGATTCATATATTTAAATAGTGAGAAGTTTGGAGGCTATTTGCATCTTGTTAATAAGAACTTTAGATTTTGTTTGAAGAATAGTTTTAAGCCATTTATTTTCAAGTGTATATTTAATTGAAGACAGTAATTTATTTTCTTTTTTTTTTTTTTAAGATTTTATTTATTTGAGAGAGAGAACAAGTGGTAGGGAGGGGCAGAGAAGGAGAGAGAGAGAGAAAAGCAGACTCCCTGCTGAGCAGGAAGCCTGATGTGGGGCTCTATCTCCGGATCCTGGGATCACGACCTGAGCCAAAGGCAGATGCTTAACCAACTGAGCCACCCAGGTGCCCCGAAGACACTAGTTTCTAAGAATTTGGTGTGGTTTATGATAATTTAACATCCCATATGCAATGTAATGTTGGGCCACATGCAGTGTAGTGTTTCTTAAAGGAACTTATGTAGTAATAATAATAATAATAAAAATTATTTTGGTCAGTCAGAATCAGTGAAAGCTATCATATACAGAGTACTTTTGCAGTATTACTCAACTTTCTTTTTTTTTCCTCCCCATCATCCAGCTTTCGGAGCTCCATTGACCATAGTGACTGTTTATCTTTCCTTGTTTTGTCCATCCATTTTTAAAATAAGTTATGCTTATAGCTTTATTTCCATCCTTTTCCATGTGTTATTCTCTTAACTAATATCCAGTAATACACAGGGAGCAAGTATGAGAACACTGTTTTTCTATGTATTGTTACTTTAAGAAAACAGATGAGAAGTGCAAATAAAGTCTGCTTGCCTTTTTAATTCATAGACTACTTCCTCATACTTATTCTTTTTTTTTTTAAGATTTTATTTATTTATATGACAGACAGAGATCACAAGTAGGCAGAGAGGCAGGCAGAGAGAGGAAGGGAAGCAGGCGCCCTGCTGAGCAGAGAGCCCGATGTGGGGCTTGATGCCAGGATCCTGGGATCATGACCTGAGCCGAAAGCAGAGGCTTTAACCCACCGAGCCACCCAGGTGCCCCACCTCATATTTATACTTATTGATCTTTGATAGCTTTGCCTTTTAAAACATCATTAAAGGAAATTGGCATCCTCAGGCTAGTAAAAATTTCTTTTCTGCTTCTAGATGGGCAATAACAGTGACAGTCCTGTTAAAATAGCTTAAAATTCTTTGAAATTGGTCCTTTTCTCTTTATTTAACAAAGTAGGTGAGATGCATGTTGAAACAAAAATGTTTTTATGGGTGAGCCTATAATTAAACCCATAAAGCTTGTGTGCTTCATTCTGAAATGCAGCTTGTGCCTTCGACACCAAGCCAAGACCTGTTGTGTCTAGTTTAATTGTAATTCTCACATGGGATTTAAAAGCATCACACTTATTACATTTAGTTTTCCCACTCCTTCAAAGCAAATTATAGCTGTATTATGATTAAGTATTTGCCATTTGAAAAAGGTTGGGTTAAAGTAATGTGATTGCAGCATTTCTGTATTTAAGTTGCTTTGTGAGGGCAAATCAGGTGTACAGGGTACTTCAAATTCTTTGCAGTCCTTATTGATGAATCTCTTGTAGTTTGTATTCTTATTGTAGCACTTCATTTGCATTTTTGGGAAAATTGCTACTGAAGTAATTTATTATAGGAAATTGGACATTCAGTGGCTATTTTTTTAAAATAGTTGCTGACAAAAGATTGCCCATAAAAATGTACACGAGCTTTAGAAATGTTAACATTACATTGTCTCAGCTGGCTCACAAATAGTAGAAGTAGGTTTGGTTACCTGTGGTTACAGAAGTTAGATTTCACAGACCTCTTATATCAAATGTGAAAATCAAAGAGGGAGCACAAGGAAAATATTGACAGGAGTCCTAATACATGAATGGAACGTGTTATGAGATTTGTGTGTGTCATTAAAAATGCCTTGGAGATCTCATAATCTGGCTGACTCTATACTTGAAGCTGTATAACCTGCTGGGTTCCTTTTTCAAATGATGCTTCTTATGCTACAGAGTGAGTATTGTTTTTTCTGTGACGCCTTTGTAAGAGGAAGTCAATTCTATGTTCATTATTGTAGCTCCCACTGATGAAGTATGATTTGGGACCTCATAGTTTAACCCTACAGGTTCTTAACAAGTTGAACATCCCCATGTTACCACTAATCCATGTTATTTCCTTTTCACATCTTGGAAGCAGGAAGAAGGGGACTTTAGGCACTGGATTTTATTTATAGAAATGAGATTGTAATTTTTTAGTGCATTTGCTCTTCTAGCCTTTAATGTTAAAGTTTTTTTTTTTTTTTTATTTCAGAAGCGGAAGTGTCAGAACAAGCCACAGGTATAACCCATCTTCCTCCTGAGGTAATGCTGTCAATTTTCAGTTATCTTAATCCTCAAGAATTGTGTCGATGCAGTCAAGTAAGCACTAAATGGTCTCAGCTCGCAAAAACTGGATCGCTTTGGAAACATCTTTACCCTGTTCATTGGGCTAGAGGTAGGTAAATGAAACTTTTAGTTTGTTTTAAAAATACTTCAATCCATTTTTCTAAGTGATTACTTGTAGACATTAATAAGCAGGGTCAGGGAGGGAAATTCTGAGAGGTTGACCAAAAAGTAGATTTTACAGTTAGATGATGTGTTTTTTGTATACACTTTTGAAAAACTAGCAATGCTGATGTATTCATGGGTGATTTATGTGATGTGTGCAATTTCTTTTAAAATAATTAGGAAAAAAATAGGGGAGAGAATGCAAAATAATTGGCAAAATGTTGATAATTGTTGAAGATCGGTGATGAGGTGATGGGTATTCATTATGCTACTTTTTAAATGCTACTTCTTCCTGCTTTTGCCTGTGTTTGGAGTTAAAATGAAATTAATAGGTTGTCAGAACAGATTTAAACAATTATATAAAAAAGTAGAGAATAAATTCTATAAAATTTAAAGATGAAGCACCATTAGGGCTGCCTTGGTAGTGGCTCAGAATAACTGACTCTGTTTTTGTCTTCAGCATATTTTTTGGTGATTGGTAATGCCTCATCCTAAATCACAATTTCATATTTATTTCATTGTGATAAGTTACTTTTACTTGTAAACAATTAAAGAAAATTTCTTTTTCATGAGCATATAGTGCAGTCATGGAGTAAAAGCAAATAATATGGCATACATTTTTCCTGTATGAAACTGAATTAAAACAGTTTCTTCTAAATGACTCTTTTAACTTCACATTTAAATGAAATTTTTTTGTTGTCTGTAATTTGTCATTTTGACATGGAAATATATATTTCTCACATAATTATAAATTGAATTTAAAAATTTTTACTTTTTATGTTAATATATAGCATCTTTAAAATAACTTCTTGGATAATTTTTTAGCAAAGCTGTTTGAAGTATTGAGTGGACTTACTAAATGATTAGAATTATTATTATTTTTTAAAGATTTTATTTTTTTTTATTTGACGGAGAGAGAGAGAGAGAGAGTGCACAAGTAGGCAGAGTGGCAGGCAGAGGGAGAGGGAGAAGTAGGCTCTCCCTTCACTGAGCAGGGAGCCTGATGTGGGGCTCGATCTCAAGACCTTGGGATCACAACCTGAGCCAAAGGCAGCTGCTTAACCGACTGAGCCACCCAGGCGCCCCAGAATTATTATTTTTATGTAGAATAATTTTCCTATTGGAGGAAAATGAAATATTAAGTGAGAAGTCGAGAGAAATATGGATATATTTAATACTTTCTTGTTCAGCTATATTTTTAACTATTTATAACTAATTAATAGGGATTAGCACATAATTAGGTACTATTTGATGTAAAGAGCAAATGTAAAAGTGTTGTACAAGACTTCTGTGATCTTAACCGATCTTAAATATGCTTCTCTGTTTTTTAATGTTTAAACAAAAAGTTTCAATAAAATTTTTTTTTTTAATTTATTTATGGTGTTTGTTTCTAGTGTCTCTCAATCAGAATTTATTTTTACCACCATCCAGGGAACATTTTGAAATGTCTGTGGAGACATTTTTGTTTGTCCCATTTGGGGGGATTTTACTAGCCTGCAGTGAGTAGAGGTCAGGGTTTGTGCTAAACACCGTATTACAATGCACAGTACAGCTCCCCACTGCAAAGAATTACCCAGCCCAGAATGTCAGTACTGTTAAGATTGAGAAATTGTAATTTAGATGTAATGTTAAGAGTTCAGTAAATTAATTCTGCATTGTCTCTTACTTCACAGTTGTATAATTTAATCTCCAGGATCTTTACATTTATGATTTAGCTTTACCTTAATCTTTCCCCTTTGACTATGTTCCTATCTATTGCTGAATTGCCGACTATTCACTATTGAGCAGAAAGTCTTTGCTTACTTTTGTTTATTAGCTATCATCATTTGGAGGGTATTGCTGGTGCCAGTGTGAAGCCACAGTAGGGGAAAAAGGTTAAGTTCTTTTCAATGATTTCTAAAATTGCATGTAAGACTATTGATAATTATTTTTCATAATTCTTTTTAGTATGTCTGAAATTCTCTTGCATATTATTTAAGTGTAATTTTTAAACCATAATTGAACATTTCTAACAATTGCTGGCCCATTGCCTAGAGCTCAAGTATTTTCTGTGTGCAGAGATTTTTACTGTAAATAGGTAAATTTTTTTTTTTAATGGTAGCTGGTCTAATCTTACTTTGTTCCTTTTATTTATTTGTTGAGTAGGTGACTGGTATAGTGGTCCAGCAACTGAACTTGATACTGAACCTGATGAGGAATGGGTGAAAAATAGAAAAGATGAAAGTCGTGCTTTTCAGGAGTGGGATGAAGATGCTGATATAGATGAATCTGGTAAGCTATGTTTGGAATTAAAATGAGTACATGGTGCTTTAGTAATTAATATACTTAACAGTTAAGTGCTTATAAATTATTAGGTGTTAAGATTTGCATATTTTGTGTCTTTTAAAGAAATTGGAGTTTATAAGCCCACTACTTTGTAAAATTTGAAAGAATAATAAGCAAACTTAAAATTTATTCTGTTTAAGTGTATATAGGATTTTTTCCCATCTGTTGTTATATTTAAATACTTAAATCAGAAAATAATGGCTATTCTCCTTATTGAAGTAATGTACATTCATTATATAGCACTTCGTAGTTTACAGTGTGTCTTTTAGGACCATTTTATTTGACCAGTTCAGCAATATTTATTGAGTCATCGTGGCTTAGAGGAAGGAGCATGAAGCTGTTGAATCTGTTTATTCATTTGTAAACCATTATACTACTTGCTTCACAATGTTAATGTGGAATTAAGTTATGTATATATGAAAATTCTCTGTAAATGACAAGGGATTATAATAACTAGTGTAGCCATTCTATAAGTACTGTGGGAGAATTGAAGTGTGACTAAGACTTTATTCTTAAAGAACTCATCTGGCAGAGAATTTAGAATAGGTAATTCTTAATTCAAGGTATATAATTAAAAATGCCACAGTAGAGGTGCAGAAAGACGCTATTTGGGAGTATACAGGAGGAAGAGAAAAATTCTTAGGTACTATTGTAGGAGATAATTACTAAAAGATGGTGAAAGAGTTAAAAAAAATGGACAAGACATTCTAATACCTGGTAAAACTGAAACTGTAGGGAATTTTTATGTATAACTTCCTCACTTAAAAAATACTAAGCTGGGGGCGCCTAGATGGTGCAGTTGGCTAAGTGTCAGACTCTTGGTTTCTGCTCAGGTGTTAATCTCAGGGTGGGATCCAGGCCCATGTCAGGTTCTGTGCTCAGCAGGGAATGTGCTTGAGTTTCTTACCCTCTCCCCCGCCCAAATAAATAAATAAATCTTCAAAAAAATTTTTGGCAAAGAACCAAACGTAGAAAAGGAGGACTATAAATATAAAGATCTGTGAAATGAAGTCGCCACATTGTGTTACGGTTTTGAACATTTAGAGGATGCTACACAAGAAAGAGGTCTGTTTCAGCTAGATTGGGTGATACGCTCACCCTGTGGCAAGAACTTTCTTGGGCATGAGGTTAATAGCGAACAAAATAGGAAAAAAAATCCTTGGCCTTACAATTTGGAGAGGGGAGGGGCCTTTGGGTGGCTCAGTCAGTTAAGCATCTGCCTTTTGGTTCAGATCTTGATCTCAGGGTCCTGGGATCAAGCCCCGCATGGGGCTCCTTGCTCAGCCAGGAATCTGCTTCTTCCTCTCCAGCTCCCTCTGCCCCTCCCCCTGCTTTTTAACTCCCTCTCTCTCCTTCTCTCTCAAATAAATAAAATCTAAAAAAAGAAAAAAAAAAAGGGAAAGGGAAGATAAATGATAAACACAGGCAAAATATATATGCTGTGTTGGATAGGTCAGGAGCCATGGAGGAAGAGAGGAAAGAAACTAGAATTTTAAATAGGGTGACTAAGGTCTCCTCAGAAGTTTGAGCAAAACCCATGTGAGCTTTAATAAAGTCTTTACCAAACTTAGTGTATTTGTCTCAGCAATTGAGGAAATAACCAAAGAATGCTTATGAATAAGCATTCACATTGAAAAGGAAAGGTTAAGGCTGTAATGATTGAGCTTTGTTAAGGTAATATATCCGTTCAGCTGTTTGGTGTAGCTAAGACTAAACTTTGGATCTACCACCTATATTTTATATTAGTGCTTTTTCACTTTAGTTGTCTTTTCTAGTCTTGCAGGAAGATACTGTTCTTCATAGGATATTTAATTTCTTAATTTTTAAAAAATTTTTTAAGGATTTCCCAGTAAAATAGATTTAGATAGGGAGGACCACAGAAACAAAAGAATTATTTGGGAATAAAATTACTGTAGGATAAATAGGGTTTGCCAAAAGTCATTTTTATCTTTGTACTTTACATACGTCTGACTAATAAACAAGAAATTTAGGTAAATCTGTAAATATGGAACCATTAGTCACAAATGCAGAATTTTTAAAAATATTTCTTTCGTAATCTACACTCAGTTTTATTTTATTTTATTATTGTTTTTTTTTTAATTTTATTTTTTATAAACATATATATTTATCCCCAGGGGTACAGGTCTGTGAATCGCCAGGTTTACACACTTCACAGCACTCACCATAGCACATACCCTCCCCAATGTCCATAATCCCACCCCCTCTCTCCCAACCCCCCTCCCCCCATCAACCCTCAGTTTGTTTTGTGACATTAAGAGTCACTTATGGTTTGTCTCCCTCCCATCCCGTCTTGTTTCATTTACTCTTCTCCTACCCCCTTAACCCCCCAT
>NW_019154105.1:57902896-57949869 GCF_002288905.1 Enhydra lutris kenyoni
AAACAGTTAAAAAAAGAAAACCAATAAAGAAAAAATATAAAAAGGAAAAAAATACATATATATTAGATAAACTAGTTAAAAAACGTTAAAAAAGAAAAGGGTAAAAGTTAAAAAAAATTAGCAGAAGAAGAAAAAAAAATTGAAAAATAAAAAAAAAATTAAATTAACTGCAAGGCTAAAGAATCATGGGGAGAAAGCCATGAGTTCCGTGCTTCGCTTTCTCCTCCTCTGGAACTCCGCTGCTCTCCTTGGTATTGAAACTGCACTCCTTGGTAGGTGAACTTGGTCCTGGCTGGGTTTCTTGTTATCTTCTGGGGGAGGGGCCTGTTGTAGTGATTCTCAAGTGTCTTTGCCCCAGGCGGCGTTGCACTGCCCTTACCCAGGGCGGGTCTGAATAATCCGCTCCGGTTTGCTTTCGGGAGCTTTAGTTCCCTGAGCGCTTTCCGTAGAGTTCCGGAGGGCAGGAATGAAGATGGCGGCCTCCCGGTCTCCGGCTGGAGGAGCTGAGAGCCCGGGGACCCACTCCTCAGTGCGCCCTCAGAGAACAGCGCCCAATTACTCCCGTCACCCTGGCCTCTGGGGCCGCGCTCCGAGCTGACCGAGCCTGCGACCGGTTCAAGGTAACCCCGAGCTTAGAGCTCACTCCTCAGCTCTGTCTCTGTAGCCGGCTTCCCCGTTCTAATACCTGTAAGCTCTGTGACACTCAGACACCCCCGATCCTTCTGTGACCCTGTGGGACCTGAGGCCACGCTGACCCCGCGCGGGCTTCACCCCGGTTAAGCCTCTGGAGTGATGTCCCTCAGCGGAACTGACTTTTAAAAGTCCTGATTTTGTGCTCCGTTGCTCCGCCGCTTTCCGGGAGCCGGCCCCTCCCCCCGCGGTCTATCTTCCCGTCGCTTTGGATTCACTTCTCCGCCAGTCCTACCTTTCAGAAAGTGGTTGATTTTCTGTTTCTAGAGTTGCTGTTCTTCTTCTCTTCGATCTCCCGTTGGATTTGTAGGTGTTTGCAATCTTTAGATAAGCTATCTAGCTGATCTCCCGCTACCTGAAGTAGTCTCAGCCTGCTACTTCTCCATCATCTTGACTCCTCCCCCCACTCAGTTTTATTTTAAATGAGACTTTCTTAAAAATGAGACTTTCTTAATTCTGTTAAACTGTTAGAGATATTCAGGTTACGTCTTTAGGTAAGTTTAATAATAATAGTGCCCTGAGAAAGGTAATACAATTATTACTTCATTCTTTTTGGTTTAGTTGGCATATTTTTTTCATTTATATCAAATTGGAGTTTGTAGTGTTTTTGTGGTGTTGGTTGTTAACAGTGTGGCATCCTATTGTAAACATCTAGGCTCTACAGAAGTTATTAAGCAAATACCAAAAACCACACTTCTTAAAAATTCTAAGGTACTTTACTTTTACTTGATTTGTTATGACCAGGCTCATTCAATTGTTTTAAATCCTTTTTAGCTCCGTGTCCCTTTTATTTTTCTAAAATAACAAATGATACTTTTTATCATAGTTATTTTTCTTGAAGACCTTCTACTGTTCTTTTAAATACTCAATATTTTTCCAAAACTTTTTCAAGTTCCTGAAGCTGAAGTTATTTTTTCTGTCTCTGCTATATTTACTCATCACCTTCAGCCTCAAAGCAAGTGAAAAAAAACTTTCATTCTCATTATAGTTTTTTTTTTCCCTTTTGTCTCTTTTTAGTTGATGTCAGACCTGTTAAATGTTAAGTTCTGGTGAGTGAGACCTTATCCATTGAAGTTGCTTTACATATATAAGGGAGTTTAAGAATAGCATAAAGTATTTAAAAAAAAAAAAAAAAACAGAGAAAGAAAAGGGGTTGACCTGGTTGACCCAGCTGGATAGGCACCTGACTCTTGATCACAGCTCAGGTCTTGATCTCAGGGTAATGCGTTCAATCCCTGCACTGGGCTGCACACTGGACATGGAGCCTACTTAAAAAAAAAAAAAAAAAAAAAAGCAAAAAGTATTTCATATTTAATGACTTGGTGATTCCTTGAGTAGCCTAATATAATTACTGGTATCAAATTCTTAGATTTTTTAATTCATTTTACAGAAGAGTCTGCAGAGGAATCAATTGCTATCAGCATTGCGCAAATGGAAAAACGTTTACTTCATGGCTTAATTCATAATGTTCTACCATATGTCGGAACTTCAGTAAAAACTATAGTATTAGCATACAGCTCTGCAGTTTCCAGCAAAATGGTATGTATAAATTAGTATAAGTTTGGGTATTAAGAAAAAGTAGCAGTGATCTAAATTTGGTTTACTTATTCCTGAATTTAATGAAGGAAAAAAAAATAGCTGTTTACTCAGGAGAGTGCCTTCCCATGGGCAGCCATACACTGCTAAATTTTCATGTTATTTCATTTCCGTTTTCCTAGTAGTTTTGGTTTATAGGTACCCTCTACACATTATAGAAAAGGAAACAGAGACCAGGAGAGGTTGAACAATTTACTTAGTTTCACAGATACTAAGTTCAATGATGAAGCCCAGTTTTTTTTTGATGTTTGTTTATTTGTAAGACTTGGTAAAACAGGCAAGTGAGGTTAAATCACACTGTCTTACAAGTGTGTCTTGTCCTCCATCAGAATCTCCTTGGGTATTCCTTAGAAATATAAATTTCTTGGGTCTAATCTCATGGTTACGAAAACAGATTGTCCAGAGTTTTGAGTCCAGCATATGTATTTGTAATGCGAACTGAAGTGATTTTTTACATGCACAAAAGCTTGAGAACCACTGATTTATGTTATTTACTGAAAGTTATTTACTAAAAGTTATGTCTTTCTTAATCCCCCCCCCCCCACCAGGTTAGGCAGATTTTAGAACTTTGTCCTAACTTGGAGCATCTGGATCTGACCCAGACTGACATTTCAGATTCTGCATTTGACAGGTTAGTTATTTTTTGGACATTTTAGTATAATGATTTCAACCTACGTATTAGTAGAATTGTTCTGTAGTTTCTTATTTCCATCATTGCAGTTTAATTGTACTATAATTTTTTACTATTAGATCTAAGTCATATGTGACTTAACTTGATAGTACCCTCCAGTTCTTTGCTTCTTGTTCATAGGATCCAGCTGATCCAAAAATTCAATTTGCATCATCCTTTCATCTTTATAATCCTAAACCTGTATCTAGACCTTTGAGCCTTGCTGGGCAGTCAATGTAGATTGGCATTATATATTTTTAAGAAGTTTCCAGTTTCATTTGGGCTCCAAATGCCATTTGGCAAAGCTTTCTCTTACATTCTTTATATTCTGGAACTGTAACATTTTCCTCAAGCTACAGTCTTCATAGGTTTTATTTCCTTAGATACCATCACTTTCTTTCTTATTCTACCTCACCCTTCTCTGTCCCCTTCTAGCATTTATATCAGTATCTCTCTTCCTGTTTCAGAGGGAGAGGTGTACCCTTCTCTGGCTATGGCTAATTCTATCCCAGTTCCTAGAGTTTGTTTCTTCTGGATCTTCTTCCTTTAATTAGTTATTCTCTTTCTTTGGTGTGTGTACAGCCTTTCCTCTACTGGTTACTTGTTGGAATAATATGTGAAGTCTCTCCTTTTTATATCTTTGTCCTCCTACCCTTATAACGGAAGGGTAGCAATAATCTTAAACCCTAATTACTCTTACTGTCTTTTCTAATTCCTAGTTTCTAAAATGATGCCTGACAGTAGATACTCAGTAAATATTTGATTATATTAGATTTTAAATATTTTAGTTTCTGTCTATTCACATATAATCAAATGCTTTTGAAGACTTTAATAATATCCACTAATAGTCCTATTATTTCTTAATTATAGTTGGTCTTGGCTTGGTTGCTGCCAGAGTCTTCGGCATCTTGATCTGTCTGGATGTGAAAAAATCACAGATGTGGCTCTAGAGAAGATTTCTAGAGCCCTCGGAATTCTGACATCTCATCAGAGTGGCCTTTTAAAAACTACGAGCAAAATTACTTCGACTACATGGAAAAATAAAGACATTACCATGCAGTCCACCAAGCAATACACTTGTTTGCACGATTTAACTAACAAAGGTATTGGAGAAGAGATGGATAATGAACACCCCTGGACTAAGACCGTTTCTTCTGACAGTTTCACTTCTCCATATGTGTGGATGTTAGATGCTGAAGATTTGGCTGATATTGAAGATGCTGTAGAATGGAGACATAGAAATGTTGAAAGTCTTTGTGTAATGGAAACAGCATCCAACTTTAGTTGTTCCTCCTCTGGTTGTTACAGTAAAGATATTGTTGGATTAAGGACTAGTGTCTGTTGGCAGCAGCATTGTGCTTCTCCAGCCTTTGCATATTGTGGTCATTCATTTTGTTGTACAGGAACAGCTCTAAGAACTATGTCAGCACTCCCAGAGTCTTCTACATTGTGTAAAAAAGCAACAAGGACTAGATTGCTTAGAGGACAAGACTTAATTTACTCTGGGAGTGAAAAATCTGATCAAGAGACTGGACGTGTACTTCTGTTTCTCAGTCTGTCTGGATGTTATCAGATCACAGACCATGGTCTCAGGTAAGTAATTAGTTGCAGAATATTAAGAAGTGGACATGTTCACATTCTCAAATAGAATATAAAAATTTCAATTTAAGTCATTCCTTTTTAGCTGAGTTGTTTAACTGAAAGAGTTAACCAGAATCTGTCCTACTTCAAAGCGTTAGAACAATAGAAGTTGAGCTCAGAGTTTCATTTCAGTCCATTTAAATTCTTTGTGAAATATGGAAGAACATTTAGAGTTTATTTTTTTAAAAAATTTTTTGTTTATTTTTCAGAGAGAGTGAGTGTGCGTGCATATGCACAAATTGGGGGGAAGGCAGAGGGAGAAGCAGACTCACTACTGAGCAGGGAGCGTGAGTGGGACTTTATCCCAGAACTCTGGAATCCTGACCTCAGCCAAAGGCAGACACTTAACTGATTGAGCCACCCAGGTGCCCAGAATGTTGAGTTTAATCAATAGTCAGCAAATGCCTACCAATTTTCCAAGATTTTAGTAGATGAAAAATAAGATAGTTTTTCCCTCAAGGGCTTGTAACAGAGAAGAAAATAAAATATACCATATTCCATTGCTGTGTATTATCTGTGTACACTCTTTAAGGGATGTCGTATAGAGATTCTGTGGGTATCAAAGGAGATAGAAGACATCTCTCATTCAGTTGTAGTAAATGATCAGGAAATTTAATGAGGAAGGGTGCCTGGCTGGGTCAGTCACCAGAGCATCTGACTCTTGATCTCAGGATTGTGAGTTCAAGCCCCATGTTGGACATGGAGCACCTGCTTAAAAAAAAAACCAAAAACCAAAAAAAAACAGAAAGAAAAAAAGAAATGACACTGAATTGAATCTTGAAGGAAAATGAAGGATTTTGATAGGTGACAGTGGGAGAAGACACCATTCATTCCAAGCAGTGAGGATTACTTGAGCACACAGTACACATAGTAGTAAAGCGCTATTGTAATTGTTGCTGGTTATTTTGTTGTTATGGCTGTTCTCAGCATTATTAATGTGCAATAATTATTTCATTATGTTTGATAGGAACTTTTGGAAATTTGTTTATGTGTTTTCTCTTTTACCTTGTAATAGACTTGAATTTTATTAAGGTTCTTTAATAATGGGATGCTAGACATGTTAAACAATGAAAATTCATCCAACATAAAGCCTAGTATTCTTCTTTTCTTGTCAGTATGATCTTTAGCAGATTAAGTTTGACTCAGTAAATGTTTAGAGACTTGGTATTCCAATTTGATTGTGGTGAATGATATGTACTGGGTGATAGTAGGATGTAAGTTTATAAAAGTAGATTGGTGATATATAAGTGGAAGGTAGAAGAGCAGAAAAATTATTTTTTGAGTAGCCTTCTGTATTCTTTCTTTAAGAAGCAAGGTCCTTAAAAAAGGTATGTATTTCAAATGTACCCACATGGTTTAATAATTTATAAAAATGTTTGCAGTTAAAATCCTATTTTAAATTTATAGGGAAGTTAGCAGAAAAGTGATCTTTGTAAAGAGTTTTTAAAATTTTTTTAATTTTTTAATTTTTATTAACATATAATGTATTATTTGCCCCAGGGGTACAGGTCTGTGAATCATCTGGCTTACACATTTCACAGCACTCACCATAGCATATACCCTTCCCCATGTCCATACCCAACCATCCTCTGCCTACCCCCGACCCCCCAGCAACCCTCAGTTTGTTTTGTGAGATTGAGAGTCTCTTATGGTTTGTCTCCCTCTTGATCCCATCTTTTTTTTTTTTTTTTTTTAAGATTTTATTTATTTATTTGACGGACAGATCACAGGTAGGCAGAGAGGCAGGCAGAGAGAGAGATGGGGAAGCAGGCTCTCTGGCGAGCAAAGAGCCCGATGGTGGGGCTCGATCCCAGGACCCTGGGATCATGACCTGAGCTGAAGGCAGAGGCTTTAACCCACTGAGCCACTCAGGTGCTCCCCCCTTTTTTAAAAGATTTTATTTATTTATTTGACAGAGATCACAGAGAGGCAGGCAGAGAGAGAGAGAGAGGAAGCAGGCTCCCCTCTGAGCAGAGAGCCTGATGCGGGGCTCAATCCCAGGACCCTGGGTCTTGATCCCAACTTGTTTCATTTTTTCCTTCCCTATCCCCCAGACCCCTTGCCCTGCCTCTCAAATTCCTCAGAAAATAATTCTATACTAATTTATTGGCATTAATATTAGAATTTGGCCTACTAAAAATCTTCAAGGGGTACAGAATTACATTTATTATTATTTCATCATTTAGGATTTTCTTTTCTCTTTTTAACTTAAAATGAGTCATGGTTTTATATTGGGAATTTTTGGAAAATGTAGAGTATCTGTTGAAGTAATTTAGTGCTGTTATATAGCCTTAAGTTTTACAAAAAGCACTGCTGAGTTGTATCGGAATTGAATAGCCAGAGTTTAGAATTTTTGGTCTTTGAGCGTGATCTACTTGTACTGCCTTTTTTTTTTTTTTTTTTTTTTTTGGGAAAAAAAAACTTTAATAGAAGCAACAAAATAGCTGCAGTACTAAAGACAAACTTAACAAGTAATGGACACCATCTATGAGAAGAAAACTTTAAAATACTGAACAACACAGAAGATATTCATTTAAACAAGCAGAAAGTTCTGCCATATTCTTGAATAGAAAAAACCAACAACATAACGAAGTCAAAGCTCCCAATATTATCAGTTGGTTGGCCAAATACAGACAAAAATTATAGGAAAAAATCATAATAAATACTGCCTTTGTAATTTATTAAACCACATTATGAAACTAACTATATGCAGAGTGGTATGTGCTTATAACTAGAAAAAAACAAAGAAAATGCATCTAAATCTATAAAGCATTCTTTTCGTTTGATAAAGAGAGCTCTTCAATTTAAGTAAAAAAAAAATATGAGTTACTAAGTAAATTAAACTGAGTCAATAATAAGCCATTTTGAAAAAAAAAACCAAAACACATAAATTTGGATTCCTGCCTCATATACAATAAATTCCAGATGGATCAAAGAATTATAAATGAAAAATTAATCATAAAGTATTAGTGGCAAAAAACTCAAGCACATAGAGTTCTTTTATATTCTCAGAATGGTGAAGGCCTCTTAACCATTACAGACAACTCTAGAAGCTTTGAAGTAGCATATTGGTAAATTCAGCTATATAAAATACAGTTTTTCTGCCTGAAGAAAAAAATAAAAGGCAAGTGACAAATGGGGAAAAAAATTGCAACTTATATCACAAATTATTCGTTTTCCTAATGTGGAAACATTCATACCAATTAATAAGAAAATAATCGAAAACAGCTGAAAATTTGCAAAGCTTATGAAAAAGCAAATTACAGAAAATGACATACAAATACTTAACTCCTGAAAATATGAAAAGACACTTGATCTCATTTATCATAAGGAAAATATAAAATTATAGTTTTGTAAGATACAATTTTCACTTACACATTTTGGCAAGTATTTTAAAATTTGATAACACAGAGGCACTTTCATACTTCTTGCTAGAAGTTGTACTGCTTTTTTAAGTTATAAAGAAACTACCTGGGAGAAGTTCTGTATTTTATTTTCTCTCATTTTTTCTTTTTGTCATTACAATCTTTAATAAACTAAATTAATCTCTTTCCTCCTGGAGAATGGAAGGGTGGAGTGAAGCATTCATTAGCTCAGAGAGGTAGCTCTTCTCGGCTCCTAGATTCTGTTATGTTTTATGGGACCCACTTAGAGCTCTGTTAGGTTATGTGTTCTTATGAAAAATGTTGGAGAAAATACCATGGTTCACTGACTTTGGGGCCAGACAGACTTGGTGTAGTTGATACTGTTTTTTTTTTTTCTATATAACTGGCTTTGTGTAAAATACTTAACCTAGCCTTATATAAGGTGAATAGGTGACACAGAGTAGATTTTCAATAAGTAGTAGTAGCTGTGTAATGAATGCTTAGTTATCTTTGACATGAGCCTTTGGAAATTGATGACATGTTTATATTGTAAGAAGACAGTATGTAATACATATAACATACAAAATATGTGTTACTTGACTGTTTATATTATAGGTAAGGCTTCCAGTCAGCAGTAGGCTACTAGTAGTTAAGTGTTTGGGAGTCAGAAGTTATGCTTGGATTTTCTCTTGCGCAAGGTGGGGATTGTTGGTGTGCTTACCTCTGCAATGTTCAGGGGTCAACTATAGATTTGAATATTACCAGACTCTTTAAAAATTGGATATCAGATATGTTATAATGAAGAATTTATCCAGCACAAAACCTAATACTTCCCTGCCATTACAAGAGATACTTAATAGGAGATGATTACAAAAATCTTTCAGAAGGCATGTACCAAGAATGTTTTCCCCTGAGGTAACTGCTGTTACTATGGCTTGACTGCTGTGCATCATTCCATTAATTTTCTTTTTGTTCAAATTCAAGTGCATAGATTGTAGTTAAAGCAATACAAAGTAAGACAACCATATTCTCATTCCTTTTTAAACTTTTTTTATTGTATTTTTGTATGTGTATTCCTGATAATGGTTTTAGTTGTTTTTGAATGTAACTTGTTGTTTTGTTTTGTTTTTTAATGTAACTTGGTTTTAAAGAATTAGAAATTTTTGGTTCCTAATAATTCATTTTCCAATACCATTATTTTTTTCATTACCACTATACCTTATTAAAACATATCTGTAGCTCTATTCAGTTGTTTTTTTTTTTCTTTTTCCTTTTTTTCAGTTTATTTTAAGTAATCTCTACACCCACTCTGAAGCTTATATTCAAAACCCTGAGATCAAGAGTTGCATGTTTTTCTGATGAGCCAGCCAGGCACCCTTCAGTTGTGTGTTCCTTTTTTTTTAATTTAAAAAATTTTTAAGTTAAAATTTTTTGTTTTTACTTTTGTTGTTGTGGTGGTGGTTTTTTTTTTTTTTTTAAGACTTTTTTAAAACACTTTTTAAAAAAAGATTATTTATTTATTTATTTGACAGACAGAGATCACAAGCAGGCAGAGAGGCAGGCAGAGAGAGACGGGGAGAAGCAGGCTCCCTGCAAAGCAGAGACCCATGTGGGGCTCGATCCCAGGATCCTGGGGTTATGACTCAAGCTGAAGGCAGAGGCTTTAACCCACTGAGCCACCCAGGCGCTAATGGTGGGTTTTTTTGAGAGGGGGTACAAAAAGTGATTTTATTTGGGGACAGGACCTGTGGGCAGAAAGAGCTGCTGCCACTTTTGTTGTTTTTTAAGTTTTAAGTAGGCTCCACACCCATCGTTAAGTGTATGGTAGGGCCCAAATTTATTAACCTGAGATTAAAACCTGAGCTGAAATCAAGAGTCACTCAACTGACTGAACGACCCATGTGCCCTCAGTTGTATTTTCAGCATGACCAGTTTTATTATTCAAAGAATGAAATAACACCTATACCTTTTTGTAGTATTTCAGAGCTGTGGTGATATCTGAGCAAGTGGCAGTTTTCCTATGTTTTCTTAGTTTTATTGGGGTATTTTTAAATAAGTCAGAGTTTATTAAAAATTCTGTATAATTAAAAATCAATTTCAAAGAGAGTCAGTTCTGTTTTTCCTGTTGGCTAGTACCTCATGTATTTAGTGTTTTCTCCAGAGTTTGTATGCATTTTTGTAAAGTCATTGTTTACTAATCCCGTTATCATTTATTGGTCTGTTTCAATTGATTGATTATTTCCCTCATTCTTTGAATGTCTAGTATGTCATGTGATACCAGATAGTGTGAATTATACATTGTTGAATTCTGGATTTTGTTCCGTTTCTTTAAAGATTACTACTTTTTTTAAAAAAAGATTTTATTTATTTATTTGACACAGAGAGAGATCACAAATAGGCAGAGAGGCAGACAGAGAGAGGGGGAAGCAGGCTTCCCCCTGAGCAGAGAGCCCGATGTGGGGCTCGAAACCAGGACCCTGAGGTCATGACTTGAGCTGAAGGCAGAGGCGTAACCCACTGAGCCACCCAAGCGCCCCAGGATTACTACTTTTGAATTATTCCCTGCTCTGTAATATTTCTATATATCTTATATATATTTCTATAACTTTTTTTTCTTACTGCATATATTGTCAATACTTTGTTTAGTGTTTCTTAAGTTGAGGGCAGAACCTGTATTTTACTCATCTTGGATTTTACTGTTTAGGCTTGTGTCTGACATACTTGGGCATTGGTGATAAAAGGTAGACTTGAGTGATCTTCCTCAAATGCATTTTTTAACTTGTTATTACTCTTCTTTCTAAACCTTTCAATGAGTTTTGTTACACTTTGGTTAGGTCCAAATTCTTGGCCCTTGCATACGTCTCGTCTGTAGTTTATATCTTTTTATCTTCTTAAATCTCTAAATTTTTACTTGGTCACATCCTCACCCCCACCAAAAGAAGACGATGTCTCTCTCTCACACACAAACAGACACACAGGGCCATCCTTTTTGTAGCCATATTCAACTATTTTCTCTTTCTTCAAGGCACCGTATTTCTCATCTTTAGGCATTTGAATTTGCTCTGTCTGTAACATACATTTATTGGCTAACTTCTGTTTGTTTCTTGGGGTGCCTGGGTGGCTCAGTTGTTTAATTGTCTGTCTTTAGCTGAGGTCATGATCCCAGGGTCTTGGGATGGAGCCCAGAGTTGGACTCTCTGCTCCCATGGGGAGCTGCCTTCTTCCTCTCCCTCTGCCTGCTGCTCCCCCTGTTTGTGCTCTTCCTCACTGTCAAATGAATAAGAAATCTTAAAAAAAAATTAATGTCCCTTCTTATAGGAAACCTTTTTGGACTCCCCTCCTCCCCCCATCAGTGCCCTTCTGTATATTCCAGGAGACAGTCATATGGTATTATAATTGCATATTTATTTTTGATTTGTTTGATTTCCCATTAAGCTCAGTGAGGGCACTGACTGCCCAAGTTTTTTCTTCAAGTATACTGTGAAAAGAAGTTTTATATTCCATGCAGTCTGTCCTTAGTGTGCTGAAAATTTTAAATTTTAGGAAATGGAGCAGCCTCTGCATCTCAGAAATAGTTTCTGAGATCTTTTCAGACCACTTTTTTCTCCTCCCAGATCCACTTTTTTTTTTTTTTCTTCTTTTAAGGTTTTATTTATTTAGGGGCTCCTGGGTGGCTTAGTCAGTTGAGTGTTAAACTCTTGATTTTGGCTCAGGTCACGATCTCAGGGTCATGAGGTCAGGCTCTGCTCTAAGCTGGGAGTCTGCTTGAGATTTTCTCTGCCTTTGTGCCTTCCCCATCCCCATTCTGCTCACACACACACTGTCTCTCAAGTGAATAGATATATCTTAAAAAAAAAAAGATTTTATTTATTTAGAGTGAGAGAGAGTGTGCATGTGAGCAGGGAGAGGAGCAGGGCAGGGAGAAGGAAAGAGAGAAGAGAATTTCAAGCTGACACAGCACTGAACATGGAACCTGGTGCCAGGCTTGCTTTCATGATGCTGAGATCATGGCCTGAGCTGAAATCAAGAGTCCACTGAACCAACCGAGCCACCCAGGTGCCTTGAGACCACTTTTTAAAAGCTGTTTATTATTTCTTATTATGAGCTATTCAGCTTTATAGGAGAAAAATAATGAACTTTAAACTTTGTACTATCTTCCTTTAAAGACCAGTGTCTCTAACTGCTGTGGTCCAGTCAAGCTACTGAGTTCCTGAACTGCCACTGTTGTTAATTTGAAATCTGAAGGGATGGCTCAAGATAATTTATGATTACAAAAAAATTAGTTTAAATCAGTTTGTTTTTTTTTTTTTTTTCAGTCAAAATGTAAGGGGATGTATGCATTTAAATCTCCCTTGGGGCTTGGGGTTTTGATAATTTTTTTTTTTAAGAATTTTTTATTTGAGAGAGATGAGAGCAAGTGAGCATGAGCAGGGGGAGGGGTACAAGGAGAGGGAGAGAGAGAATCCCAAGTAGACTCCCTGCTGAGCTTGGAGCCTGATGCAGGGTATGATCCCATGATGCTGAGATCATAACCTGAGCCAAATTCAAAACTTAGATGCTCAACTGACTGAATAATTCACCTGCCCTGATAAGTTTTTTTTAATAGGTCAGTTTCTTCTTTTAAATATGCAGTTACAAAACTTTAAAATGTCCCTTTCTAGTCTTTGCTAGTCAGCAGTCCTTTATGGAATATATAAGTATTTCCATAGTTTTGAAAAATCTCAATTAATAATTTATATACTTTTACTTAACTTCCTAATTTTCCTGTACCTGCACAATCATGTTAATTTTTTAAACTAAATTTATTGTATTGTTAGTCTCTTGACATCCCTTTTAAGATAGACTGTTCCAGTTTTCACAGTTTTGCCGTTGTAATACTGCTTTATATATTGTACAGAAAAATGATGTTCTCAGTTTTGTTCTTGATATTTTTCAGCTCTGCCATTGTAATTTTAGCTAAATCTCATTTTATCTATTTATATTAATGTTTTTATTCTTCTAGGACATGCCATTAGGTTTTCATTTTTACTGACATGTAATTCACTTACCGTTAAGTTCATCCTTTTGAAGTATACAAATCAGTGATATCAGTAAATTTATAAGGTTGGCAGGCATCACCACTGATTCAGAAACATTTTCATCATACCATAAGGAAACCCTCTACTCTTTAGCAATTACTCCTTATTCCTCTTTGTCCTGGGCCCCTGGCAACTACTAATCTGCTTTCTGTCTCTATGCCTATTCTGCCTATTTTGGATATTCATATAAATAGAATCATACAGTATGTGGCCTTTGTGTCTGGCTTTTTTCACTTAGCATAATGTTTTCAAGGTTCATTCACGTGGTAACAATATGAGTACTTTATGGCTTTATAATGTATGTTTATCCATTCATTTTAATTAGTTGGAATTTGGGTTGTTTCCACTTTTTGGTTATTATGAATGATGCTGCTATGAATATTTGTTTGCAAGTTATGTGAACATATTTTTTCAGTTCTCTTGGGTGTACACTTAGGAGAGGAAGTGTTGGGTCAAATGCAAATGCTAATGCTAACTCTGAGGAACTACCAAAATTGGTCAGTAATTTTCTTGATAATTTTTATTTAGACAACCTGTAGGAGAATGAAGATGACAATTCCAAGATTCAGTACTTCTTCTAAGAATTGAGTTGCTGTAATATTCTTATAAAGAGAAATTTCATAGACTTGTTTATGGAATGTCCTTGGGAAAAATGTAGGAAGTTTTTCTCAGTTAAATGTATTGCTACCTAAGGATGAGGTTAGTTACCATGTTTTATAGAAATTCTTGAATTTCCTCATTACCCAATTGAAAGATTTGTTAATAGTGGTCCAGTGGGCCATAGGAATACATAAATTTTCATAGAATAATATATTCTAATTGTTGGATTTCTTCTCTTACAGGGTTTTGACTCTGGGAGGAGGGCTGCCTTATTTGGAGCACCTTAATCTCTCTGGTTGTCTTACTGTAACTGGTGCAGGCCTGCAGGATTTGGTTTCAGCATGTCCTTCTCTAAATGATGAATACTTTTACTACTGTGACAACATTAACGGTAATGCCTTTTAATAATGAGATAATTTTGAAGGAATGGATTTAAAATATTTTGACAGTTCTCATGGTTCTTAGGGTTTCTGTTTAATTTTCTAGATTTCTAATTACCAAACTTTTTTACTTTCAGAGAATTCTTTACATTTGATAAAATTTAAAAATCATGTATGTTTTCATTAATTAGCTTCTATAAAGGTAAGTTTTTTTTAGATAGGTATTTCAAGTATATATTCTGCCAGATTTTTGAGCTGTGTAAAATGGCAAGTTTTAAGAATACTAAAATTCTTTTTTTTTTTTTTTAAGACTTTATTTATTTGTTAGAGAGAGAGGAGTAGAGGGAGAGGGAGAAGCAGACTCCCTGTTGTGCAGGGAGCCCAATGCAGGTCTTGATCCCAGGACTCTGAGACCATGACCTGAGCCAAAGGCAGATGCTTAGCCAACTGAGGCACCGCGGCTCCCCTAGAAATATTAAAGTTCTTATAAAATTTTGGGAAATTCTTCTAGAGTGATACAGCATTCATGAACAATTTAGAGGTATTGATGTTCTAGATAAACCAATTTCTTAGGGATGATGACTCAGATTTCTTGTAACATGACTTTAAAAAAAATGCAGTTGAGAAGGGAGGACTTTGGTGATGTGAACTTCTTGGGGATCCTGGGTCTGGTTTTAGATTAGTCTCATGGAAGATTGAGGTGGGGGGCTGGTATTGGGGAAGAGGCTGAGATGCCTTAGACATGACTAAAATTCCTATACTATTTTGGAGATTGATTGCTGAACCTACTTAAAACAATCATTGTATAAATATTTATTGATTGTTTTGTTTCTTAAACCTATCCTTACCGTGCAGTGGGCTTGTTGCATATGTTTTTTTAAAGGTACATTCAGGGCCCTTTTGGGCTTTTGATAGTCACTGGTAGAAACTGAAGTTTCTAGAGGCATAAAAAGCTCCTCAGTTATTAGTAAGCAAATCAATTCCCTGTATTTATAACTGGAAAAACATTTACATGGTTCAGATTCTACTAAGCATCTGTCTTTTTACACCATATGCAGTTTTCTTTGAAAGCCCAAGTTATCTTAAGATGACAAGAAAATCACCTGAGTTTCTCTCAGGGAGAACAGTTGAAAGGAACCAGGAAGACTGGAGGAATGGTCTCTTTAATGACATACCTATAGGCAGAGAAGTTAGCAAATTGCTATTTCTGGGCAATTAGGTTTTCCTTAAATACATATAAAGAGACAGGAGATCGCAGCTCTTTTATTTCTGGCATAACATGGGTGATATGGGAGATGACCTCCCTTGTTCTTGAAGTCACAACACTAAGGAGGAGCATTTCTTTGCTCTCTCACCTTCAGCATATAATCCAGGAATGGTGAAAATGAATGTCATTTTAGTTGCAACCTGCTAAGCATACAAAACCAGTTTGATTGTTTCCATGAACCATTTGCTGCTTTTGTAGATGCAATGAATTTGAGATGGGATTTTTTTTTTTTTTTAATGTGCAGTTATGTCATTGTAGGTGCAATGTTGTACTTCCTAAGGCTTAAGGACATATCCTGAAAAGTAACTAGTAGGCAGTTATTTTTATAAGAAAAACATCTTATTTGTATGTTGCACTTAAATTGTGTACAGTTGATTTCAGCATAGGTTTTGCTTGTGGGAATATCACAACTGAATTTGTTAGATTTGTTTTTGGGTATATAAATGTTACAGGGTGGGGGAGATTGGATTTCAGTTCATTTTTATGATTTCTCTACTTGTTTTGCTTGTGTAATTTTGAAAACTTCTTGAAATTTAGGTGATGGGATAGAGTTAAATACCTGAAATCTTTTGCATCTTGTTAGGATGTTAGAATTCATTTCATCTTAACTGGTTTTGAATATATAAATATTGAAGTGTTCCAAAGGAGCTGCTGCATTCCTTTTGTTGAATGTGATTTTTTCTTGATAAATGAGTGGTAATTTTCAATAAATGAATTTTAATGAAGATATCTGACTTTGAGAGATTTGAAAGGAAATTGACAGCACTTGTATAATCCAATATTGTCTCCTTTCACAGCTTTTAAAACATGATTTTGAGGAAATGGAAATCCTTAACTTTATAGGGTGATTTTTCATATTAACTTAATGTTCTAAAGTTCCACAGCCAGTTGCTCTTAAAGCAATGCTCTGATGGCATTTTTTTCCTTAAAAGGATATGTGGACAACCTAGAAAGTGTTAGAATAAAGTTGCATTGTATCCAGGTTTGCAGTATGATATGATTGATCCAGTAACTTTTACTACAGCTCAATTTGTACAATAAATATTTAATGACTGCTTATGGGGCCCTTTTTTATTTTTATTTTTTCTGAAAATAGTATGTTTTATATATGGTTTTAGAATAATAGGGAGCATAGTTAGGTGACAAACTATATCAAATATTTGGGTAACATTTAACTAAAAATGTATTTGTTAAAAAAAGCTTCATATAGTTAGCTACTAGATTATTAACTAAAAGAAGTAAATACTGATAAACAATATGCATAACTAAATAATGAGTGATAAAGCAGAATGACCTGTTTCCTAAGAGATTTTGGAGAAGATAAGTTAGTATCAGATATTCAAATATTATCTGCTGTGATCAAGATACTGTACTAAACACTGATTAAAAAATGCCAGTTTTATTCTTCTGAATGATTCCTCGTGACATTTAAATTTGTGATTTGATTGAAAAAGTTTAAGATTTAAACATAAAAGAAGGCTTCTTTGCCATAACATTTAAAAACTTCTTTGTCATTTAAGAAGTGTTAAGTGGAATTGCATAGTTTCGGAGCTCTGAGGAACACTTGAACAATGATAGCAAATAAACTTTTTGTACTGATTTTGCATTTCATTGTCTGTATAATTTATGAATTAAGATAGATTAGCTCATAGTTCTGGAGGTGACAAAGTCTCAGATGATTTGCTCTCTTATGTTTCTAATTTAAGTTAAAGAGGAATTAAAGGTAAGTGAAGGTAAGTGCAGATATACAGCATAAATAATATACTTAAAATCCAGGAAAAACCAATCAATAATACAAATTTGGGAAAATAACTATAGTTAACATTATGGCTCTTTTTATCTAATATTTAAAAAATGCTTTTTTATCTTTAACATGCATTTAAAATTTTTATTTAATGATTATGCCAATTTTATTTTCCTATTTTCTTTATTGTTTTTTAATGTAACTTAGCCCTCAGCCCTCGTGTATTACAGCCATTTGAATTCTTTGTTCTATATTGAGATAGACATTTGCTGATGATGAGTCAAATATTTAAAGGGAATGGCTTTTTGAGTTGTCAGTGTCTGTGGAAGCACAGCTGTCTGCTTGAGATACTTGGCAAAATAACATATGAGGTATCTTAGTCGTGTTTCTGTATAATGCTGCCTCACTTTCTGTTGTCCATTTATTCCCTTTTCTGAACAGTCCTTCTACGATGCTTAAGAGTCTCACTGTTAACATTGCTTACAATTTTCATGCTTTGGAAATTGCCGTTCTCTCCTGTTTTCTACATTATGAGACTAACGTAAATTAAAAAGAGTGGCCTTTAAAGTGCCCCAGGCCTTTAATAGAATAAAATCTCCTCATGGATGACCTTACTTTCATGACTATGTGGATCAGATACCTGGTCTGTAATTGACCTTAAGATGGGATTATAATTTTGAGATAGTATCATAGTTACTGTCTAAGCCCTCATAGGTTTCTCCAGATAGATCCTACTTTCTAATTTGAAAATACTGATGTATTAATTTCCTCTCTTCACTCTCTACTTAAACCTCATTTATTCTAGTGCATATTTGAAGGAGAGGGTACATTTTATATCAGTGTGAGGAATTTGTTTTGTGATGTTAATAAGGAGATGCTGACAGATAAGCAGGATTGGGTTACTTTCAACCTAATATGGGACACATAATTTTATTCCTACACTTTTCTTCCTCTGTGATCCCTATAACCATCCTTTAGACTTTGAGATCAAAGAGTGACCAGAGTGGCCAGGCTGGACCTGAGGTTACTGACTGAGCCTGTCTTCTGGGAGGGGTATGGTGACTACCTGTATGTATTTGGAAAGATAAGGATCTCTAGATAGTTTCTTTGATCTTATTGGCTCCTTTGAGGCTCCCTTATATTTCCTGTGTTAAAACTAGTAGCATACTTCACTTTCATTGCTTTCGGCCATCATTTAGGATTTTTCCCAGGTTATCGTTGAATTCAGTGTAAAGTTTCTTCCTTACCTTTCTGTTCTTTTAAAAAACAGGAATATAGAAATTTTGAAGTATTTTAAGGGAGTTTTAGTTGGAAAATTGTCTAACGTCTCCATGTCTTTTTCCTCTTACTTCTCCCTTTTTAAAAAATTTGGAGTAGAATTACATACTGAGAAATAGATTTTTGCAAAATCCACCAGTTGTGGCATTTCATTACAGGGACTGAGTGTCAGGCAGAGCAGTTAGGTAGTGAGGCGGGGGATAGGTCTTGAAGAGAAGCTCTAGGTTATTGTCAGGCAGAGCAGGAACCAGCATTTAAGGGGTACAGAAAGACAAGCTCAAAAGAGGTGGCATGGAGGGTTGAGTAGTGTGTAAGGAAAAAGCTGAAGATACGTTCAGAAGGAAAACCCTAGTCAAAGGTTGGAGAGTTTCAGACTATAGGATTCCTTCTCAGGACATTTCTATATGATATGTACTAGGACATTTTACTTTGATTTTGGTTAAGATGACTAACCTGGAGTCTTATTTTAAGGGAAATTGATAACAGATAGTACTTTGTGAATTGTTTAAATATTTGACACATTCAACTTTGCCTTTTTAAAATAGGACAGATTTTAATTTTGGTTAAATAAAAATGGGTTTATGGTAATTCAGTTTTATATTTGAAATGTTTAGACTTTTTTAATGGAAAATTTTAAATATATAAACATGGAATAATAAAGCCTCATGTATTATTTGCTTTGGCAGTTATAAAAGTGTGGCTGATCTTCTTCCATTGCTCACTCCCATACCTGCTCCCCATATCCCAGGCATCACATCTATTTTAAAATTAAACATACATTTTTGAAAATAAGTGAAGTCCTAACCTATTGAATTCTCACATATGCTTGTAAAGTTCATTAGTTTCTTTTTTTACTTATATATATATATATAATCATTTCTTTATTGAAATACATGAACGTTATACCTCATTGATTGTATATCCTAAGAAATATGCCTGTAATGTTTCGTGTGTGACATGTCAGGAATACAAGGGAAAATTCTGGGAAATAAGTGTTTTGTGTGTTTCATTGCAAGTAGCCATTTCCTTATGTTGGTATTAGCACAGATGCCTTCTTTTGCAGCAGACTGCTACTTTAAAAAAACAAAACTAAGCTTATTTAAAAATAGTTTTCTGGGTTAAACTAGATATTAGTCCAGGGTACTATGTTTTTTCAGTTATCAGTTTGACATAGTCTATAAAATGATATTTCATGTACTTTTATGGGATCTTTATATTACACAAATGCAAGGATTTTGGTTCTAATTGATGAGTAAAGAATGAATTAACTGCTCTTTGTTCATGGTGCAGATACACTGAAAGGCTTCCGTATAGTTAAAGCATCCTTTTGCACATTGCCTGCCTTTATGAAAACTGTGATTCATTTAGAGAACTTAACGTTTGTTTATGTGCCATGGTACTGCTGCTTTGATATTTCCGAATTCTCAGCTGTGTTCCCTAATGGCTCTTTTATGTAGTGTCTGGGCAGCATAACGTGAATGGGATAAAATGTCAGTTATTCCACAGTGTTGCATTCTTCTTTTGTAATTGAATCATAATTTTTATTATGTCTTAGGTATGTTTATTTAGCTATTCATTCATTATATACTTAATTCTGGAAGATAATTTCATTTAACCCTAACCATTTTGGCTGCAGCTGTTAAAGATATGGAAGACATATTCAGTTTATGTCTATATAGTTTAAGTTTTGACTGTAATGTTTTGTAATTGCTCTATACTGGATTCTTTAGCTGATCTACGGAAAGGGCTGTTTTTGTCTTAATTATATTTCAAGGAAGGATGTTCTGAGTGTAAGAAAATCTGTTAAGTTAGCTCGGCAGTCTTGCTTCTGTGGGTTATCTTTTTATCTTCGTTTTTATTTTGTAAGATTGTTGCTGAAAAATTTCCCTTCTTCTTTCATTTAGCTTTTGGACCAGTTAAAGTAGAGCTGCTGTTCGTTTATTTGTACCTAATTTTTATTTATTAATTGGGACATTTACTTCTAAGTTATACATGTATTGCTAGTTTAAAAAAAAGTCAGATGTCTTAGCTCTTTCATGTAATGCCTAAGAAATTTCTTCCTTTCACACTTCTCTGTTTTTATACAGGTCCTCATGCTGATACCGCCAGCGGATGCCAGAATTTGCAGTGTGGTTTTCGAGCCTGCTGCCGCTCTGGCGAATGACCCTTGACTCCTGACCTTTGTCTACTTCATTTAGCTGAGCAGGCTTCCTTTCATGCACTTTACTTACAGCACATTTCTTGTGTTAACCATCCCTTTTTGAGTGTGACTTGTTTGGGCCCCATTTCTTCAGTCTCAGAAATCTTAATTTACCAGTCAATTGTACAGTGTTGTTTCTCTTGCAAATCATATTTTTGTTTTAGAAAGGGGTTAGATCTTTCCGTAAGGGTGAGAACAGTTTTATCGGTTTTCTTTTAAATGGAATGCTTTGAAAAGAATGTCACTAATGCCATGCAATTTAAAGTATTTTTTAGATTAATTTGAGTTTTAAAGTCAGTGGGGTTATTGATTCTCCTTATATATAAACACTGTACCAAGCTTTGCAGATCTTTTCAAACATACATTTTTGAAGTTTTATTTTCAAAGATTGCACATTTTGAAAAACAGTCTTTTTTCCATGTTTCCTTTGTTTGAGCAATTCTCAGAGGGCCAATTCAAACATACCCACATACAAGAGTCTTTAGGATAATAGAATAAATTGGCTTCTTGGTGTTAGCTCAGTGAGCTAGCAAAGTACCAATGTATTTGTATTTGCTTTCTTCAAATACTCCTGATTCCTACCACTGTCCCTAAATTGTCAAATTTGGGAGGGATTTTTAAAAATTCCACAATCATTTGAAGATATGTATCAATAAAATTTACTTTGAGGACTTTACCAAATAATTTTTTTGGTGTTTTGATTTCATTAGAAATCTCAATTCATGTTTATGTTAGTGTAAAATAGGACTAAATATTTTTCTTTGAGCTCCCTTGAAATCATGATCCTGGCAATTTTAGACAGATACCTAATTTTGTTGAGCTGAATTGTCTTTTTTGAAATTGATTGTGCAGTAGTCAGAGTTTGAATGTGTATTGCCTGTCTTCGTTGCTGTGTGAAGAGACAGTGGGAGGGGGGAACCTGTCATTCAGGTATCCTATATTGAATCAGTTTTATGTAATGCTCTGTATAATTTTATGTCCCGAAGAGAAGAGTCAACAGCATGCTGTCTACTTTAGGAAATTCATGCAAGGCTGTGGAAGAGGAATTAATCTTATAGTCTTGTTACTTGTGTCCCAGGTATTCTTTTGTTTGTTTTATGGAGGGATAGGAGGAGTCTCCCATCCAAGTACTAAACGGGCCCAACCCTGCTTAGCTTCCAAGATCAGATGAGATTGGGCATGTTCAGGGTGGTATGGCTGTAAAGGAGGGCTAAGAGGGGAAGGAGTAGGAAAGGTACAAACAGGTAAGCAGATTTCAGTTCAGGCTAAGAGAAAACTTTGAGACAGAGCTGTGTAAAGATGAAGGAAGACTCATTTGATGAGAACATGAACAGGGAGAATCCATCCATGTTTTAAGTCTCACTGATACCTGAATTAAACACTCCAAGGGAGACTAAGTCTGGGATGGGGGTGCCTTTCTAATGGCTCTCTCTGAAGTGTTGGCTCCTGTCACAGTTGACACTTGCACAATGTTTTCTTGTTGGACAAGGCAGCTGTGTGAGTGACCTTCTTACCTTTTGAGCTTGTGCCTCTTAGGTGTAAGTAGTTGTGACTTTTGTGGCACCATGACACCCAGCCTCCTTAAAAAGTCTGGCCTAAGCACAAAATAAGAAGTGAATTCTTGATTCCCTTGGATAATGTGAAAGGAAATCTAAGCTTAGTGAGCCTTACGGGGTCTGAAGTTTTATTTTGTCAGGTTGATTCTCTTGTAGTTACTGTGTTTTTATTTCCTTAAGTGTTTAATAAAGTTGATTTGAGAAGCTTACATCAGGGACTATTTCAAGAAAACAAACTACAAGAATTCTTCTGAGTAAGTCCATCCAGCTCCATACTTTGTCTTACCTGTATTTACATGAATCGTAAGTAAAATTACTCACCTGGACTCCTGGACCTGAGTCATCAAGTGAGGACTCAAGTTTTTCTTCCATGTAGTCACAAAACAGTATAATATTTTGAGGGAGAAATCTTGATAATGATTCAGTGATGTTTCAGGAGTTGACTTAAATGTTACCCTTTTACATTAACTAATTTAGCAGGGTATCCAGAGGAGTACCGGGTGATTGAAGTGCCTCCCTTTTGCTTTGTTCGGTGGTGCTTGATATTAGCGAACCATTCAGTAGGACCCGGAGGCCTCGGACTACACTCACTTTGGTGTGTCAGCACATTGTCCTCGAGACCCACGGTTTTTCTGTTCTTCCTCTTTAGTTGCATGGGGGAGATCGACAACATCGACATCCATTTAATTTTTATACATTAACGTCAGAGTATAATTAGTATTTGATGAAATACTATAAATACTTGGTTTAAATTTACCTTGGGTTTTATGATTGATTTAATGAGTTTTTGGAACTGTTCATTCTTAGACTAAAATGTAAGTTATGCGAACTGCCATGGGGTGCCTGACAGACATCAGGTACTCAGCTCTGGGCAGTGTTCTAAGTACCTATACTTACATATACTGACTTGTTGAAACAGTGAGAGGAAGTAATGTGATCATTCTGATCCTACTTATGGGGAAAATAAGTAGCACAGAGGTTAAGTAACTCCTCCATGGATACCTTGTAATCTTGGTAATGACTGTTATAGGTCAGTCCTTGAACTCTCCCTTGACAAAGAATTAATTCATAGTTGAGGTATCAGAGGCATGCAGACACATAACTATAATATAATCGGATAGAGGAAAGCATAAGGGAATAAAGTAAAAGGTGAATGTTTTCCTTAATTTGGTCCCTCTGGCTTTATGTTTTGTTTTTCAAAAGTGAGATCAGATTCTAGCTATATAGCTAGTTCTCAGCTGGAGTCAGTTTATCCCATAGAGGACATTAGACAATGTCTGGAAACGTTTTGGTCGTCAAAATTTGGCAGAGGGAAAGGATGCCACTGACATCTAGTGGGGAGTGGTCAGGGATGCTGCTAAACATCCTCTAATGAACAGGTCAGCCCTCCACCAAAAAAAAAAAAAAAAAAGCTTAAAATGTCAGAAGTGCTTTTATTAAGAAATCCTGCTTTATGTACTTCTGTTTTGTGTACATCTTACATGTCAGCACATATATTTAATACCTTTTAATGGCTTAGTATAGTAGTGCCTGTGTTTGTCTTAGTCTGTTTAGGCTGCCGTAACAGAGTATCATACACTGGGTGGCTTAAACAACAAACATTTATTTCTCCTATATTTGGAGGCTGGGAAGTCAGGGGATAAGGTGTTGGCAGATCTGGTTTCTGGTGAGAGCTCTTTTTCTCATTTGCAGAGGGCCATCTTCTTATTGTATCCAGACATGGCCTAAAGAAAGGAAGCAAATTCTCTCCTGTCTCTTCCTAGAGTGGCATTCATCCCAACACAGGGCCTCCACTCTCATAAGCTAATTGCCTCCCAAAAGACCAGTCTCCAAATACCATTGCATAGTTGGGTTTCAAGGTAGGAATTTTGTGGGGGAGACAAACCTTTAGTCCATAGCAATGTCTTGATTTTTTAAATGACTTCCCTTTTGGTGACTGTTTAAACATACTCCCCCGCGCCAATACAATATTGTTTCAATAGGAGTATGTGTGTGTATATATGGGTACATTGTGTACACGTGCATGTTTGCTCAGTATTTCTATAGGATAAGGTCTTTTTTTTTTTTTTTTTTTTTTAAGATTTTATTTATTTGACAGATCACAAGTAGTCAGAGAGGCAGGCAGAAAGAGGGGGGAAACAGGCTCCCAGGGAGCCCAATGCGGGGCCCGATTCCAGGATCCCAGGACCACGACCTGAGCCGAAGGCAGAGGCCCCAACCCACTGAGCTACCAAGGCGCCCCTTTAGGATAAGGTCTTAAGAGGTATTTGGTATTAAAATTTTTATATTGCAAAGTTGTTCCTTCCCCCAGAGAAATTGTGTTGTTTTGCTGGGTCTTTAAAGTATGATGGGTATTCTGCTGGGGAGGCAAAGAAGGGGGGCATTCCAAGTAGAAGGTAAATACAAAGGCATAGAGTTAGGGAGCTCTTAGTGTGAGGGGGAGCTCTGGGTAGCTTTGGTTAAATGTGGGGTCAGAGTGACAAGAGGCAAGGCCGACTACTAAATAATAGTTATTTTGAAAATGATAATTTTATTTTGTTACTTACAAATAATTTGTTCTGATGTCAATATCACAAAAATATTCTCATACCTTAATTACAGTTTTTACATGATACAAAAAATACACAATGAAAAAATTACCTGTTGCGTATAAGGGAGGCAACATAAATCCAAACAGACAAAACATTTTTGGGGTATGGGTGTATATATACAGCTAAAGCAAATTCAACATTAGGAACATCAATATTATGTACTCCGGTGCTGTACACTGCTTCAATTAAAGGCTTCAGTTCAGAATAGGGCATGTGCAGGGGAAATCCAGAGAACTGAAGGAAAAAAAACAACCAAGATTTGTAGTCATTTGTGAAGCTCGAAGATTTCATTTTATTTTTTTCTCCGTGTTTAAACATACGCAATTCTTAATATTCTTGTCTTCCTTCTGCATCTCAAAATCATTTATTTAGTTCTGCTTTTCTATTCAGCTATGTATTAGCAATACAGAAAATGGAGAGGGGCTACATGTCTTTTTTGTTCAGTTGCTAGCATATTGACTTGGTGTATAAGACCACTGTTAGCACCCAGCCTCCCTCCACTATCCCTTCCCTCTCCCTGATAATCAGTCCCTAGTTTGCATAATAACCCATATAATTCTAGGCATCTGGATTAATCCAAATCAACGTATTCTGTCCCCATGGCCACAGTGACTGATCTATAGGGATGGGCATGTGATCAAAGTGAATCTCAGGAAACTTGCTAGGAATGATGGTACACAGATGCGCTCTCCTGCTTTGGACAGTTTGTGTGCAGATGTGAGTCCTGCCTGAAGCTCTTCCAGCCGTTTGGTTCCATGAAAAAAGTGAGCATGAGGACGGTGCCATCACACAGAGGAGGACAAGTTGGAAGACTTACAGAAGAATGACAGCTCTGACAGCTACTCACCTCTGACTTTTACTTAAATAAACCAATAAATTCTTTTTATTGCTCAAACCTGTTTGAATTTCTACTTGAAGACATCCTAGCTGAAAACCTAGTTGTTGTTGTCTTAAGATTTATTCATTTATTTTAGAGAGAGATCAAGTGGAAGATGGGCAAAGGGAGAGAATCTCCAAACAGACTCCCTACTAGGCGCAGAACCCAACTTGGGGTGGGGTGGGGGCGTCGATCTCAGGACTGGGCAATCAAGACCTGAGCTGTAACCAAGAGTCAGACTCAACTGACTGAGCCACCCAGGCACCCCTGAAAACCTCGTTTTAGTAAACAGAATTAAATGTCCAACTTGACTTCATGCTGTTTAGCCAACAAGACTTAAGACTGCTTTCTAGGTTTTATTATCCACACAGCACTGCTGACAGACAGTGGTGAGGACATACCTAATGAGAATTTTTCTTAGCATTGAAAAGCAATTAGTATAAAATCATCTCCTTAAAACTGATCAAGAGTGGTGTTTGTTTTACCTTTATGCACAGTTGAGTCTAATATGATTTAGCCAGATGTTTTAATTTTATTTAATACTCTTGCAATGCATTATATTAAAGATACTTTTCATTCCATAGTCTAAGAGCATTTTCAGTTTATAGAGGCATTTTGTTGTTTAATAGCTTAATTACTGAGATAAACTTTGAATTATGTCTTTTACTCTAGGCGGCTTCATCTATGTACTATGGAGAGAGAAGTTGTTACTGTTTCTAAAAATCCATTACCATGCAATTTTCAATTTGAAATGAAATCCACAGGCTCAGTTTAGAGCCACTGGTACTTACCCGGTAGTCTCCCAGCTGTTTGAGCAGCTCTGCTCTGTGGTCATCTTCTACATCTTCTCCTCGACTTCTTTCTAACACTGGCAAGAAGTGCCGTAGAGCAGAGGTACAGTACCTGTTCCATCTAGTCAGATGGCGTGGCCTCCAGTCCATGATTTTTTCTTTTAGTATTTTTTCAATCCTGTTTATAAAAAAGAAGCTCTATTTTTTGCAGCTGTGGCTTTTTTTTTTTTTTTTAAAGACTTTATTTCACAGACAGAGATCATAAGCAGGCAGAGAGGGGAGGAAGCAGGCTCCCCACTGAGCAGAGAGCCCAACACAGGGCTCCATCCCAAGACCACGGGATCACGACCCAAGCCGAAGGCAGAGGCCTCAACCCACTGAGCCCCCAAAGCCCCCCAGCTGTGGCTTTTGTAAACAAAGATACAGTTCATATGCAGTGGGGATTCAGGCGGAGTTGTCATTCACTAGGCATAGTTCATGTTGAAAGCCTTAAATATATTTTTTTTTCTAAAGATTTTTATTTATTTGACAGAGACAATGAGAGAGGGAACATGAGCAGGGGGAGTGGGAGAGGGAGAAGTAGGCTTCCGCCAGCAGGGAGCCTGATGTGGGGCTTGATTCCAGGACCTGGGATCATGATGTGAGCCAAAGGTGGATGCTTAACGACTGAGCCACCCAGGCACCCTGAAAGCCTTAAATATTTGTAGGTCTTAACGCTGTGTATTGATTCTTTACCGTGTGCTGTGACTTCTGTTTATGAGGATTATTTTCCTGAATTTCCTTAAGACTGTTCTTAGGATATCCATCATTACTAAGCTTTACATCCTATAGATCCAATACCTATCATATTAACTACAAAGCAGGATATCGAAAATTAAGTTGCAAACAGAATAAAGGAAAATAGCTAACGTTTACTGAGCTTTCATTTAGCAGGTACTACGTAAAATGATTTCTATTCATTTTTATTTAATCCTAACTGTGACTATGAGGGGGATACTGTCCTCAGTATGAGGCAAGATGATGACTTAAAAATAGGGGGGGAAAAAAAGAAAATGGCAGGGGAAACTTGGGTTTAGTTGAAACCCTACCAATTCTAAGGCCTCTTGGGTATCCCTAACCAAATGCACAGGTTTAGGGGACCCAGCTAGTTCCCCACTGCTTAATAGCTATAGGATCCTCTTCTCATTTGGCACGTTACACATATTTTTGTTCTGGTTTTCAAGATGATCTGAGCAAGAGTATGGTTGAATTGCCATGCGCTTCATCAGTATTGGATAAATAAATAATGTGGGTCTAGTAGTATCCTGAACCTATCAGAAGAAACAAAAACTTTTGGGGGAATTAGTTGTCTAGGTAGGGATCTCCAGTAAGGCTTTATTTAAAACTTGAAATTGAGAATAAATTGGAGTCTTTTAGTAATAATACCTTAGAAAGGGTCACATTTATTCTTGAGTATTTGACATGCTGCTCTTTAACACAGCTTGATACACTAGAAAGGGCACACAGACTTTGAAATCAGAAAGATCTGACTGGGCTCAGAAGCCTCCTCTGACACTGAGCAAGTACGTTGAGCCCTTTGAACCTTGGTTTCCATGTTTGCAAAACCGGAAGAGTAAAGTTTCATTTTATAGGGTGTTAAGAATTACAGGGACTCTTACCAGCTTTCTCCATGTGTTAGGTTTATAAACTAGTTGAGGCTCAGTAAGCCACTAACTGGACAAAAGAGGCATGTTTAATTAAGGTGAGGATTATGATAAGTCTGAACAAGACCCATAATATGATGCTGAGCTCTCATTTGAGGCAAAGTTTTGGGAGAACTATTGTCATTGCTGGAGGTCACTTGTGTTTGCTCCACACCACGCTGATACGAAGACATCCCTTTGAGCTATGGGATTTAGAGATCACATCTGTATTTGGTATCTGTCTGTGAACATGAATTAAATTTAATTGCTCAAATTATTGATCCAGGCTGAGAATTGCTTAGTTTGGTATTATGCTCCCAGTGACAGATTTGTGGGATGTGGATTTATGGGTATCATATGACCTGTCTTGTAGCTCAGCTGCGGCCGCTTTGTCTGTGCGCTGGTAAATTAGTTCTTCTGGCTATAAAAGAGAAAATAGTTCAGAAATTCTAGAAATCACTTACACTTAATTTGAATAGCTATCCATTCTTTTCTAAATCTTTTAAAAAATTTATGAAATCTGAGACATTCCTTCAGATACAGAGGATAGTATTACGGATACCAGTGTACCCATGACCCACCATAAGTACAATACCACAAATAAATTATACTGCTGTGTAGTTCTTAATTTCTTCTCTTTCCTTTTTCATCACAGAAGTAGCTATGACCTAAATTTATTTTTTAGCACTTTCAACATGTATCTACTGTGTGCCAGGCACTTTTACAGGTGATAGGAATATATCCATGAATAAAAATTCCTGCCCTCCCAGTGTTTATATCATAGTTGGTGGAGATAGGCAAGTTAATAAAATGTATTTATGATTTAGTTGCAGATTTATGTCCCCTCAAACATTGTTTTATTTTGGTTTGGGTGTTTTCTAAACTTTTTGTAATAGTTTTTTTTTTTTTTCTTTGTAATTCAAGTTTAGTTGACAAAATTACATTAGTTATTTCAGTTGTACAGAGTAGTGATTTGACAAGTCTATGTAATAGTTTTATGCTGTGAATTTGCACCTTTTCTTTTTTCCTTTAATACTATATTTAGAGATAATAACATCCACACCTTTAGAGTGCTAAGATTTATTAATGTTGATTCATTTGTCTAACTACTATAAAATATTCCATTATGTACTCTACATAATTTGTCCCTTCTGTAATTACAGTTCTTTGGGTATTATAAACAATTTTTTAAAAAAGATTTTATCTATTTATTTGACAGATAGCACAAGTAGGCAGAATGGCAGGCAGAGGGAGAGGGAGAAGCAGGCACTCTGTGGAGCAGGGTGCCCAATGTGGGACTTGATCCCAGGACCCCTGGACCATGACCTGTGCCGAAGGCAACTGCTCAACTGACTGAGCCACCCAGGCGCCCATAAACAATGTTTCTATGGAAAATCTTGTATATGTCACCTTGTACACATGGAAGAATTTCTGTAGGGCACTGTCTTTTAAACCTTTTTTTTTTTTTTTGGAAAGGTTTGGATCACAGTAAAAAATGTATGTATTACACACTCAGTATACACACACACACATACACACACACATATATAGCTAACAAGTTTTAGTAAATAGTTTTCATGCTTACTACTTAAAAGTAATCTTTTCATGCTTATTACTTACCACTGGCTATGACCCTCTGGATCATGCCCTGTGATTTGATTCCATGTCATGAAATTTAGTTATTAATTTAGTGAATTGAGACCAGCATTTAAGAAATTAAATAGAATATATTTTGTGGTACTTTATGTCATAAGGCTTATTATATCAAAACTTAATATTTATATACTGATTCATGATATGGTGGTAATTTCTTTCTTTTTTTTTTAATTTTATTTTAGAACCCTGGGGTTTTTAAAATTTATTTATTTTTATTTATTTTTTATTTTTTAAATGATTTTATTTATTTGAGAGAGAGAGCAAGAGCATGAGAGGAGAGAGGTCAGTGGGAAAAGCAGACTCCCTGCCGAGCAGGGAGTCCGATGTGGGACTCGATCCCAGGACTCCAGGACCATGACCTGAGCCGAAGGCAGTCGCCTAACCAACTGAGCCACCCAGGCGCCCCCATATGGTGGTAATTTCTTACTGTGAGTTGGGCTCAACTAAGTTTGAAAAACATTATTTTTGACTGAATATCTAGGAATAGAATTAAGGGTCAAAAAATATTTGGCTACCCAATATAATGATTTCAAATTCCTTACTTTGTCTAATTTTTTTTTAAGAGAGGGAAAGAGAGAGGGGGTGCGGATGAAGGGGGGGTCAGAAGGAGAGGGAGAGAGAGAGAATCTTAATTAAGCAGGCTCCACACCTAGTGTGGTACCCTACCCAGGGCTCTATCTCACAACCCTGGGATCATGACCCAAGCTGAAATCAAAAGACACTTAACTGACTGAGCTACCCAGGCGACCCCTTTGTCTACATTGTTAATAAAAGAATTATATACCTGAACGCTAGAGAGGCCAGGATATGGAAGGCTTCTTGAAAAGAAAGATTTCCATAGCTTGGGCTTGGTGACGTCAAAATTCATCCGTAGTGGGGAGTCATATCGTTGAATATTAAACCAAATCTAAAAAAGATAAGACTACATTAGTATATATGGTGGCAGATATATATATAGATGCGTGTATGTGCATGTATATATAGAGGAAGCAGACAGCAAGAGGACAGGATGCACTTTTTTTTTTTTTTTGGCCCATTTTGATTTGTAAAACCAGCATGCATTTTACAATCAGAGACATCATAAAATGGTTATTGGCTACTTTTTCATATTTTACATCTGAAGTTGAGGTGTACCTCACCGCTGATTATAGGTTGACAAAATAAGATAGTTCTAATAAGAAAAAACTTTTTAAGGAGAAGATAGACAAGGCTTTTCCTTTCTCAGTGGCTTTTCTCTGTTCTTCCTAGCCTCATAATTGAGTTACGTATCTACGTCTTTGCTTCCAGAGCACTCTGCAGTCTCTAAATAGCACCTTTCTTGTTGAGGCATGCAGCACATTGGTTCTGGAATCAGGCCACTTGTATTTGAATTCTGCCTCCAACATTTACTAATGGTGTGATCTTGGATGATTTTTTTTTTTTAAGATTTTATGTACTTATTTGTCGGGGGGATGGGAGGAGAAAGGGAACGCAAGCGGGGGAAGCAGCAGGCAGAGGGAGAAGCAGGCTCCCTGCTGAGCAAGGAGCCCAATGTGAGACTTTCTCCCATGACCTGAGCCAAAGGCAGAAGCTTAATTGACAGCCACCCATGCATCCCTTGGGTGGTTCATTTAACTTCTTTGTACCTCATTTTCCTCCTCTATGAAACTGGGATAATAGTACCCACCTCAAGGTTGCTGAGGTAGATTAGTTAATTCACCTCTTAGAACAATGCCTGGTACATCGTAGGTGCTCAGTAATTGTTAGCTAATTTATTACTGTTGTTAATTGCCTATCTACCTGCCTCCTCACTAGATTTGGCAATGTTGTCTTGAGGCCATTTGCCATGTTTGTTATTCACCACTGTATCTTTAGCATTTAGCATAGCTTCTGGCATATAGTAGGTGTGTTAAACGATGTACGCATTAGTGGTAAATTTGTCCATTCCACAAATTTTCAAGTATCTACTATGTTTGGACCCAATTTCAGTCACTAGGGATAAAGTAATGAATGAAACAAAGTTCCTGCCCTTATGCAGGAGCTCGTGAGAAGATAGTGTGAACAAATAAATAAATATACGGGATTTCAGATGATGTTACATGATGTAGTAGATTGTGTCACTGATCTCAATTCTTCACCCCTTCATGTATCTACACTCTGCCATGTTACTTTACAGTTCCTCCCACTAAATGCAGTGAAATAGATTTCCCTGCTCCTTGATGTTTGGTCGTAGAATGGGACAGAAGTATTTGTGTGTAACTTCTGAGTCTAAGCTTAAGAGGCTTTGTGTGTTCCTGCTTGCCTTTTTGTGCTTCTGCCAAGTCCCAGAATAAACACATATGAAGCTGAGCCTTCCTGCTGACCCAGAGATTCATAAGAATAACTATTTGAGGCCATTTAGTTTGGGGATGGGTTTTTACTGTCTTTACGGTGGCAAGCTAACTGTACAAGGGCTGTGGAGAAAACGTGGGAAGATGTGAAATTTCAGGGTGTGCAGGGAAATTCTTGCTGGAAAGATGACATTTGATCAGAAATGTAAGAAATGAGAGAGAAATTTATGAAGCTGTCCAGTAAGGAGAAAGGTCATTTATGCAGAGGAGACAGCAAATGCAAAATCTGCTTGATGTGTTGAGGATCAGTGAGGAAGATGGTAGTTTCAGAGGAATGAGCAAATTACAGCAGGTAAGAGATGATATCAGTGGAGGATGGGGAGTGGTGGTGGGATGGCTGTCAGGTCATAAAAGGCCTTGTGGATTATTTTAAAGACTTTGATTTTAGAGTGAGCTAGGAAGACACTGGAATATTTTAAGCAGGGGGTGACATAGTCTTTCATTTTCACACTAAACTCTCTGCTGTTTTGAGAATAGACCCAAGGTGGTAAGGGCAAATACTGAAGTCTCCAGTTGGGAGGCTATTTGAAATAATCCAGGTAAGAGCTGCAGTAGTGTGGATCAAATAGTAACAGTGAAACTGATGAGCTATGGACAGATTCTGGATATACTGTGAAGCCCACAGGATTTGCTGATGAATAGGATGTGGGAGAAAGAGAGAAAGGAATCAAAGTGACTGCAAGGATTTTGGCCCAAGTAACTGGACTGATGGAATTGCCCTTTACTAGATCAGAAAGACTGCAAAAGGAAAATGGGAATTCAAGTTTGGGCATGTTAAGTTTGAGTTGTATGTCTGGCATCTACATGAAGATGATGAGTAGGCAATTGGATATTTGAGTCTGAAGTTCTGGGAACTAGGTGAGCTAGAGATAGACATTTGGGGATTTTCAGTATATATATGTTCTTAGGGAGGAGGTATAAATCGAAAAGATGTTTGTTGAACTTGAACTTTGAGGATCTGATTTTTCAAATTTGGAGAAATAATGAAAAAGCAGCAACGGATGCAGAGAAGGGGCAGCCAGTGAGGTTAGGGAGGCTTGGAATTCAAATCAAATTGTTTTAAGAAGGCAAGGTCTTTAAGAACTACAGTTTGACTGTAGGGTAGGGAATGTACAGAAAAGTAGTGGGAAATAGTGCTGGAAAAAGTTGAGGTCCGATTATATAGGACTTTGAAATCTGAGGTAGAAATTTGTTCTTAAATCTGTATACTTTTTGAGCCATAGAGTGATGAAGACAATTTCATAGATTTAATCAGTTATCAGCGTACCAAATAATTGGTTGAGTTGGAGAGATTTAGTTGGTTATTTATAGTTAATTTGGGGTTGAAACAATTATGGCATGGCCTGGGAAACAATAGGTAGAATCTGTATGATTTGGTATCTGTTAATATGATTGAGGTAGGAGGAAGTAAGGGAGAGAGAAAAATCAAAGACAGTTCTGAGGAGTGAATCTAGGTAACTGACATCATAGAAACAGGAAGCCAGGAGGAGGAACTGATTTTGGAGACAAGGGGGAAATTATTTGAGTTTTGGATGGCCAAGTTTTAGATTTATTTTAAAAGATTTATTATTTATATATGTATATATATATATATATATATATAGAGAGAGAGAGAGAGAGAGAGAGAGAGAGCACACTTGTGCATGAGCAGTGGGGAGGGGCAGAGGGTTAGAGGGAAAGAATCTGAGCAGACTCCCCATCCCCACTGAGGACCTTGAGATCATACCCTGAGCCGAAACTGAGAGTCAGCTGCCCAATGGACTGAGCCACCCAGGTGCTCCCAAGTTTGAGATTTTGATAAAGCCCTTCCTTGGGTGTCTCGCAGAGAGAGATCCTGAAAATTCAGGATCCAAAGACAGATTCTGGGGCTAGTGACAGGATTAGAACTTCTCTGCCAGGATAGCCTATATAGAGTTACAGTTAATAATAATAGGTGTGGTCCTGCAAGAAGTTTAAATATAGAATCTTCAGGAACATAGACTTTTTTTTCATTTAGCTTACTTTATTCTTTTTTTTTAGTGGTCTCCAAACATTTTTTTATTAACATGTAATGTTTTATTTGTTTCATGGGTAGAGGTCTGTGATTTATGAGTCTTATGCAATTCACAGCTCTCACCATAGCTCGTACCCTCCCCAATGTCCATCACCCAGCCACCCTATCCCTCCCATCCCCCTCCACTCCAGCAACTCTTGACTTTCAGTGGTGGGAAGAAGTGCCAGTGAAAGAAACCCAAGAAACTCTTGCAGAGAAAATGAAAACCAAACAGTTCTTTATCTGTAAACCAAGGTGGGGGAAAGTGTTTGTTTGTTTGTTTGTTTTCATGAAGACCGTGTTAGTGATGTCATGTACCACAGAAAAGGCGAAGAGAATGAAGATGAGAGTAAACCATTGGATTTATTTATTCATTAGCAAAACAATGGTACTTCTTAGAGTTGAATTTCTATAGGATGGTCAGGGAAGAGGAACTAAATTATTAAAAGGGTTAAAGTCTGAGTTTCCTGGGAAGATAGAAGCAGGGGATATAATTAGGAATTGAAGAATTCTTGAAGCAAAGGAAGGAGAAGCAGTGGTAGTTTAGGGTGTATCTGGATTGGCAGAAGCATACAAGCACACCTCTGAGATATTGTGGTTTGGTTCCTGACCACTGCAATAAAGTGACTATCATAATAAAGGAAGTCAACTGAATATTTGGTTTTCCAGTGCATATAAAAGTTATGTTTACAGTATACTATAACCTATAAGTGCACAATAGCATTATGCCTACAGAAACAATATATATACCTTAATTTAAAAAATGTTGCTAAATATGCTAACCATCATCTGGGCTTTCAGTGAATTATCATCACTGATAACAATCATCATAACAAATATAATAATAATGAAAAAGTTTGAAATGTTGCAAGAATTACCAAAACATGACACAGAGACATAAAGACACAAAGTGAGCAAATGCTGTTGGAAAATGGCATCGACTGACTTGCCTGGCACAGAGTTGGCACTGACGTTTAATTTGTAAGAAAACACAGTATCTGTGAATATAATGAAGCATAACAAAATGAGATATGCCTGTATTTTAGGACCGTTGGACTTCTGAGCATATCAATAGATAGAGAAAGAAAAAAAATATAGGGGCAAGTTGTAATAATGAGTAGAGAGACATGTCTTGTAGTAAGAGTGGAAAGAGAAACATAGGTAGAAAGGGGAGATACTTATTTCTTGGCAAAGAGTATAGGAGGAAAACGGCTGACAATCCAGAGAAGTTGTGTGGTGGAGCACAGGGCAGTGGAGGTTTTAGAGCACAGTATCCGACCAGCTAGTGAGCGTAAGGTCCTCTATCAAGAGAGGCCAAGGCTTAGAGCAGCTTTGGAACGGCTGCCATGAAGGATGCCCAACATCATGAGCTACTGTTGTGCTTCTTGTTAGTGAGGAGGGGGGTCTTTCTCACGAAACCTGGGCATTATGTAACTAGTCAACCACACAGTAATTGTTTTGAGGACTAATAATAATTTTGACAGGGAATGGAGTTCTTTGAGGGCTTTCTCAATGCCTGTTAACTCTGCTTGATTACAAATGGCCTTAACATGGTTCTTTAAACATAGGAGGATCTTAGCAGTTCACTCATGATTATGATAATGCTTTTAATTAAAAAAGTAATGAACATGAGAATGGCACTCCACAGTGCTATTCAAACTTGCAATTAATAATAGTTGCCATTTGCTGAAGACCTATGAAAGACAGGTACTTTGTTGGGTGCTTGGCATATATTTTCTCTTATTTTAGCAGGTACCGTAAAGGGTAGACTACCCTAAAAGGCAGATTTATGAGAGAATAAGAGCATGTGAATGGGGAGGGTTAGAGGGAGGGAGGGAGAGAATCTGAGGTTTGACACACCGCTTGATCTCATGACTCCAAGATCACGACCCGAGCTGAAAGCAATAGACGCTAAACTGGCTGAGCCACCAGGTGCCCCTAGACTAGTGGTCTTTAAAGTAGGTTGCACTCACCAGAGATATGAGGAGGAAATATTATATCTTTTTTTTTTTTTTAAAGATCTTATTTATTTGACAGAGAAAGGATCACAAGTAGGCAGAGTGGCAGGCAAAGAGTGAGGTAGAAGCAGGCTCCCCACTGAGCAGAGAGCCTGATGTAGGGCTTGATCCTAGGACCGACCTGAGCCAAAGGCAAAGGATGAACCCACTGAGCCACCCAGGTACCCCAATATTAGATCTTCTAATGCCTTTTTTGAGAGTTTTTTTCTCTGTATAATAATATATTGATGCACAAATTAAATGTATAATTCATAAACAAAAATATTATATTGTGGATGCATGCTCAAGTGGTTTTTTTCCTGATGTCCATGAAGATTGAAAATGAAGGGATGGAAACACACACAAGTGGAAACAAAAAGAAACTGGGGTAGCTATACTTGTATTGAAGAAAATAGACTTTAAAACAAAGATTGTAACTAGAGACAAAGAAAAATACTACATAATGATAAAAGGGACAATCCAAAAAGAGAATTATAACAATTGTAAATATCTGTGCACCCAGGATAGGAGTACCTTAATACTTAAAGCAACTGCTAACAGACATAAAGGAAAAAATAGACAATAATACAATAATAGTAGGGGAGTTTAACACAACACTTACATCAATGGATAGATCATCCAGACAGAAAATCAACAAGGAAACAATGCTTTCAATGACTTGTTAAACCAAATGGACCTAACAGATAGATATAAACACACTATTCCATCCAAAAACAGCAGGAACATTTTAGGTGCACATGGAACTTTCTCCAGGATAGAACATGTATTAGGTCACAAAATAAGTCTTAATAAATTAAAGAGACTGAGATCAAATGATGCATCTTTTCTGACCACAATGGTTATGAAACTAGAAATCAATCACAAGAAAAAATTTGGAAAGAACATAAATAGGTGGAGGCTAAAAAACATTATTAAATAATGAATGGTTGAACCAAGACATCAAAGAGTAAATTTTAAAAAATACATGAAGACAAACAAAAAACAAAATCTTTGTGATGCTGTAAGAGCTATTCTAAGAGGGATATTTACAGCAGGATAGGCCTACCTCAAGAAACCTCTTTAATAAACAAGCTAACCTTACTCCTAAAGGAGCTAGAAAGAGAAGAACCAAAAAATCCCAAAGCCAGTAGAAGGAAGGAAATAAGATTAGAGCAGAAAAAATGAAATAGAGATAAAAAACAAAAACAAACAAACAAAAAAAACCCACCAAAAAAACCACAAAAAAAACAAAACAACACACCCAGAAAAGATCAATGTAACCAAGAACTGGTCCTTTGAAAAGATAAAAAATTTGTAAACCTTTAGCTAGACCCATAGAGCAAAAAAAAAAAAAAAAAAGGACTCAAAATCAGAAATGAAAGAAATAATTACTGATCACAGAAATACAAATGATTTTAAGAGAATATTATGAAAAACTATGTATACCAACAAACTGGACAATGTAGAAGAAATGGATAAATTCCTAAATATAACTTAAAACTGACTCTGGAAGAAATAGAAACTTTGAACAGACTAATTACTAACAATGAAATTGAATCAGTAATTAAAAAAAAACTCCTAACATGGGGCGCCTGGATGGCTCAGTGGGTTAAAGCCTCTGCCTTTGGCTCAGGTCACGATCCCAGAGTCCTGGGATCATTTCCCATATCGGGCTCTCTGCTCTATGGGGAAGCTGGTTCTCCCTCTCCCTCAGCCTGCCATTCCCCCTCCTTGTGCTCTTGCTCTCTAACTCTCAAATAAATAAATAAAATCTTTAAATAAATAAAAAATAAAAACAAAAAACAAAAAACAAAAACCAAAAACTCCTAACAAAATTTTAGCACCAGATGGCTTCACAGGTGAATTCTACCAAACATTTAAAGAAGAGTTAATACCTATTCTTTTCAAACTATTCCAAATAATAGATTTGGAAGGAAAGCTTCCAAATTCATTCTATGAGGACAGCATTATCCTGACACCAAAACCAGACAAAGACACTACAAAAAAAAACCCCTGTAGGTCAACATCTCTGATGAACATCATTGCAAAAATCCTCCACAAAATATCAGCAAACCAAATCAACAATATATTTTTAAAAATCATTCATTGCCAAGTGGCATTTACTCCAGGGAGGAAAGGGTGGTTCAATATTTGCAAGTTAATCAATGTCCTACATCACATTAATAAGAGAAAAGATAAAAACCATATGATCCTCTCAACAGATGAAGAAAAAGCATTTGGCAAAGTACAGTATCCATCCATGATAAAAAAAAAAAAAAAGCTCTCAACAAAGTAGATTTAGAGGCAACATACTCAACATAATAAAAGCTATATATGACAAACCCACAGCTAACATCACATTCAATGGTGAAAAACTCAGATCTTTTCCTCTAAGATCAGAAACAAGACAGGGATGTTCACTATAACCATTTTTATTAAACATAGTACTGGATATCCTAGTCACGGCAATCAAACAATTAAAGAAAAGGCATTAAAATTGGTAAGGAAGAAGTAAAAATTTCACTATTTGCAGATGACATATTATAAAAAGACAACCCTAAAGATGCCAGCAAAAAACTCCTAGAACTGGTAATTGAATTCAGTGAAGTCGGATACAAAATTAATATATAGAAATCTGTTACAATTCTATATACTAATAATGAAGTAGCAGAAAGAGTAATGAAGAAAACAATCCCATTTACATTTGTGCCAAAAATAACAAAATAACTAGGAATAAACTTAACCAAGTAGGTGAAAGACCTATACTATGAAAACTATTAAACATTGATGAAACTAGTTGAAGATGACACAATAAATGGAAAGATATTCCATGCTCATGGATTGGGAGAACAAATATTGTTAAAATGTCTACGCTAAGGTGTGGTGCATAAACAATGAGTCTTGGAACACTGGAAAAAATAAAATTAAATAAAACCATCTCTCAAAATTAAAAACAAAACAAAGCAAAAATGTCTATGCTACCCAAAGCAATCTACAGATCTAATGCAATCCCAATCAAAATACCAATGGCATTTTTTTTCATAGAACTAGAACAAATAATCCTAAAGTTTGCATGGAACAACAAAAGACCCCAAATAGTCAAAGCAGTCTTGAAAAAGAAGAACAAAATTGGAAATATCTCAATTCCTGATATCAAGATGTACTACAAAGCTGTAGTAATCAAAGCATCATAGTATGGTACTGACACAAAGATAGACACATAGATCAACAGAACAGAATGGAGAGCTCAGAAATAAACCCATGCTTATACAGTCAATTAATCTTCAAAAAGGAGGCAAGAATATGCTATACCAAAAAGACAGTGTCTTCAACAAATGGTTTTGGGAAAATATGCAAAAGAATGACGCTGGCCCACTTTCTTACACTGTACACAAAAATAAACTCAAAGTGGATTAAAGACCTAAATATGAAACCTGAAACCATAAAAATCCTGGATGAGAGTGCTGGCAGTAATTACTCTGACATTGGCTTGTAGCCATATTTTTCTAGATATGTCTCCTGAGGCAAGGGAAACAAAAGCAAAAATAAACTACTTGGACTACATCAAAATAAGAAGCTTCTGCCCAGCGTAGGACACAACAAAACTAAAGGACAATATACTGAATGGGAAAAGGTATTTGCAAATGATATATCTGATAAAGGGCTAGTATGCCAAATATATAAAGAACTTATACAACTCCATACCAAAACAATAATAACAAACCCCCTAAGTATTCCAATTAAAAAATGGACAAAAAGACATGAACAGACATTTCTCCATAGAAGACATACATATGGCCAACAGACATATGAAAAGATTTCCAACATTACTAGACATCAGAGAAGTGCAAATCAAAACTACAATGAGATATTACCTCACACCTGTCAGAATTGTTAAAATAACACAAGAAAGAATAAGTGTTGGTGAAGATGTAGAAAAAAAGGAACTCTTGTGTATTGTTGGTGGGAATTCAAACTACGGAAAACAGTATTTTCCACTATGGAAACCAGTAACCACTATGGTTAACACTAAAAAGTGCAACCCCTATGGAAAACAGTATTTTTTTTTTCTCAAGAAATTAAAAATAGAATTACCATATGATCCAGTGATTCCACTACTGTGTGTTTACCCGAAGAAAATGAAAACAATTCATTTGAAAAGATATATGCACCTCTGTTGTTTACTGCAACACTATTTACAATAGCCAAGATATAGAAAGAACCCAAGTATCCACTGATAGATGAATGGACAAAGAAGATGTATATATGTATATGTGTATACACACACACACACACACACACACACACACACAAACACTGGAATATTACTGAGTCATAGAATGAGATCTTGCTGTTTGTGACAACATGGATGGACCTATAGTATGTAACGCTAAGTGAAATAAGTCAGACGGAGAAAGACAAATACCACATGACTTTACGCATACGTGGAATTTAAGAAACAAAACAAAAAAGAGATAAAACACCAGACCCTTTAATACAGAGAACAAACTAGGGTTTGCTGGAAGGGAGGTGGGTAGGGGGTGGTGAAATAGATAAAGGGGATCAAGAGGCAGACTTATTGAGATGAACACTGAGTACTCTGCAGAATTGTTGAATCATCATATTGTACACCTGAAACTAATATAACGTGTGTTAATTGTACTTCAATAAAAAATACACATTGGGGATACATGCTGAAATGATTTTTCTGACAGGTGCGTAAAGTTCAGACCACTAAGACAGATGATGATGATAAAAATAATCATAACAAACAGTATAGAGTTGTTCCTGTGTGTTAGCTGCTCTACACTGATCACCTCATCCATGGCTCACAACACTCTTCAACGTAATTGCTACCATTACGCATTTTACCAGTGAAGAAGCTGAAGCTGTATGACACAAGAAATTTTCCCAAGCTCACACAACTAGTAAATGATAAAGTTTAAACTCGGGTAGTCTGACCCCGTGACTCGTGTGTGTGTTTTTTTTTTTTTTTTTTTTTTTTAAAGATTTTACCTTTTTTTTTTACACAGAGAGAGATCACAAGTAGGCAGAGGCACTGGGGGGGTTGGGGGGGGGGGAAGCAGGCTCCCTGCTGAGCAGAGAGCCCAATGTGGGGCTCCATCCCAGAACCCTGGGATCATGACCTGAGCTGAAGGCAGAGGCTTAACCCATTGAGCCACCCAGGTACCCTGTGAGTTGTGTTTTTAACCACTTATTATATGGTACCCTTCATAATTAAGTTTGCCCCCAATCACCTGGTGTACACTAGGAATCTCTCTTTAAAAAGGGAAAGGAAGGGGGAAGGGAAAGAAAAAAGGAAGGAAGGAAGGATGGAAGGAAGAGAGGAAAGAGGGAAGAGGGGAGGGAGGAAGGAACCCAGTCTTCTTAGATGGTAAGTTTGCCTCACTTAGTTCTCAAAACTATGAGTTAGATACTTATAAACTGTACTTTGGAAGAGATGAGGACAGAGCCAGGACATAAACTCAGGTCCTCTGAATCTAAGCTTTTTAATCTTTTTAACCTCATTGTGCTTCTCTGCAGATCAAGTGACTAATTCAACCAAAAGTTATTGTTTAGGACAGTCTTGCCACTGTGCTTGACACTACATTTCTTTAGCTGTTATATATGAATGTTCATATAAATTTTTTGATATATAAAATATTATTAAATCAGTAGGTCAATTAAAAAAAAAAGAAAGCAACAGTCATCCAAAGGTAATACTTACATTATCGGGACCTATTAAACAGCCCACACTTTTTAAGGGACAGAATGTATCAAATTGTCCATAAAAATGTCCAGTGCAGGGATTCCATATTAAATAGTGACTTTGCTCCCGAGTTAGCACATAAGCAGTTGGACCCTGAAGGAAAACAGTCATTACGTTTCCAATTAATTACATAGTTGAGGTCAAGATTAGTTTGCACACATGATTCATTATTTTAGTTGGACCCCTGATTTCTAAAATTCATGGCTAATGATGAAAATTAGTTTGAAGTTCTAGGTTGCACTGGACTTAAGAAATAAAAGCAAATGTTCATTTTTGCAAAATGTTTACATCTGCTAGTATAGTAGACAAAATAGGGATAGTTGATTAAGTATTTGGAGGGCTGATTATATCTGAATACAACTCTGTTTCTAATACAGTAAGATACATTTATAATTATGTAAATGTGTAGATGTTTTGAAAAGATACACACCAAACTGTTAGCAGTGAATACACCTGGGGTAGGGAGTGGGTGTGGGGGTTAGAACCTGACAAAGTACTTTAACTTTTTACTCAGAATACTTGTATATTCTTGGATTATAATTATTACTTTTTTTTTTTTTTTACAGTGAGCATTTATTCATTTACTGCTCATGTATGGATTTCCTTTGATGCTCACAATAGACTTCTGGGGAAGGGAGGGCAAGATTTATTATCCTGATTTCCTTATAAAGCTCAGAGTTGTGAACTGACTTGCTTAGAGCCACACAGCTCATGAGGAATAGGCAGAGCTTTGAACCCAGGCTTCGTGACTTCTTAGACTAGTGTTCTTTTCCTTGTACTGGGCTCCCTGAAATATAATGATGGATAATGAATTAGTTTTTGATGTGATATTACCTGCGCAGTGGCAATTGGTGCTATCTAATTCCCAAGGATTCCTGGAAACGTGTGGCCTCCTTTGGATACACTCTTTTTGGATAAGATGCTTTAATTCGTGTGAACTTTCTAAACTTGTACCTCAAATTACCCTAACATTCCCCAAATTTAGGGATATTTGCAGTGGACTGTGGGAAACATTCAAATAGTTGCTATCTCCAGTCCAATAAAAGTAACAGTATTATCAAAATATAGCCGCGGACATTCTTTTCTTTGTTCCTGTGGTTATCTGTTGGGTTCCCCTTTGGCTGCTGGTTAGTCCCAGATACCTGGGGAAGCAGTGGGCGTGACAGGAGAGATCTCTGCCCTTGGCACACTTCTTCAGCCCCCCTTCATTCCTTAGCGTAACACTGGATCACTAAGGGAATCCACCGTTTCATGTCTTACCACTGGTTCTCTCTGCCCACCGTGCAATCTCTGGGCCACTTTCCTTGCAACTCAAAGGACTGTTATGCAAATGGGTACTGTTCATAATCTGGAACCCAACACAACCATCTTAGACAACTACACTCCTCTGTTGGAGCGAGCCTGCATGGTCTTACCTCAGGAATCGCACTGCCCATCATGAGCCAGGCCTTCTTACCCAGAGAGAGAAAGTAATTACAGAGTAACACTGCATGCTCTTCTTCGTCTCCTGCCAGGAGATCCAGAAATTGCTGACAGAAAGAGAGAAAAACGATGTTGTGTTGACTGCTTCATTCTGGATTTGCCATACAGGATTTTTAAAAAGTCACTGTTAAACTGAGTGCCTTAAAGTAGAAGACCTATTTAAAAAACGCTTTTTCCAGATTTTGGTTTTATGTTCTAATTCATTAGAACAAACAAACGAACATGATATTTTCTCTGACACTGATGACATGGATTTCTAAAATCGACACGATGGGTGGGGGAGACAAATGTCAAAGTTTTACTTTTCATTTTGAATTTATATATGATAGCTCACTGTGTGCTGAACACTTTTTTAAAGGCTATTTTTACAGCAGGTTTAGATTCACAGCATAATTGGAGGAAAGATATCCCATCCACTCTTGCCCCCACACATTATCAGCATCCACCCACAGTAGTGTTAGAACTGTTACAACTGAGAGACCTATACTGACACGTCAGAATCACCCGAAATCCACAGCTTACAGGAGGCTCACGCTTGGTGTTGTATAGTCTTTGGGTTTCAACAAATGTGTAGTGACATGTACCCATTACTAGAGTATCACAGAATATTTTCACAGCCCTAACAATCATTTGTGTTATGCCTATTCACCCGCTCCCAAATTGTTTTAAACCCGTTGCATGCATGAACTTATTTAAACCTAGAATAAACTTTTGAGGGAGGTACTCCTCTTCCCATTATATAGATGAGGAAGTGGAAACACAGAGAGGTGAGGGAATCTCTAGGGATTGGGAAAGCCAATCTGGCTTGAGGGCACATGAATATTCTGTTCTTCGCATATTTTCTTTAGATGTCTTGAGGTTGTGGAAATGTTACTCTAATATGTCAACGTTATGTTGCCAAAATATCCCAGGGAACAAAAAAAAATTTAAAGTGTACTTAAACTTCTTTGGTTTGGAGCTATCTTTCAAAAGGAGTTGTAGGATATTGCTTAATTTTATGCAAACACAGTACCACATGAGATCCAGAAGCAGAATGACTACCTGTGATAATATATGTGTTTGTTTCGTCGAAGATCCATGTGGATGTTATGTAACATACACAGAATGTAAATCCCATGAGGGCAGAGGCCATGTTTATTTCGCTCATAGCTCAAATTTAGTACAATGTCTGATATGTGGTAGGTGACCAGGAAGTACATACGAATCAATAATGACATCATGTGCCTTAAGAAGCCCATGAATTATGGAATATGTGAGTTCCATGTATAATATGGAGCATAATTTTGATTTTTTTAAGTGAATAAAGCTGGGATATTGTTAAGATAATACTGGGAGGATACATCAGTATTATTAAGACATCTGAAACATTTTTTTATTCTTTGTGGAAATGTTTTTTTCTTCATTTCTGAACTTGGTCAAATGGAACCAGAAAGAAAAAAATACTTCAGAATTTAGCTCAGTCTGCTAAACAAATGACCAAATGGATTTTCATAAGGACTAATGAACATTTCAATTTAAAATCACACAAGCCCTTGGCCCATGTTCAATGAAGTCAGCACAAGCTGTAAATCTGTGAGGAAGAACTACTCACATCGGAGGTGCTCCACAGGTCACAGATGCTGGCAAATGAAACCGTATCAGGCAAGAAAGGAATCAATGACACATATCGAGCCACCAGTTCCTGTTTAAACAAAAAATAACAGAGCAGTTCCTGTTTAAAAAAAATAATTTGTGGTAAAATAGAAAGCTGGATATGCTACCTCATTTCTTTCTTTCTTTCTTTTTTTTTTTTTTAAAGATTTTTATTTAGTTAGTTATTTGACAAACAGAGATCACAAGTAGGCAGAGATGCAGGCAGGGGTGAGGTGGGGGAGCAGGATCCCTGCTGAGCAGAGAGTCTGACCCGGGCTCAATCGCAGGACCCTGAGATCATGACCTGAGCCGAAAGCAGAGGATTTAACCCACTGAACCACCCAGGCGCCCGCTACCTCATCTCTTGCAAGAAGGTTTCCTGTATCACAGACATTTATGTGTACAAAATGAAGTGAGCGCTCACCAACTGTTCCCTGAGTGCTGTGTTCACATTATGTCATTTCGCCCTCTGCACACACCCTATGGAGGAAGTCACAGCTAATACCCATCTTTCACAGATGAACACACTGGCTCCTAGGTCTCTTACTTTCTGGTATAAGAGGACTTTCCACAGTCATCTTGTATTTTCTCAAGCTCAGTCCAGAAAGCAGCCATTTCTCCAAGGAGGTTTTTTTTTTTTGTAATTTAATTTAATATTTTTCAGTGTTCCAAGATTCATTGTTTATGCACCACACCCAGTGCTCCATGCAATACGTGCCCTCCTTAATACCCACCACCAAGCTCACCTAACCCCATCCCCCCAACCTCCAAAACCTTCAGTTTATTTCTCAGAGTCCACAGTCTCTCATGGTTCGTCTCCCTCTCTGATTTCCCCTAACTCACTTCTCCTTTTGAGAGAGCAATAGTATTTAGAAACTGAAACCCAGGCATCATTTATAGTACAACTCATATTCCTGCAGTTTGTAAACATCTTCTTATTTGTGGCTTTTCATTTCCTTTGTGGTGTCTTTGATAAACCCAAGTTCTCACTGTTAATATGGCCAAATGTATCTTTTTTTTTTCTTACAGTTTGTGCTTTTTTTTCTCTCTTGTTTAAGAAATACTTTCTATCTCAAGTCATAAAGATAAAAATGTCTTCATATTTAAGTCCTCAATCTGTCTCTGCTCTTGAGTGATGTGAAGTAGGAATCTGTTTTTATTTTTTCAATATGTAAAAATCCATGATTCCAGTAAAATTTATGTAAGAGTCAATCTTTTCTTTACTCATTTCCAGTCATCGGGTTTGAGTGGGTTAAATTTGAATGGACTTTTTATTCTTTTCCATTTTTCTCTCTGTTATCTGTGTCAATACCATTTTACTTTAATTACTATGGTCTCATAACAGTCTGGATATATGGTATGGCAAATCTTCCCACTGAGTTCTTCTTATTCCTCAGGATGTCTTGGCCACTTTGGCCCTTTGCACCATCATACAAATATTAGAATCAGCTTGCCAAATTCCACCATAATCAGTTTAAAAATCTAGTTTGACAGTCTTTATTTATTTTTTTTTTTAAAGATTTTATTTATTTATTTGACAGACAGAGATCACAAGTAGGCAGAGAGGCAGGCAGAGAGAGAGGCGGAAGCAGGCTCCCTGCCGAGCAGAGAGCCCGATGCGGGGCTTGATCCCAGGTCCCTGGGATCATGACCTGAGCTGAAGGCAGAGGTTTTAACCCACTGAGCCACCCAGGCGCCCCTCTAGTCCCACTTATTGACAAGACTGTCTTTCCCACTGAATTTCAGTGGTGCCCTTGTTTTCCAATCAATTTCTACAAAAAATAATCTTCCTGGGATTTTGATTGGGATTGCAGTTAAGCATGTGTTCCATTTACTTACCCCCATAATCTCAGCAATATGAGACTTCCAATTCTATAACATGGTATATTACTTGATTGATATATATATCTTTAATTTCTCTTCTTGAATATATATATATATATATATATATTTTTTTTTTTTTTAATTTTATTTATTTATTTGACAGACAGAGATCACAAGTAGGCAGAGAGGCAGGCAGAGAGAGAGG